>NC_085064.1:9851422-10207420 GCF_963662255.1 Cinclus cinclus
ATGCGGGACACGATCTCTGCCAGGTCTGTGAAGGATGTGGTGGGACAGGTCACGTTCTGGAACACAGGGACAAGTTGAAGCTTCGTCAGCAAATACACACAGAAAATCCAAACAAGTCAAGACTGTATAAAAATGATATTGAACAGACAAAGCTCCAGACGCACAAATTCTCCACAGCTGCCCCCTCAAAAGCCATTACTCATCAGTGAGAAATCCTCAAAACAGCTCTCCTGAGGCAGGTCTGGTGGCAGAGATGGGATTCCCAACAGTGGGACATGCTGCTAATGGCTCTTACTCTACCCACACAAAAAGAAGCCTTATTAAAAACTAGCAAACTATGGAAAAGACCCCAGAGACAAACACAGGAGGGGCTGGGCCCTGGCATGGACAGAGTTGATTCCATGTTTTTCTCCATCGATGTCCCTGTCTAAGAGGGACTGGCTGGGCCAGGTGTAGCCTCCAGGGAGCTTCTGCTTTCCCTTGGGAGAAGCTGACCAGGTGGGACAGACACCTCAGCTGGAGTGATGCCACAGAGGCTGCAGGGGGCAGGTGGGCACTGGGATGACCAGAACCCCCCCGGGGATCCTAAATATCCCAGAGCTGGAGGTGCTGCAAGAGCCTGCAGAGACATCTCCCACTGCAATTCCTCTCTCCAATAAACCCTTGCTATTTTCACTCTGTCTCAACCAAGCAGTGGGCTAAGTGTTCCCTATTTTGAGAAGTTCTTGCTCCAGTCTCTCCTCCAAGAAAATCCAGCTTTGGCATTTAAGAGCCCTCTCAGGCTTCCTGCAGCCCCACCTCCCTCTTTGGGTCTGGGCACAACGTAACCAGGTGAACACCTGAACACCTCTCATCTTTTTTTAAACCCAGTGAGTTTAATGAACACATTAACAATCCCAACCTAGAGGAAAGGGATGGAGGAGAGCTGGCAGAGGGAACTGGGCTGCCAGGAATTGCTGTGACAGTTGCCTTCCCAAACACCCTGCCAGGGCAGCTTCCTAACAGGGGGTTTTATGAACAATCCTTTGCTCTTCTGGCACGAACACCGACCCAGTGAATCACACAACCCCTGTGGGGTCACAGCAGCAGCCCATTGCTGTTGCAGCAAAGTGCTCTAAGTTGACCTTCCATCTGTAGCTGATTTTGATGTAATTTAGAACAGCCCCAGCACAGAGCAGATCCAGGACAAGCAACGGGAGCAGAGAAAAGAGCATGAAAATGAACCAGTATGAAATGGAACAGCAGTAGCTCTGGACACACACCTTAAAATACAAATAAGTTGGGAAGCTCATTGTGACTTAAGGAACTGCTGGAAAGGATGAGTCAGCCCAGGCTCACTTTGAACATCCAACCTGAATGTTCCCAGTGCAGCATTTGCAGAAAGCTCTTTCCCAGGGCAGGGAAGAAAAAAAGCTCCTTGACATCTCCAGTCTGTGCCACACGACTCAGTGAGGGCCATGTGCACCCTCTGGCCAGTACACAGACACAGCCAAGTCCAAGGCCTGGACTCCAAAATCCATGAGGACGAGGTGGCCACACAGAGCACTGGGGCAGACAAGTGCCAGGCTGGCCCTGGGGGCAGGGAGCAGGCAGGGACAGGCTTTGGATGGGATGAAAAGTCTAGGGCTCTGCATGAAGAGCTGAACAAAATCCAGCACCAAAGCGTGCCCCAGGAAAACTGTCAGCAGCTCCTGTGGTGAGGATGGATGGGAATGAAGTGTGACTGGACCCTCCAAAGCATCTGACCCCCAGGTCAGCCTGTTTGAGGGCACCTGGGGAGGCAGCTGCACCCAAACCTCAGCACCAGGACTGGAAAACTACTTGTGGGAAACCAGGTGTCTTCCCACACTCACTTGGTGCTTTACAAACAGGAGTTCAATGTTTAAATACTTCCTCTCATTACTTTTAAGGACAAAATCACCCCTCCCATCAGGTAACACAAAGCAAAAAAGTGTCTCAGATCCACTCTCAAACCTCTCTGATATTTCCAAGGAGAAAAGTTTTCTCTTTTGGCACAATCCTTATAAAATAAATTAGTGGAGAAAAACAGTTACTACTATAGTCTGCTGGATTACATTTAGCTTTGACTATGAATAACAGCTCAGTAGACAAAACTTCCCCAGGTAGATCCAATTAATGGTGCTGCAGCATTCCATACTGGGGAAGAGTAAGGGCTGCTCAAAGTAAAGTTTATGTAAGGTTCCTGTTGTTTGTGTCTTCAGTATTTGCATTTTGGAGACAAGATAAACAGGGACTAAATGATCAAAGCAAAGGAGAAGCATCTAAATGATTAAATATCTGGATTTTTAAATAAAACTGCAATGCTCACAACATGGAAACAAGACAATAAGAAATGGCACTCAGCTCTCAGATGTTGAACACTCCAGAAATAGATGAAGAACTAAAACATACAAAGCATCAAAACCTTTGCAAATGAAAGGCAAGTTAAAAATATCAGCTGCTCTGCCTGGAAGATAACACATTAAAGGACTTAAGTGAGTCCAATGGACTAAGAAAAGCAAGAAAAATACCCCAGTGGGAGCTGCAACTGGTGTAACTTCATAGAAATAAATCTCCTGCAACAGAAGTCAGGTGCAAAAATCTTGGGTTTCAGAGGGCTCCAGAGTTTTAGGAGGATGAGCAGATGAGCCCACAGGTCCTTGGGAGCAGCAGGGATGCACAGAGCCTGTGGCTCCTGCTCCATAACCCGGCAGGGCTGGTGAGCCACTCTCCCAGCCCTGTTATTTCCATGCTGTGGAACCTCAGCAATCAGCACTTGGTGCCTCATTATCAAGTGAGTGCAGGGCCAGGCCATGTCTGCAATGGGAAGGTGAGAGATTTGGTCTCCAGAGTACTGAAGTGCCACAGAACCCAGGGGAGGTGTGATAAATGTCCATCATGCTGCTGTGATAGCATGATTTAAGTGAAATACTCCCTTCCATTCCATTACTGTATCCTGTAAAAAGGACAGCTTAAAAAGCAGTCTTCTTTAGAAGAAGAGTCTGTTACAGCACTGAAAATGTTTGAGGCTTTTTACTGGTTGGTGATAAAAGCAAGGCTGAAGTAGGACACAACCAATTCTGAGACACAGAATTTTCCCTGCCTTGACTTCCCCTTATGACTTTTAACACAAAACCTGAACCCCAGCCCTGTTGTGTGATGTGGAGGGGGTGCCAGAGGTGGATTGAGGACCCATTTTCTGCAGTCACACTGAAGCACCTCCTCATCCAGGTGTGTTCCCAGGGAGAAATCCCAGGCTGAGAGTCTGGGGGCTCTGGAGGCTCATGGATCTCCAGATCTTCAGCTAGTTTCCTCCACAGCTCAGTCCCTGTGTGCTCCTTCCAGAGCCACTCTGGCCCTGCCAGGCAGCGTGGGCAGATCCATCTGATACTGGGAAGTCCCCCTGGAGCTAAGGGTGACATTCACCTCCTCCCAACAAAGCCATTTCCACCCCTCAGTGACTCACAGCCTCTGCTGACACTGAGGGCATCTGGCTCAGATGTGGAATCACCCACCCCTCATCCCCGGGCCAGTGTCCATCTTGCCATCCATCCTCTCCCTATCTCCAAGCCAAAGTGCTCTGCCACCCACCCCTGGAGAGCTCCAAATCCTCAGTGTCATCTCTCACCTCACTTGACTTCCCCCTGTGAGGCTCATGACAGTTATGATTCATTCTGGCCATCCCTTAAAAAATTACTGCTCATTTCCCTCTCTCTAAAAGATAAAAAAGAATTACTGGGTAGAACATGAAGCTTTTGTAGCACTTGAGTTTCAAATCAGAGGGATTCAAAGGCAAGGAAGGACAGTGAACCCTTGTATTATCCAAATTCCTCAAAGAGTTGGTAACTGCTTCTTAAAACCAACTGGAACTCCCCCGCCAGAAAAGAAATCCAGAGCACTGAGCTGTGAACCAACCTCAGGGCAGTCACCATCCCCTGTGCCAGCCCTGAGCAGCTCAGAGCATTTCCCTGAGCCCTTACATCAGTTTTGGATTTGCAGGTCTCTTGTCTGTCCTTCAGCATCTTGTCAAGGACTCCACTCCTGCACCACACATTAAATACGGTTTTCCCATGCTGGTATCCTACTTCCTGAAAAAAGAAAAAAAAAGTAATCAGGAAGAAAAAAGTTATTAATAACTGCCATTAGCATGGAAACAACTGGAAAAAACAGACCCATTGCTCAAAGTTTTACTCTTTTTTTCTCAGAACACAGTAAGAAATGATGTTGAAAAATCAAATGTGAAGGGCAGAGCAACAGGTTTTCAGAGCCCTGGATCTCGTCTCCAGCCCTGGTTCTGGCAGCAGCACTAAACCTCTGGTGTTGTCTCTCCTCTAGTTTTTTGGATGAGGGTTCAGAGCATGGGAGATACAGGGGCTGGAATTCATTTCTCACAATCTATCCCAGCCCAGGGTGGGGGTGATTAAGGGGAGAAAAAGGAGCTGACAGCTCTGCCACTGGTAGGGTCAGGCTGACCCAAAATAACCACAAGAAACTGAGCTTCAGGAACTGACCCACAGCCACCACTGCTCTGGGGCTGCTCATGGGAGGGGTTTGACATGAAGAGATTTCAGCTCCTTGGAAAATGCTGGTGCCCATTTCTATTTCCTGTAAAATCCACACACCACTACTTCCCAGCCCCTAAGGATAAAGGAATGCCTGGATTGTCCTTGTCTTTGAGGTCAGCACAGTTTAAAGCTTCCCTGTGGACAGAAGTTACTGAGCTATGCTGCAGGGAATGGGGATCCAGGAGGTGCTGCCCCTCCATCCCTGCAGTGCCTCATGCCAAGAACCTGCTCACAGACAGTGACACTTTTGAGGAACTGCCCTTCTCTCAGGTTTCATTGCAGAGACAAAAATTGCCTGGTGCCTTGACATCTCTTTAACAGCAGCACATTAGAACAGAGCAGGGATGTGACAGCCCATGGTCTGTTCCTGTGATGAACTACCATACCCGTCTGTCAAGGTTTTCAAATCAGCCAGGGCTCTCCAGCTGGCAAAGAACAAAGAATTATTTATCAGCAAAGTCCTAGATCCACAGGCAGACAGCAGTGTTTGCACAGAAACCGAGAAACACCAAATATCCCAAAGAAAACATTTACACTGGGGAAATCCCAAACCACTGGGTGGTTTGGAATAGCTGCTGTGTGTCCTAAGGAGGTCTCTCAGATGAGAACCTGCAGGACTAAACTGTGTTCCTGGGGTTGGTCAGTGTTTGTTAAGCCAGGACCAGAGAGATCCATCTGCAGGTTGAGGAGCATCACAGCTTCTCACTAAAATGTAATGGAGGTTGACTTCAGGAAGGAGTGGTGGTTTTCCAGACTGGGAGAGAAGCAAAACTCTGCAGGAATATCTGGACATGGACTCCTGCATGGCTAGAACAGGTAAAGAATGGAAGGAGACAGTAAAATCACTTTCTTCACAGGAGACACTGAGCCAGAATTGCTTTTGCTGCCCTGCCTAGGAAGGAACGTTTCTGCTGTGAATACTGGATTATGTCACCAGAACAATTCCTGGCACACCTGGAGCCAGCTCTGCCCATGCTGGGTTCTGACACAAACAAACTCAACCCAATACCAGTGATGTGAGGCCTGGCAGCACCACTTTTCCTGACACTGGTGCCATTTCCTGACCCCCTGAGGGGTGCAGAGGAATTGTGGATGATGTTTTATTCACTGAAGTATTAAAACATCAGCAGAACCAGTTATTTTCACATTTCCCTCCATTACCAGGATTCAAGAGCTCCCTGACAGATTTCTGCAAATCTTTCATGCTACAACAATCTCCAAGAGCAGGGGAAAGTGAGGACAAACCCCCCCATACAACAACACCAACCCCCAAGTGCCCAGAGCAGCTCAGACATCCACGAGCTGTCACCGAGCTCCAACAGCCACAAAACAGATCGAGGCAACCGATCCCTTCACAGATCATTATAGAATCAAGATTACTAACTCAATTCCTGCTGCTAATCCAATCTCCTGGCTGGGATATCATTCCACAGCATTACTGAGTGTCAATTATTCACTCTGTGCCAGCCAGCTCCTCTCACTCTGCAGCGGCTGCAGCACTAATTAGCAGCAGCAGAGCTGTGAGGAGCAGAGCTGGGGGGCCTGGGGAGGCACTTACACAGATCTCATCGAATTTGCCGAAGTCCAGGGTGCCGTAGCGGTCGATGGGGGGCCGGATGTACTCGCAGTAGTCGCTGTTCTTCACCATCTCCAGCTGCCGCACGCAGCACACGTAGGCCAGGCGCGTCTGGATCTCGGCCATGTTCAGCACCTGCCCAGCACACCAGGCACAAAGTCAGCTCCTGTCTAGGTTGCAATAACCTAATCTTAAGTGAGAATTGTGTGGAAGGTTTCACTGTAGAGTTTAAAGAAGGTACTGATTCGGGTATGATGAAGATGGTAATAGAATAAAGGGTGGATAATGTCTTAGGCTGCAATACAGGATGTGACCAGAAGTATGGATTCTATCACCATCTGTTAAATCAGCTGGGGCAGTGAGCCTTATCTCAGTGGGAGATATCTCCTGTTAATGGGCCATCTGTTAAAAACCAGGTGAGGCAGCAATCCTTTTCTATGTGGGAGAAATCACCTGTTAATGCGCCATGTGCAAAAACAAGCTGGGGCAGTGCTCTTTATCTTTTTCTTGCTCTTTTTGTATTTTTTCCTCATCTTTTTCTTTATCTTCCTCCAGGAGGTATCTCCTGTTAATGGGCCATTGAGTCCCGACTGATAAAATTCCATCATCCCATTGGGAGATGATCCACCCAGGGGGAGGAGCCAAGCATTTCCTACCTAGATAAAATCTGAGATTTGGAACATCAGAGCAGCCTTTTTTCCACTGGATCCCAGAGGAAAAACAGACCCTTCTACAGCATCACTGGACCTTCAGAGGAAAACTGCACCTTCTACAGGATCATTGCTCCAACAGAACCACATCTGTCACTGCAGGAGGACTGCAGCCACTATTTAATTGGACTGCTACCAAAACCCTGACTGACTGACGGGGTGTCAGGTTGGATTCTCTCAGTGTTTTAGGCTTTTTTTGGGGGGGTGGGGGGGTGTTGTTTTCTTAAGACTGTATTTCTACTTTAATTTTCTTAGTAAAGAAAGAACTGTTATTCCTGTTCCTGTATCTTTGCCTGAGAGCCCCTTAATTTCAAAATTATCATAATTTGGAGGGAGGGGGGGTTTACATTTTCCATTTCAAGAGAGGCTCCTGCCTTTCTTAGCAGACACCTGTCTTTCAAATCAAGACAGTTCCTCCAAGTGAATTTCAGAATGTGCTCTGTGTGGTCACATGAGCTGGCACACAGGAACTTGGTGATGCCCTTGCACAGCAGCACCTCCAGCTGTGTCCCAGTGTGGGCAGGCAGGGATGAGTGAAACAAGGAACCAAGACTTTCATCCCAGGATATAGTGAAATATATATATATATAACTTAAAGATCTGTGCTGGGGTGAGGGGCACAGTGATCCTTCAAGGCAGAAATCAGTGATGCCCCATCCCTGCAAGTGTTCAAGGCCATGTTGGACAGGGCTTGGAGCCTTGGGGTGGAACTGAATGAGCTTAAAGGTCCCTTCCAACCCAAGCCAGTCTGTAATTCCATGATTCACTGATCTGTTCAGTGTCAGGGCAGAGATTTTGCAGAATGGCTGAGGTGGACAGGGACCCCTTGAGATCATTCAGTCCATCCCTCCCGCCCAGGCAGGGTCAGCTGGGGCAGCTTGTCCAAGACCATGTCCAGCTGAGTTTTGACCATCTCCACAGATGGAAACTTTACCAGCCCTCTCTTTAGCCAGTGTTTCATCACTATCAGTAAACACCAAAAAAAAAAAAACTGTTTTGTTGTGTACAGACAGAATTCTGTGTTTCCATGGGTGCCTACTGCCATTTAGGCAGTTGGAATATTTCACTGGGTACTGCTGAGACCAGTTCCAACTGGGGAATGCAATTGTGAAGAAAAAAAATCAAATTAAATTCAATATTCACTTGGGGGACAGCTGTAGAGCCAGGCAATTTAGGAAATGCAGAATAAGGAACAGAGTTGGCCTGACCACATGCAACAAAGAGGAAAATAATAATACTAATAAAATTATGCTCTGCAGACCCATGTTTATCAGTTTTATTTATTACTGCCAAGTGCTAAGATCTCCCCAAACCAGCAGTTCAGACACATACAGGACAGAACGTGAACTGAACAGATTTACTACTTTTATGGGTAAAATTAATTAATTTGGACTTTATCAGAATGTATGCAGCTCCAAGAAAAGGTTTCTTTGCTCTAAGAATTCTGCCAGGCCCTTCCCACATCACTGCCTTCCCTGTGGTGTGAGGGCACTGCCCTGTTCTCTGAACAAGAACTCAAATCTAGTGAAACAACAAATCTGGCACAGACTTGCTCCCTGAGTAACAGAGGGAATCTTCCCACTGCTCTGGAAAACGAGCTGCCATTGCAGTCTAGTCCTCAGTACCTTGACTTTCTCAGCCAGGGGGTTCCACCTCTTCCAGAGCAGCCACCAGCCGGACAGGCAGTCGCCGTAGTTGGTGAGGTCGGTCTCGTCCCGGCTGCCCACATCGATGGCGATCACCACCTTGGCCCCCATGGACCTGGCCACGTCAGCTGGGGGACAGGAGATGTCAGAGCCCCTCTGCCCTCCCTGCTGCTGCTCCCAGGTGCAGGTACAGATCTGTATGGCTCAGGTGTGACCTGAGGCTGCACCTACCACCAGCGAGCAACAGGACAGAAGTGACCACCAGTGCCCATCCCTGCAGGGATCCAAAAGCCAGGTGGATGTGGCACTTGGGGACATGGGCTAGAGCTGGGGAATGGTCGGCCACAGTCTTAGAGAGGAATCTTTAGCCTAAACAATTCTGTGATTCCCTATGAACCCAGCAGCAGCTCTGCCCAGACCGGTGCCACTCAGGGAGGCTCCATAGGGAAGGAGGGATCCCAAATCCTGTGCCAACCAAGCCCTGAGTGACCCCAGGGTGACCCCCCCACTGCTGCAGGACATCAGTGACAGGGGATGTTTTGCCCCCAATCAGTGGGATGACCTGACCCTCCCTGTGGTCCCCAGAAGCCCTGTGAGGCAGCAGGGGACAGGGAACACAGCACCAGGGCAGTGACACCACACTGGGTATAATGGGATAGAGCACATCAAACCCACATTAATTCTAAAAAAATTAATGGGGGACCTGCAGAGAGAACAAGTGGCCATGCCTTAGAGAGAGCACGCAGCAGTGCCAGTGCTGCAGGGAGAAGGCGACAATGGGAGGAGCAGGACAAGGACCTGCCAGTGACAGGAGGCTGGATGGCAGCCTGAGAACAGCTCTGGGCTCCAAGAGAAAGATTCATATCTGAAAGTGGGAGAGAAATGAGGCAACACTTCCTACTTGAAGGTCAGTAAAAGGATGAGCTGCACTCTTTGGATATGGGTGAGGATTTAGGGAAGCACCAAGGGAGGGAAGAGAAGGACATGAACCTCACAGAATGCATTTATATTTCTTTCCCACCCCCAGAGTCCAACATAGTTGCAGTTTCCAGAATAGTTTTGCGTAGGAAAACCACAGCTCTGAAGAGCCAATTTAGGAGCTTAATTTAGACACTTCTTTAAATCAGATCTGTTCTGTAACTTGGATTTATACTCCTGGGCTCGTTCAGTCTATTGTGTTTCCCATCCAGTCTCACCTGGATCTGCTCTTTGTCCTCTCCAGCTGTGGAGATGCAAGAGGTGCTTTGGTTTGCAATGCACAATGCTTGCTTACAAGCACAGAGAATGCCAGATTTGGGGGATCTATTTTGTACTATTCCTGTTTCTGGGTTTTAGGTAAACACAGCCTGATGGAAAAATGAAGTCAGGGTGTGACAGGAAGATGTAAATGACTTGGGTTGCTCAGGTGGGGAGTCTCTGCCTGAGGTTCCTCCCGCTTTACCTGAGCACAGTCACAAACTGCAGTGACGCTGCAGGGCTCTGCTGCCTCAGCATCCCCTGAGCCACCCACCCTCGTGACTGCAGCGAAACCCGACACAAAACACATCCCAAACGTGGCCAGTTCACACCCTGCACCCTGCTGGGGGGTTCAGACCTCATCCCACACCCCACATCCCTCCTTCATGGCCCTATGATTCCCCCACTGCCACATGCGCCAGGTGACACCAGCCTGATCAAATGCTGTTGCTCTCTCAGAATTATTTCTTAATTAACTGATTGAAGAGAAACTCCAAGGTAGATTGTATGTCTGTGGTTTGACTTCTCCTCCCTTCCTTCAGCAAGCACTAAAATAATTCAGACTTAGCTGGGAGTTGTATACTCAGAATTTGGCCATCAGGAAATACTTCATAAAAAACAGTGTTAATAAAGCCAAAATAAAGGGAACACCCAGGAAACTGAGAGCAAGGACTCCAGGTAACCAGCATGAGGTTAAAGGTGTCTCTGAGATTCTCTGTGTTTTAGGGATAAAACAAGAGGCCCGAGGCTTGCAGACTGTTTGATGGGCAGTTCTGGGAATTTCTTCCCCCATGAGCTGTGCTCCTACCTGGCAGGTTGTTGATGTAGCCCCCATCCATGAGGAGATGGCCATCCTTGGGGTCACACAGGGGAGGCATGTACCCCGAGAGGGACATGCTGGCACGGACGTACCTCCACAGGGAGCCTGCAGGGAGAGCAGCATTAATCACCCAGCATTAATTACTGCCACGCAGGGGGGAGCCTTCTGCACTCATTAAGATAATCAAGAGATAGAGGCTTTCCTCAGAACACTGTGAGGAAGTTATTAAAACAGTTTATTATTTTCTGTATCATAATCCTGGCTAGGATAAAACAAAGGTTATGCAGACATCAGGCAATAGCCCCAGGACCCTTGATTTTAAGCCCATTCCTCATATTTACTGCCTTCTGTGAGATCTCAGCATATTCCCAATGCAGGGAGCACCAGGGTTTTGTGGAGGTGGGGCTGAGGAGGGAAAGAAAAGGTTTCTCCTGAGGACAGAGGGATTGACAGAACAAGTGCAGCTGAAGTCACCTCGTTCTACAGAGATCCGCAAACTCCTAACTTTTAGCAGGACCTTAACCTGAAAAACACAAGCTGTAGAACCCACAAAAATTCTATTTTCCCTACTCTTCAACAAGCAAACGTTTTCTCTTGTAAAACCACTGCAAATGCCTGGTGGGGATCATTATCTTCTCCTGGGCCATTTCTGTTGGTGCTGTAAGGAACAGTTATCATCCTTGAAGCTGTTAGAATCAAAGTTTAGTCAAGTAGAAACTGATTGGCCCTGTTTCCTGTAAAACATTCTGCTTTAAGGCTCTTACACACTGATTTTTCTCTTAACATTTGCATCAACCAAATTGGGAAGACACTGCATTTCCACAGGCCAAGAGGCTTGTCAGAGAAGTGAATCTTTAAAATACCAGGAATAAGTGAGCCTTGAAGTGTTAACTCACTGCTCAGTAATTAGCTGCTTGGTGCTTCTAACAGCAACAGTTCCCAGCAAATTCCCTGGGAATTGATTCTTTTTTTTTTTTTTTGTTTTCTTTTAAAAACAGATAACAGCTCTGTTTCTAATTACAACCCCAGCATTCCTGCTGTTAGCACAGGTTAATACTGGCACATTTGGGGTTATTATTAATAGTTTTAGTGGAACTTCCACCCAAGGAAACTGCTGACGCCTGTTACACCTCACAGACCAAACCAAGATGGGAAATGGCAGCAGCTGGGAACTTAATTTATCTTCATTCAGTGGAGACACCCGTAACCATTCTCCAGCTGATTCCTATCCTTACATTAAACTTCCATGGGGACAAGCAGGTGGCTGGACTGAGTTTCCTGACCTCAACTGGCTTAACCTGCTGTGGAATGGGAATACAAAACCTCTGAGAAGGGTTAATCCTTTTTCTGCTTGTTTTAGCTGCTCTGATCAAAGCCCAGAGTCCTTCAGCAGCTCCATAACCCCCCTGGAATGGCAGGAATGGACCAGTGTGACCTGTGCCAACTCCAAGGACAAACATCAGAGATGTGGCAGCAAAGGCTGCAGCTCCCCCCAGGAATATCTGGGGCACCTGGAGGCCTCCCCTGCAGGCTGAGTCACTGCCCTGTTACCCCAGACTGACAAAAGGCAAAGGCAGGGACACATCCCAGGCACCTCAGATCCTCCTCTCCTCTTCACTCAGTGAGAAACAGAAAGGACCGACGACAAATGACATCTAACTCAGCCCCTGCTTCAGGCAGAGCCTGCTCTGGGGGAAGACAGCTTCATTTAGAGGAATTTGAATTGTCAAAGGTTTCAGTTGCTTTAAGTTTGATTTATGGCTAAAACACCTGCACTTCACTTTAAGGATGCTTCAAGGATACAGAAAGGTGCCCACGGACCCATTTTCTCCTCAAACAGTGAATGCAGCATCTACTTTAATTCCTTCCTAGCAGCCCTGTCCCTTGTTATCTGTATGCAACCACAGTTTGGTGATGAGCAAGTAGCAGAGAAAGGAGAAACAAAAGGAAACACAAATTTCAAAGGTGAGACAGATTCCAAGAATAAGGGGTGCCCCTGAAGTCTCCCATGGTGATTTAAGGTCTGGAGAGGCCATGCCCATACTCACCATCCCTGTGCACCCTCATGGCCGAGGCAGTGATGTCAGTGGTGATGGTGAAGTAAGGAATCCACAGATCCTGCAACAGAAGAATCCCAATTTTACTAAATCTGTGACTTTGCACTTGACTACAACCCTGTGCCTGACATGCAGCAGAGCAACAACCTCTGGGCCTTAGCAGACAGAGCTACAGACACACACTTGAATGGATGGAGCAAAAACCCTCAGTCCTGCATTTAACTTCCTATATTTGTCTCCCATGCAAACAATTCATTCAGAACCAAGGCAGACAAGAATCCTCATTTCCTTTTTGCAGTAGCAAGAACCCCTTGTTCCAGCAGTGTGCAGAGGCAGCACAGAGAGCTCCTCACACAAACTGGAGTCACCTTCTGCAAGGTGTCTTTATTTTAATTTCAGGTGAAGGGAAGGAGTCTGATGGTCACTCCCATCCCAAGGGATCCTGAGGCTGTTTAATGCTGGAGGACATAAAGAACATGATCCATGGCCTCTTGACTGAGCAATGGTCAATTTGTAGCTCCTGGGGATGGAGCCAGGGGTCATCACTTCAGCAGGAAATGCAGACCCAACATTTTCTGGAATCAAAGAGGACAACACCAAACTCTGGAGTGCTGGCTACAGGAACAAAGGACCCTGCAAGGCAGACCTCCAAGAACATTCTAGGGGTTGCCTGAGATCCTGCAGGATAACACAATATTGGGAGTGTGGAACAGAAGGAGGGCAAGACACAAAAAGAATGGCTAAACCAAGAGCTTTGAGAGTTTATTCAATGGAAATAAAACCAGCTAGCCCTGCTCCTGGCAGGGGAAGTTCTCCCTCTGGTTTCAGCTCTGTCTCACCTCCCACCAGCTGGAAAAAGCAAAGGGCAAGGTGACCTGCCAAGTGTGCAGGGCTCTGCTGGACAGAGGACAGTTTTGGAAAGTTTCCATGGTGCCTGGTGAAATGGTAGCTGCCAAGGGGAAGCAGGAGGACTTGTCTGAGTAAACTGACCTTGTGCCCAGGGAACAGCTGATGCTGCTCTGTCAATCAGAAAACTTGAATCAAGGCTGAAGAGGAAAACCTGCCCTCCCAAGCAGCCTTTGTTCACTGGACAAGGTGTCTGGGCCTTGTCCAGCACAGCTTTAATGGGCCCTAAGCTCAGACCAAACACAGGTTTGGACTCCAGGACCACTGAGCTGGAAGCCTTCCATCACTGGTCAGGTTGCAACTCCTGGTGTGGTTTCTGTGCTGTTCAACCTGAAATTCTGCACTACCAAGAAGCAGGTTTTTTTTCTGGTGAGTTTAATCTGTTCAGCAGCACTGCAAATCTGGTGGGACCTGGGGAGGGCTCACAGGCATTGCACCAGTATCACAACCCCAGTGTAAATGCCAGAGTAAAGTGGATGAATAAAGAGAATTAGGGTGCCTATCCATGCTGAAGATATTCTGGGGATTGCAGTTCTCAGTGCATCAACCACATATTAAACAAAAATAGGGGAATGGCAAAAGAAGCCTCTCTGACACCTTTCATGTTCCTGCAAGCCACCTGCACAAAGTAAACTAACCCAAGCCCTCCTACGCTGCAATAAAATCTCACTGCTCAGGGACTGTTCCACTGATTTTGGAGCAGAACATCATTCAAGTCTGAAACAGGACTTAATAAAAGTCTTGTCTAATTCCTCACACCCGAACCCCCAGCTGAGATGATTTACAAGGGCATTTTGGCATGGGGATGAGAATTCTGGAATGGAGAATAAAAATTTCAGAGGCTGATTTTCTCATAGAAGGATGGGAAATGCAAGAGGAAAATAGCTCTATTTCTTGAGAAATTTCCTTCAAGCCCCTGGCCTGGGTTTCTGTGTCCAAGGGCTCCATCCAGGGTGTGGGTGTGCTCCCTGAGGGTCTCACGTGGATGATCCCAGCTTGGGAAGTGCCTGTGGCTGGAAGCAGTGACGGGGTTTTTGTCACCAGGGCCCCCACACGAGCAGCACTGCTGGGAATCAGGAGACACCCACGTTACAAGGGTTGGCAGAGAGCAAATTTCAGAGAAAATGGAAACCTCCCTTTCAGTGTCAGAAATAACAGCTCAACGTAAGGAGCTCCTGCTCTGCCTCCCACGTGGGAGAGGGGTGAGGACTCGTGTGGGAAGCACAGGGGTGTCACCTCACAGCCACACACTTCACAAAAGGAGGATCTGCCCCAGAGCTTCTAAATTTTCAACTTTTCTAGAGCCATGAGGATCAGCCCCTTCATCAGGATGTTCTCAGGTTTTCCTTGGATCACTGCAGATCCTCTCAGGAAGGAGCAGTTGTGGCCAAGCATAACCCAAACACAACCTCTGCTTGTAAGGCTGTAATTAATTTTTATTGATAGGAATTTCCAGGTAGAAATCATTGCTACCCAGCCAAAACCACCCCAGCTAGGGAGAAAAGATGAATGTTTGCAGTTTGGATGCTCTAAATGCTTTGAGAAAATACTTTTTTAAGGTTCCTGGCTCAGCTCTTGTTACTTTCTCAGTCTCCCTTTACCCTGGGGCAGCTCCCAGTTCCAGGACTGGTTACCCCACACTGAGAGTGGGAATTGCAATGAAGGAGCAACTCCCTCTTTCCTGGCTGAGCTATACAACATTTTTCCCTATTTATCTGAAGGAATTCTTCCCACATGAGGAAACCCTGGGCATGGACTGAGGGGTTGTGATGGTCAGCACACGTGCACAGAGATGATGCTGCTGGATGCCTCAGGACTGGATTTCTCTTGCACAAAACCTTCCTGTGACTGCAAGGGAAGACCAGAATATGCAACTACAGCTGTTGAAATTCCTAAGGAAGGAATCTGCTGCATCTTAAAAAGGAAGTACAATGAACTGCTGGAATCCAAAGTAGGCACAGACAGAAACAGCCTCAAGCTGCATCAGGGGAGGTTTAGGTTGGATAGCAGGAAAAATTTCATCATGGAAAGGGTGGTCAGGCATTGGAACAGCTGTCCAGGGAAGTGGTGGGGTCATCATCCCTGGAAGTGCTCAAAATCTGTGTGGATGTGGCACCTGGGGACAGGGGTCAGTGGTGGCCTTGTCACTGCTGAGGGAATTGTTTGACTCAGGGATCTGAGGTTTTTTCCAACCTCAATGATTCCAGGATTCTCTAAAACCCTCTTGTCTCCAGCACCATCCCCTCTGCACAGCAAACTGCTATTTTAAGCCACATGATGATTAATCACTTGCTTTCATACTTGCATTTAGGTAGGGAATGTTTTGGATTATTTTTACCAAATATATTTAAAGTATATACAGTGTTAATTTGCTACATGATCTTTCATCACAAGGATGCAAACACAGGAATAATTTAGTTAAAATTGCAAATCAGGTGAAATTCCAAGGCTAACCAAACATTCTCTGAGCTGGGTAATGTGGGAAGACAAACACTGATAATGTGCTTTACAATCTGCTGCTGCTGAGGGACAGGGGAGAGGTGGATTCCAAAGGTGGCTCTTGGTTCAGGTGGAACACACAACACCCAGCAACTACAAAAAGGTCACCAAGTGCAAACCAGGACACAAAGGACTCTGCCATTATTGCAGATTTCAGGAGGTTGCTCAGAAAAACTCACTTCAGCTTCAAAACTAAAATTCAAAAAGCCAAACCTATCACAACCCAATTCAAGCCCTTCTCTGGTGTGCCCTGAGGGTCTCTGAGACCCAATTTGCAGAAAAATAATGATGAAGCAGTCTAAGCTGCTCTTCTTCAGTGTCACAATTTTCACTTCTTCTCTCAGACAATGAGATCTTTTTGTCAAACTGAAATAGCCACAAATAATCTACAATTTGTGTTTTCAAAATGCACCAAAAAGAACAGGCTCCTTCCTGCAGCCATGGACCACCACATTCACAGTTTTACCACGTGTTCAGTCACCCAACAGCTTCAGATTTCCATATTAGAATGGAAAAAAGCTATTTCTGCTCCAACAGAGCACAGAGACAATTTCCTATGCATAAGGTGAATAAACAACCTACCTCTATCTGCTTATCTTTGAAGATGTTGTTGATGCTGTTGTTAAAAGCTGCTCCAGAAAACATAGAGGTTATTGGGTATGTCAAGTCCAGAATAGTCTTAAACACCGAATTCATAACCTAAAAAGAAAAAAAAAGGTATTTCAAAGGTAAATACAGGCCAGAATCCATAGGAATATGTGCATTAAGGCTGCAATTCCAGAGACATCACATTCCAGAGTTCAGAGCCGACATGCTGGAAGCATCACAAGTGCAGAAAGTGTTGAGGAGACAGAAATACAACTGCAAAATCTACAACTAGGAGCTCCTTGTGTGGTAGATTTACATTTAGTAAACCCCAGAGCAGAAGCAAGCCCTGCAATAAAGCTCTGCAAGAATGAGCATTGTTTCCCCTGTGCCCCAGAGAGCTCCAGAGCAGCATGTCCAGCACAGGCTCAGCCTCTGCACAAGGCCATGGGTGGTGCAGCTCCATCCTTTGCATTTTTTTAATTAAAAAGAGATGTTCTGAGTTGTCTTCCTCTTCACTATCCTTCCCACAGCACCTGTGTTGTTCAGTGGTGTGGGAAGGAAACCATAAATCCATGGCAGAGGAATTGCTTCATCCATCTCTTCTCATTTGGGGATCACATCTAATTTTTCTCCCAGACTTAAAGCTTTTCTCTGCCTCAGTGGAAGCACTTAGAAAATCATGTCTGGGATTCTCTGGGACTCCAACAGGGTTCAGTCAAGCACATGTTATAGAGCTTTAAACACTTTCTATGGAGTAGGGACCATTATTTGTCATTTCCAAAGTCCGTGACTGGGACATGTTATGGATGCAGCATTTAACTGCTACAAATTCTCAGCAGCAGCAAGGGAAACCAAACCACATCAGGTTTCTAAAAGCACTATACGGTCCCTGCATACCAACCCTTCTAACACACAGATCCTGCAATTAAGCTTTCATGGATTCCTTTTTTTCCTCCATTCCACAGTGTTATTACACCTATGTACTGACTTACATGATAAAATTATGAAAATCCCTAAACTTTATGGCATTATGGCCATAGTATTTGTCCATAACCAGGCTACTGCTATCAAATCCTAATAAATATTAACAAAATTCAATGTTTAATATATTACACCATAGTAAAAATTTAAAAGATGACCATCAAACCAAATCAATTCCTTTAAAATTAAATAGGGTTTCAGTGGATGAAATATTTCCATGAGATGAAGTATTTTCTGTCTCTATATGTTCTCTGTAATTTAACAAACAACTTCTCAGGGATCAGGGCAGCCTTCCCAGACAGACACATGGAACAGCCTCAAACCTGCCAGCTGTTAAAGCAGATGTGAACAACATCTGGCCTTGGCTTTACTTTGGCAGTGATTTAATGAGCAGCAGAATCAGCCTACATTGTCATGTCCAGCTGCTTTCAGACTTCTATCAGGAATGTGCCTAGAGAACACGAGTGCAAGGATAAAAAAAGATCATTAAGAACAAGGATGGGAGCAGGAAATGTGGGAGAATGTAAAAGGCTGAGCACAAACCCAATGATGAAGCGTCAGCTTCATTCACATCCTCACTCTGGGTTTGATGTGGTGAGGACACTGTGCCAACCTAACTATAGACTGCTACCCACAGCTTCAGAAGGAGATGGAATTAGTGCTGCACCTAAAATAGGGATCAGGTCTCTCCAGAATGATTAAATCAGGGGAAGAGGAATCTACAAAGAGCCCTTTATTTAATACTGAAGAAAAATCTCTCCCACTCAGCCACTGGGCTTCCCTTGTTGCAAATGATATTTATAATGCTGAGCCCTCCACATTTCTGCTCATCATGACAGTGATCTTGCCCCATGGACAAAATACTACTAATTAACAGTTATTTCTTAATATCCTCATTCCTCAGAGGTGGAAGATGCCCTTTAGTTGAAGCTGATGGCCAACAGCCTCCCTCAGCCTTCCAGGAATAGCTGCAACCACCTCCTGTTGCCCAGATAAATTCACTTAAAGATCACCCTCTGCAGAAGCAGACAGAGCCTTCTGCCTCCTGCTCCACTTCCTACCAGGAGCTCTGGGATCGACTCCAGCAGCTCCAAGAGTTTCATCCCCTGACACCATCAGGATGGGAAGCCCAGCCCTGAGCCACCTTTGCTTTCAGGGCTTTCAGGTCATGGAATCATGGAATTGTTTGGGTTGGAAGGACTTTAAAAATCATCTCCTTCAACCCCTGCCATGGGCAGGGACACCTCCCACTGTCCCAGGCTGCTCCAAGCCCCAGTGTCCAACCTGGCCTTGGGCACTGCCAGGGATCCAGGGGCAGCCACAGCTGCTCTGGGCACCCTGTGCCAGGGCCTGCCCACCCTCCCAGGGAACAATTCCTTCCCAATTCTTCATTAACTTCTCATGAACTTTCACTTCTACAGCTCTGCTGCAAGATGAGCTTGTTTTTTAAAAAAGACCTTCAATCCCAAAATATTTTTTTTTTAAAGTGACCCTAGGGTATAAAAAGTTCAGCAAGGGAGAAGATTCTGCTCACAGAGCAGAAGGACAAGAGCAAAGGCACGTGATGATGGACAAGAGGAATTTTCATCTCTGGCTCTTTTATTCTTTGATGCAGCATTGTGGCAAACTGGTGTGAAAAGCCAGTATAATCCCAGGATTTTTTAATGTTCCTGACTATAAAAAGCCCCCAAGGTTATGGGAAAACTTATGCAACAAGAAAAATTTCAAACAGATCCACTATTTTTTAAACTACTCAAAAGATCATGCATTGCCTTTTTAGCATTCACTTACAAAGTTTCAATAAAACAAGGAAAGGAATTCACACAGAAAAAGATAATAAATCAATAAAACAAAAATATAACTCAGGGCTCGATGAAAATTGGCATGATAGGGGAAAAAAACAATCAGGACTAATTTCTGGCCAGATCAGCTCATTAAAGCACAGGATCTCCTAATGAACAAATAGAACAGGGTCAGAGGCAGAACCCTCACACTTATTTGAGCTGTCAGTGCCACCAGACAATGCTAGGCAGCAAATGATGGCAGTGTCCCACCTAGCCAGCTCTCATTCCCATCAGGAGCAGCATTTTAGCCCCACACACACCCATAACCATATTCCTTTCAAAGAATACTCCATCTTTGTGAAATACTTCTCCTTTGAGATATTAATCCTCCAATTAAAAAAACCAATAATCTGCAAACATTGAAGCTTTGGCTTGTTTGCTTTCCTGGTTAAACAGAGGTACAGAAGACACATAGAGACAATAAATAGCAACTAATCTGACTGGAAATTTTCATTTTCCCCCCTGTATTTTGACAAGAGTAATTTATTTCTAAGCTGCTTCATTAGGCGCAGAAAACACATCCCAATAAAAATATCCCTTTTCCCAGCACCAAATGTACAGCTAGAGAGATAACAATTTCTAAAAATACCAACAAGAGAAATAAATTCAGGACAAACAGCATTCAGTCTGATGGATTAAAAAGATATATAAGAAAAGCTCAGAGTTAAGTAATCCATCCCAATGAAGACATTTCCAAGCTCACAGCTCCAGAGGAGCAGGAGCAGCAGCTCCTGGAGCAGGGAGTGCTCCAGCCTTTCTGCCTGGCTGCTTCTGGGGCATCTCCTGCACTGGGGACAACGGGGAAGGTCCCATTTGGGACATGGGAATTTGGGATTATCTGGGGGATATTTCAGCTCTCTCACAGTCAGTCCCTTCAAGCAGATCTTCCAAGAATCCCCAGCAGAACTCTTGGCTGTTTTCCACACACTGGGGCTCCTTTCCCCTCTCCCTGCTCAGTATTAACACCATACAAGAGTCAACACCTCAGAACAGCCACTGATAAAAGATTTCTAATCCCCCAAACTCTCTGCATATTGCGATCTTGGAGAAGGGATTTCATGGCTCTCTTCAGTTTGTAGCCATTCCTGGGCAATGCTGGTACCAGAGGGAGGAGCCTCAAACAGAACAGGCTTTGCTTTTGTCCTCCTCAAACCCTTAGACAATTTCTGGGTTGGACATGGACCTGCAAGAACGCTCATGGAAGTCCTCATGAAAATCCATTCCTCATTATTAAGATCAAATGTTTGTTCTAACAGAGGTCAATCACTTTCTCCCACTACTTATTTGCAGGTTTCAAGGCACCTGAAACACCCCCAGGCCAAAAATTATCTCTTACCTTGTGAAACATTCTCTGAGCTTTTGCAATTTGTGCTCAAAAGTTAATAAACAGATTAAATGTCTTCACCTCTATTATTCTGATAAAAGTGACTGTGATTCCAGCTCTGGCAAGCTCCAGAGTGGGAACACAGTCCTGAGAAGCCCAGGAAACATCTCCAGCTCTGCCTCATGCCCTACACAGGGGAGACCTGACAAACAAGAGGAGAATCCTCTGGACAAATGCACAGAGGAAAATTCCATGGCTGAAGCCTAACCAAGAGCTGGGAGAGAGGGCAGAGAGCCCCAGAGTGCTGGGAAAGCACTGCAGGGAGGCATCAGTACCCACCCAGATGCTGCCCTGGAGGCACAAGGTGGCAAAGAGACAGCAAGGTTAAAAGGATGTCTGACACAATTCAGTGCAGTTGGTTTTATGTCTTTAATACTGAGCCTCCCCCAGGTTTGTGATTCCAGCAAACTGCTCTGGATCATAAACAGTTTATGTTTTGGGTGCTTCCCAAGCCCTCCAGGCACAGGCAGTTCTTAAATAAAAAGCATAAAATCCATATTCTTCTGGCAAGCAGTGATGGGGAGGAGAATCTGTCCCATAGTGTTCTGCCCACCAGGACAGCACAAACATCCCAGGGCCTCAATCTGGATTTCAGTGCCTCAGACAATCCAGCTTCCCAGAGACAGTTTTTGTTGCAAAGCCATGGCAGATTGGAAGATCCTTGGTAGACATAAACAGTGCCAATGACAGGGTCCTATTTCCCTCTGAAACCCAAGACCTAAGACTCTTAATCTCTGTTATAAAATTCCCTGTCACTTCATTTTCAGTAAGAAAATCTGCAGAAAAATGTGGGTTTGAAATGAAGAATAGAAACTTGCAACCATTAAATTTCAGAAATAACCTCACCTTCAGTCAGTCGGAACCAGTGACACCTGGGACAGTTTTCATCCAACATCCCAACAATACATAAAACCAAGGCCAGGCTGGATGGGGCTTGGAGCACCCTGGGATAGTGGGAGGTGTCCCTGCCCATGGCAGGGGGTGGGATGAAGTATCTCTAAGGTCCCTTCCAACCCAAACCAATCTTTGATTCCATGATAAATAAACTCACCCACTGAAGTCACTATTTAAAACCACCTTCATAAAACTTGGGTTAACTTTGAAACTAAGTTCTGCTTTGTACAAAATATGGAAAGTTAGGAATTTCTCCTGACCCAGAGCTCCAGTGCTGTGGAATGCACAGGCAGGACCAGGAGTGACACACTTGGGAGTTATTTAGAGAAGGATTACCTCTGTCATTCAGTTCCACTGACACATGACAGCATGTGAGAAAGAGAGAGAATAACACAAAAGAGAAACACATTTGTTGAGAGCTGGAAAGGAAACAGGTCCCAGGACATAAAAGAGAAGATAAAACAAAGATAACCACAGGTGAGCACACTGAAACATCATCACTGTGCTTTGACAGCGTGACCAGGATTTGTGCAGAGCTAAGCCATGCAATTGCCTCCTGACTCCTTGGACATGGAGCAGCTTTTCCAGGTGATCCATCACTGCCAGGCAGGGCTTGCTCTGTGGCACAGACACTGAAATTCAGGAGGCTGTACCTTCCTGGGCCTTGCTCCAGCTGAGGAGTGAATTCAGCATTCCCATGGCAGGGAAGTCAGCATTCCCATGGGAAGGAATTCATCATTCCCATGGCAGGGAACTCAGCATTCCCAAGGAGCGAATTCAGCATTCCCATGGCAGGGAACTCAGCATTCCCAAGGAGCGAATTCAGCATTCCCATGGCAGGGAATTCAGCATTCCCATGGCAGGGAAGTCAGCATTCCCAAGGAGCGAATTCAGCATTCCCATGGCAGGGAATTCAGCATTCCCATGGCAGGGAAGTCAGCATTCCCAGTGCTTACCATGGCCCACTGGCGAGCTTTGATCCTCATCTGGTTGTAGCTGCGCTCCTCGGCGTACAGGGCGCTCATGAAGGCGCCGATGGACGTGCCCCCGATCATGTCCACGGGAATCCCAGCCTCGATCAGGGCCCGGATAACGCCCACCTGGGAGCAGCCCCTGTGCCCAGGGAGGGAGAGAAAGGGGAAAAAAAACAACCACTGTCATCCAAAGAGTCATTGAAGGAGTGCAAAGGCTGGTGATGAATGGCGCCTTCTAAGGAAGCGGAGCCAGCGCCAGATGAGCTGCCAATCTCTTGCTAAACAAGCCCCGGTGCCAGGAACAAACATTATGAATGCAGGAATCCTCCCAGAGGATCCCAGGGAACACGACCACGCAGCCTGGATCAGTGGGAAAAGCAGGGAGATGAAAGCAGCCAAAAGCTGAGCTGGTGGATGGGCGAGGGGAACGTCAGCATGGATTAGAGGGAGCAGAATTTACTGGGGTCCCCCCAAAGCACCCAGGAAAGGCTGGAATTCAGAGTCCTGCCCATGAGTTTCTTTCCCAGTGATTCTCCACAGAAACTGAGCCAGCCTGGAGTATTGGGAAGGGGCACCACATGGATTAATAATGAATTTGAAGGTGGAAACAAAAGCAAGCAGAGACAAACAGTGATGAGAGGACAGAGGTTGAGCCTGCACACAAACCCAGGAGAGGGGCAGATGAGGAGGCAACTTTTGAGGATTCACAAATTCCTTCAGGAAAGTAAACATATTCCTTGATTTGAACTGCAGAAGGAATTCTGAGCAACAATAGAGTCAGGTGCTAAACAACAGATGAACCTCAGTACTGATGGGACAAGAGGAAAACAGAAGCTGCAACGCCCCTGCAGCAACCAGTTCTTATCCAGCACTGCTCACATGGATTTGGGAACCCCTGGGAATATTCCCTGAAAAACATTAACCTAAGGTTCAGTGCAACTTCAAGTGATAAATCAAAGAAACCAGAACAAAACAGAAAACGTAAGAACACACATCCAGGATGGGCCAGCCTTTGGAAAACTGTGAGCAAGCTCAGACTGCTCACCCAAAAAAAAGAACAGAACTAAGAAATGACAGAGACAAGCACAAAAGGTGACCAGAATATGGGATGGACTTCACATGAGGAGAAAGTAAACTCAAATCACTGACTGGAGAAGATCCTGACTGATGGGAAACATGCAGGGCCAGCAATGATATCACGGTGCAGAGATTTTAATGGAAAGGAAAGAATTTGCAGACAGGTGTACGTAGAGAACAAACTGGGGAAGCCACTGTTACCACATGCTGCAGAGGTCAAACCACAAATGGATTTAAATGTGGAAAGGATGAAGCAAAGGTACCAAGCTGCCAGTGACTACTAAACATGAAAATGAAGGTACAAGCTGGTGTTCAGGAGGCTCAGAAGCTGCTAACTGCTACAAACACTTGGTTCTGAAGCAGTCACTGCTCCCCACCATCAGAAATGAGAGAGCAGAGGTGGAACATTTGGTCTGATCCTATGAACATCTGATCAAATGTGATCTTTTATCCCCTAGTGTCAGAGGGATCCCTGTCCATCCCACAGAACCATTACAGAACCACAGAACACTGTGGAGGTGAATTGCCCTTCCAAGCAGTCCAAAGCTACTGCCTCTGCTTTCAAATGCTTTGTCCAGTGAATAAGAAACATTTTTGATTCGTTCATCCCATCTGGATGGATGCTTTGCAGTCTAGACCATAAAGCAGTAAAAAAAAAAATCTTCTTTTTCCTATTTTCATCCCATTTTCTGTCCCCCACAGTTTGCTCTATTTCCATCCTCCTTCCCCTTGCTGTTTACATCCTATAAATACTTGCTAACAGCTGCCAAGTCCACCATAGGTGTCATCTGGCCAAGCTATGCTGAACACATTCTTTCCATCCAAATAAATCCCCTCCAGCTGCTGAAATGCTTTGGGACAGGTTCGTGGTTATACGGGGTGTAAATGACTTCAATGACAGATCTGTGCTGCTGCACTCCAAGAGCAGAAAATGGCTCATTTAGCTTTCCTCTCTAAATTCCCCTTCCCCTCTTCTACTGCTTCTTCCCACAAGATGCCCTGAGTTAAAGGAATTATACTTTTATTTTGCCCACTGTTTTTAGGCTTTTAGAGTGCAGCTATTTTTGTACTCTGCTGCTCATACCTGGCACTTCCCACTGCCTCAGCCCCAATATTCCAGCAAGAAGCAGACCTTTCCCTACACCTCCTGCTCTCTGCAGACAGCCCACATCAGGTGCCTTTCTTAGAGCACAAGAAGTACCTTAAAGCATTTCCGGCTTGGAGGACAATTTTAAACAGGCCATGAGTAGCTTCAGACTGGATTCCCTCCCTTTAACTGTTTCTCCTGATTCACACATCCATAAATACAAGGGATTTGATGTGAGCACTCTGGATTCATTCCTACTTTGCTGCATGATGCCTTTACATGAATAACAAAAGATCATTATTACTTTTATTGGCAAGTCATCCCCTCCTGGTGCATCCAGAAGAGTCCCTGCCAATATCCCACTAATGTGACAGCCACAGATCTCCAACAGATTTACTGATCCCAAAACAAGATGGGAATCAATGTCCTTTTCTTGTTTGTAAAAGGACCTCCCATAAGCTGCCTGACTAAATTATGTTTCATTTATAAACAACCACAAAGCTGATTCTTCCAGCTCCAACACTTTGAGCAGGACCATTCTTGGAATTTGCAAACTAAATCCTGAAAAAAGACAAATGTGCCTGAGCCCCTCCTTTTCTCCAGGTACCACCTGACCTCCTGAAAGATAGAAATAGAGGGTTTTTTTCCCCTTCTCCCTACAGCTTTAGGTCATCACTGCCTCAGCAATGTTACTACAAGGGACTTCTCAACAACTCTTTGCAGTTGGTTCTGTCCTGGGCACTTCCCACTCCACAAACATGGGCAGGCTGCCAAGGGAATCGTGTGCTGGCTCAGGCATCCTGCCAGGCACTCACATCCCCTCTGACAGCATCCCTGGATACCACAGAGCTCCACTGGACACCTGCAAACTGAAGAGGAAAAGAAACTGAAGCCAGGAACAAGATCTATGTTAACAGCCAGAGGTCTAGTGCAGAAAAAAGCCCCCAGGGATTGTGCACTTCTTGTAACACCAGGCCAAATTTCACAGGGGAGATGTCCTGGTTTAGGGAAACATGGAAATACAAGTGTTGGGCAAGAGAAGAACAAAGGGAGATGGTTTGTGCCAGAGCTGTACCTGCACAGCAGTGACAACACAGGAACAGAGAAAACCTCCTGGTGACACAGAGCTGAATGAAACTACTGCAGGGGAAAGGAACAGGGGAATGCTGTTACACGGGAGAAGGAGCACCCCAGAGAGGGGAGACACACACAGCGTGTCCCTGGAGCTGCACATGCAGCTTCCCCCACCCCAGAGCTGCCTGAATGCAGCATCTCGCCTGCCAGAACTAACACTGCCCCAGGACAGGGACAAGGGGCCTAGGGACAATGACCCACAAGATGACTTTCAAATCATTTCTAACAGAAGCCAAAGATCTGCCCAGGAGGTGTAGTCAGTATCTGAACAGAAACTCTTTTCCAGTGTGTTCAGTGCCTAGGGCAGACCTGATTCATTAATGTCCTTTGCAGAGAGCTGAACCAGCATCACCCAGCTCCAGGAGGAGCTGGAAGCCAGAGCCAGGCTCTGTTCTCAGCCCTGCCCCTGCCTCAGCCTGACCTGAGCAACACAAAGCAGCAACTCTGGGCATCAGCTGCCCCAAGTGTTGCTTTCTGCACTCACCAAACCATGATCCCTGTGCTGAATGAGCCTCCAGAAGTTGTGCTGGGTAAACTTCAGCATCATTTCTTCTTTACTACTCATGGTCACAAAGAGGTCACTTGGTCTGGTCAGCTGGACAAGAAACTGAGGGGAGACCTCACTGCAGGCAGAGGCTCCTTGTGAGGGGAAGGACAGGAACAGTTCTGATCCCTCCTCTGGCATGACCAGGGACAGGAGCCAGGGAACGGCTGGAGCTGGGCCAGGGCAGGCTCAGGCTGGAGATGAGGGAAAGGTTCTTCCCTGAGCCAGAGGGTGCTGGGCACTGCCCAGGCTCCCCAGGGAATGGTCCCGGCCCCGAGGCTGCCAGAGCTCCAGGAGCGTTTGGACAGCGCTGCCAGGGATGGACAGGGGGGATTGTTGGGGGGTCTGGGCAGGGACTGGGGCTGCACTGGGTGATGCTGGTGGGATCCTTCCAGCTCAGGAGGTTCTGTGATTCTGGGAAAGAAATGACCACAAAGCAGGGAGAGGAGTTACAGAGTTGGAGACCTGCTTCCCTAAATACCTCAGCCCAGCACACACAGAGAGCTCAGCCTTTCTGTCAGAAAATCTTGCAGGAAGATTCCTGCTGCTGAAATGAGCCCTTGATTTCATCCCCAGGGGAAGTGCTGCTGCCATGTGACTGTAATGCATGAAGGCCAGAGCAGAACTGATAAAAGGAGAATTCCCCTGCGAGCCATACATGTGCCAGTTCTGCACGTGCTGCCAGAGCTGGGATTAATGAGGTTCTGGAGAAGGCAGTGAATGCAGCAGGACATCCCAGATCCAAGTGCCAGCAGGAAGGCAGACTATCCTCCCTGCTCAGGGGTTGAAAGAAACACAGTCTATACAAAAACAGCAGTTTGTGTGCCAGTATTTTCCCCACAAACCATGTTCAACACACCAGCAGGATGCTGCCTGTGTTTGAAAGAACCACCTGAGCCTGGGAGCAGCCAGAGGGGACACTCACTTTTCAGACCATGGCTAAGGGGGCAGCCAGGCAAGGCTGCAGCTCAACCACCTCCAAAGTCCAGGTCAGCTTCAAAAAGGAAATTGGGTTCAAAGAGGAATCCAGCCCAGGCATTCAGCCTCACCAGCCCTCACCTCTCCTCTTGACTGACTCAGCAGCCTGAAGATCTCCCTGAATGCTCTGAAGATGCTGTTTCCTTTGGCTAAAGAAGGATTAGGGCCACGGCTGCTGCAGAGCTCTGCTGTGTCTCCCACCAAAGCCCTCCCAGAGTGGAACACAGCTTCTGCCCCTCCTTCCTAATGGAGCTACCTGCCAAAGGAGGCAGAAAAAGAGAGAAATTGTCAAGGACACTTTATTAAGCTCCATTAGAGCCCCAGAAAAACTGAATTAAGACACCCTCAGAATCTTAAAACTCCTGAAGCAGCAAAGCCATAAAAACAGCTTTTCCCTGGAAGGGCTGTCCAGCCCTTCACAGGCTGCTCAGGGCAGTGGAGTCCCCAGTCCTGGAGGGGCTTAAAAGCCACATGGATGTGACACTTGGGGACAGGGGCTAGTGCTGGCCTGGGAAGTGCTGGGGGAATGGTTGGACTCTATGATCTTAAAGGTCTTTTCCAACCTTACCAATTCTGCAATTCTATGAATTTGTATTTACCATGTCCATTTTGTGCAAAAAGTGGTGCCTTGGGTAACCACTCCCCCAAACCTACTCTGAGCACAACACAAATAAACTGAAGATGTCTGAGCTTCCAAGCCCACAGGATTGGAGAGCACATCCTGAAATCCACCATGTCCAGCACACAGGGACCATGGCCCCAAAACTGGGCTGGTGACAGAGCCTGCAGCTCTCAGAGTAACAAATGCAGCTACAAGCACTACAGAACCTTAAACTGAGGGGTGGTGGTGGTTCTAGATCCTTCCTGGAGTCATTGTGGAGGTGTTCTTTGTATTGGGGTGAGTGGAAATTGGATGTTGTTAATGTGAAGAGCTATATGAAGTGGCATCAGGAAAGGTGACATAAGGAAAAGCCCCTTCTTTACATAAACAGTAACATTTTTTGGTGTGCTCTCTGGCTGATCCTGGCATTGAGTGGTTCAGTCACTGCTCAGAAATGGAAGTTGCTACAAGTTGCAACTGGACTATCTCCAGTTGGCACCTTCGAGCTTTTGCAGTAGCAGAAATATACCCAAATGTTGCTTTAAAATCTAATCCTACTTATATCTTCCCAATAACATTATTTCCCAGCTTTCCTGACCATAAAATTTCCCAGCATCATAAATCAGCCAGAATTAATGCAGTGATTTTCTGCCAGACCCAAAGGAGCACAGAAACCAGACCCCTGCACTTCTGCAGCCATGGTTCTATGTGAGCACTTACAAGGAACTTTCCAATCTTGCCAACATTAATTAATTGATTCATCAACTAAGCACCATTTCTAAGCTAAATAGAGGGAATAATACCACATTACTGGGTTCTCATTCTAACATCCAACAATCAGCAGGACCTCTCCCAGCAGCTGCCCTGGAGGAAGCTTTTTCCCTTCCACAGCCCACATATATTGATCTAGAGACCTGAATTTTTCTTTTCTTCCCCTCCATTAATCTCATTCCATCCTCTCACTTAGCTTTGTCCTCCTCAGATTCCCACCAGCTCCTTAAGCCAGAGCTCAGGAGCTATTTTCCTTTGGCCTTGCCATGCTGCAGAGGTCACACACTGTGCCAGGCAGGCACATCTGGCAGAAAAAGTATCTCCTATTTATCACAAGCCCAGTGAAATCCTCTTCCTGCAAGAAAATCCAAATACAATGTCCTTTTATAGCCCTGATCTTGTTTCTGCTTTGTACACTAACTTTAGAACAAGCTTTAAACAAAGAGATTTGTGCCCAACACAGAAATAAATGAGCAAAATGTGTTCAGCCCTTCCAAAAGAGCTGTCAGAGCTACCAAGCCCTGGGGTGTGAAGGGATACAGGAGGAAGGCACTGGAGAGGAGAAAAAGCACAAAATAGTCGAAGTAAATTATAAAATGCACCAGGGTTTTTATTTTCTGATCCCAGCTGGCAGCAGCATGCTCAGAGAGGGGCACAGGGAAGTGGCTGAATGACAAACTGCACCCACTCGGGGATGTCACAAAATCCTGTCTCTTACTCTGAGCCAAGGAACAATTCAGTTATCATCTGCAAAGCAAGATAATTTCTTTGGAAAACAAATATTCCTCCTTCCTCACCCCTCTGGGACTTATTTATTAAAGCCTTGGAAGAGCCCATTCTGAGCACAACATCTGGAAGCTGCAGAAATAAGACCAAAACACTTTAGAGAATATAACTGAGAATTAACTTTTTCTTAACAGGAAAGCTCACTGCCCAAGTGAGGCTGGACAGAGATTCCCCAAAATCACAGCAATGCAAGAACCATACTCCTGAAAACAGAGGGACTTGCCAACAGAGCTTTACAGCTGCTCCATGGGAAGTGAATACAGCACATGCTTTTACATCTGATAAAAAAGGTGCAAAACTAGCAACAAGAGCTGACCCACAACTCTACCACCTCCTTGTTTGATTTTATCTGTTTATCAAGGCACTGTTGTAAATAAATGAGTTTGGTGTGAAAGACTGGATATCAGGACGGGAGAGTCCAATCAAACCACCTGCAATTAATTTTAGGGTTTTTTTCAAGCAGTAACTTCGAAGTGGATTACTCCCAAGCTCCTGCTGCTTGGAGGGTTTAACAGAAGCTGTTATAACCTTCAACCTCCGTGGCAGATGGGAGCAAATGAGCAATTACAGAGGTGCTGCAGATGGGAAAAGGAAAAATCAGTACATTAAGCATTCCGTGGGTGCCAACCCATATGAACATGGCTTTTGTGGGCACGTGATGACCCAAGCGTTCCACAGCTCTCTGAGCAATTGGCATTCAGGGAATGCGGGAGCAGCCACAGGCTCTGCCTTTCGCCCAGCTCCCTGGAGGCAGAGTTCTGAACTGCTGCACAAACACAATTAAAGCACCATGAACGCGCCGGGCATGGCTCCTCCCTGCAGAAACCCAAGCAGAGTCTCTCAGGAGCAATTTAGGCTGCAGCTTCTTCCAACCATCTGCAAACACAGAGCCAGAGGCCCCCAGAGGGGCTCCCAGCCATGTCTCAAGAGCTTTGCTCATCAACAGAAAATACAACTCACTGATTTATTTTTAGGGGTTGTTTTCTGTTTGTTAAAACAACCTAACTCTAGGGTTGACCTGGATAAGACTCAAATTAGATACCTGAACATACATGATCATCATCTTTTCCCAATAGGAGCTCACCTTCCTCACCTTACTCCTCTGGCCTATCCAAAAGAGCAGCAGAAGTAAAACACCAAGTCAAAGGTGCAGTGTTATATTTAAGGATAAAGACTTTTGCTGCTTTTCTGTTATTTCACCTCCTGAATATTGTCCTGGAATCAAATCCAGGTTTTGAAAGATGATGGGAATCCAGAAGCCTGACTCTGGACTTCAGCTTTCCATCTGGTTTATCTGCATGTGGCAATGGGTGTTCCACTTGTGACAAGAGCCCAGACACCCAGCACAGGACACTTCTCTGAGCACCTAGAGGAGCAATTACAAGTTCTGAAGCCCCCCCATGCATCAGTCTGGGCTTCAAAAAGGGATATCACAAATAAAAATTCCTCTCCACTGTGCACTGAGGTACAGACATTTATCTATACACACACAAAAGCCATAACACAGGTCACCAAACAGCTTCCCCTCCTCCAAAAAGCTCCCAGCCAGTTCAGGCTGGCCGTGATGGGGGAAGACTGCAAAGGCCACGAGGATTAACTTCAGAGCTGCCAACTTTCTGCCTTTCCAAAGTCAGAAGACAGACTGGCCTGGTGTACAAAGGGATTACTTTGAAGAAGAGAAAGGCTGAAAGATACTTCAAGTGTTCAGAGGCTGGAGTGTTGTTTTTTTTTCCATGACACAAAGCCGACTGAGCCCCTTTTGTACCATTTTGATACTTTCCTGCTGCAGAAATGTTGCTTCCTCAGCTGTTACTGGGCACTGACAGACTGCAGATGCTGCACAGCAAGCCTGATTCTTCCATTTAAACCCAGGGAACAAGCATTTTTCAAGTTCCTTTCACATCTCAGCTTAATTTGCTGGAACTTCAGAGCATGATCAGGATGAGGAATGGGATCCTTTTAGCAGCACATATTCCTCAAGACCTGTCTTGCTAGAGGAGAGGAAAACACAGCTCAGTACCTCCAGCAAGCACTTGGAAATGGAACAGGAATTTCAGGGATGCTGCCTGACTACATCAGAGGGAGAGAAAGAAAAGACAGGAATTGCAAAAAAATCCTTCCTCTTGTCTTGTCTAAGTGGAAATCAGGAAATGGTGTGAACCCAGTGCAGAAGGGCTCAGTCTGTGCCAGACAGGCTCCACTCAGGGCTGCCAGACACCAGGCTGGAGACAGGAATCTTGGCCAGCCCCCAGCACCCAAATCCCTCCTGCCAGAGGAGGCAAAGATACCCCCAAAGCTCAGCATAAACACTGCTCATGGCTTGGCACTGCACAAGGTGTCACCTGGGCACCCCTCTGCTGCTGGAGTGAAGTCAACTCCATCACAGTCATCGGGTGGCAGTATCAAGCAAATTCCCCAGACACATCCAACCCACGAGGCTGCAGCATAAATCCATTGACATTTGGAAATAACATCCTGAAACCCCAAACAACTCCTCCTGATAATGGTTTGTGTTTTTCTTCCCTGTAAGTGCTCCAGAGCTATTTCAGAGCTGCACAGGGAGGCCTGCCCAGCTGCCTACACTGTGTTTCACCAAAGGAGAGAATAGCTCTGAGGGTTTAAACCATTTCCTCAATCCCATCAGAAGCTAAACCCCAGCTCCACGAAATCCTGCCTGTCCCTTCCTCTCCCCAGTGATTGAACCTTCAGAGTCACCAGTGGCTCATGGCACCAAGAGCACCTTGGAGAGGCTGGTGCTGTCCTTCCAAACCCCTCCTAGCCAGGGTCACAATGAATAACAATGGTTTTTAGCAACAGTTTCATTCCATGATTTACTTCAGAACAAGCATTTTCTCAGGCTATGTTTTCTGAGCACTTCAGGAAAAAACACAACCTTGAACCCAATTTTTGTACATTTCAAGATGTCAGCTCTGTGCCCTGTGAATATCAAGCATCGTGAGGCAGACACCGAATGAAGGGGATATCTGTGCCCCATTACAAACCACTGAAAGCAACATTAAACATCACAATCAATAACCTATTTGCAAACTTGGGGCAGTCCTGAAGCCCACTGCATGATCTGGAAGGATTTCAAAGTCAAGTGCATCTCTGCTGACACACAGGGACACACCAGGATAGCAAAAGAAGTTGGCAAACTGCCTTTTTTCACAATAGGTGAAACTCCCACAACCTGTGAGAGGACTTGAAAGCAAAGACTGAGAAAAGAACTAAAGGGCAGATGTAAAGAAGACAAGAAGGAATAAATGTGGAGCAAAAACAGTGCAAATAAACTGGGAAATCTCAAGGACTGGATGTGTTAGAAAGGGAAAAGAGACTTACAGACTGGCAGACACAGCCAGGTGGGAAAAGAAAAAGGGAAAATAGGTTGTGTATGATCTAGATAGAAATGGAAGCATGGACAAACATTGTTAGGCAAGTTCTCAAGGTATTACTTTTATCCTCCAACACAAGAAACTGGTCACGACACACTTGGGCTCCAGAGACCCTTTATCTCTCCTGCCCCTCACCAGACTCAGTCCATTAAGTCCTGAACCCAGCAAAGGAGCTGAAAAACATTTACTGTTCCAATTTATGTGAGGAACATCAAGAGCCCAGGACATTCACATGGGATTTTCTTTCATCCCTTCTGTAATCTCTATATTGAGTGTCTTTAGGATCCCATAGGTGGAAACACTGCTCTGTTCTTTCTGGCAGTGTTTTCCAAGTGGTTTTCTCTGGAGCTGCCTCCTTCAGGCAACAAATTCCTCCCCTCTCCTCCCACACATCCTAAGAGCACACTGTCTGGGTGCCTGTGGTCAGGTTTAATAGCTTAAGAAAGTAACTCCCCCCCCCATATTTCCAGTTCCCTCCCTGTATTTGAGGTTCAGTAATTGACCTTAGGAGCCCATCAGCTCCATCTCAGGTCCTGCAGCTCTGCAGTGGCAGTTTTAAACAACATTCACAGGCACACACTTGTCCTCCTTACAGGGGTAAAAAGCCTCCTATCATTAGTTACCTGTCTTAGCTGAGGAATAAGAATTAATCTTCCTTAACTGCTGGAACTGAATCTGAAGCACCTGCACCACAAAACCTCAGAGTCTCCCCAGGAGGTTTTGTTATTGCCCAAGACTGAACCCCAGGGTTTCATAACCACAATGCAGGAAAAGGAGCTGCAGTCTGGGAAAGGGAGCTGTCAGCACCATGGGAGCAAATTGTCCATGTCAAGGACAGCACTTTGTCATTGGAGCAGCATTTCCACCTCGAATTTCAGCTCTTTATTCCTCAGATATTGCACCACATGTGGGAAGTTGGGCTATGAGGTGTTAGTTCTATCACTGCAGCACCAGCCACCCCTTGGAGCCAAACCTCGGTCCTGATCCAGGGGACATCACCTTTATTAGGCTCTAAAAGCCCTAAATTAAATATTTTTTGTGCAGTCTTTCCTGTTTTCTCTCCCTGCTTTTGTGGATCATGGAGCAAAAGATGATGTTGCACAAGGGATCTCAGCTCTTCTCCACAGCAGCAGTGATGGAAAACAGACCTTCCCATGTTGCTGTTTGACCTTGAGAGAACTAAACAGAGCCCCAAAAAAGCAGAGGTGCAATTTCCACCCTCCTTTCCTTGCAGCATATTCCTCAGTCATTCCCACTGTTGCATTACCTTGTTACACTGATGAGAATTTAAATGTTCATTAATTCTGGCAGCTTGTCAATTTTTCCTTAACGAATTCAAGCAAGGGAAAGAACAGTGGCTTCATGACTCCTCTCAGGAAAAAAAGCTGATGAGAATTTCACAGGAGGCAAGAAAGAAATTTCTTTTGCCTGCAGTGACCCTGTTGCCAAACACCAGACCTGCACTATGCAGTGCAGAAGTGAAAGTTTCTTGGAGTTAGGATGGCAAAATCCAATAAGGAAGAGGCATTGAGCATCTAAATAACAGGTTAAGCACCAAACCCCATTACCAATTATTCTGCAAAAAGGACAGAATTAAGAAGCAGCTGCCCTCAGCCAGGATGAGACTACAAGGGTTTTGCTTTAAGGCTCCTCTGCATGTTAGACTAACAAACCAAACAGAAAAATAAATCAACCCCCAAAACTTAATAGTGTGTTTATTAACAATTTCTGACTCTGCACATGAGCATATTGCACACTCAGCTTCTGTATCCTGCTGGCTCGGCCAGCGTTTAATTGCTGGGTGTGTAATTAAAACGCGGCGTCACCAGCCAAGGAGCAGCAGCACCACATCCCTGTGCCTGCTGAAGGCAGCCAGGAGCTCCCCAGACAGCCTGAGGAGGGATATCAGATCTCACAGCACAGCACTTACTCACTTGAAAGTGTTTTACATGGGTAGATCAAGTCATCAATCCCCAAACTTGATTCCTTTCTTAGGAGGATGGAGCAAGGGAAGCACCAGAGGGTCTGGTCCAACCAAGAGCTCCTCATCTCCCAGCCACACTTGAGGGCTAAAAGCACTGGCACTCAGAAAAGCGACGTGATCCTCTAAAGTTCCCAAAATCGGTTTCAAGTTTTTCCTTATGGTGTGTTGGGAGCTTTGATAATTTATTTTCTGCCGTGACTGCTCAGAAACCAAAGGGGCAAAACCCTCCCAAGTATGCTGCCACACTGGGATCAGCCTCCTAACAGAAGTTCCTGGAGGTGCAGGTGTGCATCCACCACATGCCCAGGTGGTTGTGGGCACGCCCCACCTGCTCCTGGTTTGACCCACCAAACAGGACAGTGACACCTGTGCATCCCTTCCAGGCACTGAATGCAGCTCTGCCCATCCTGCCTGTGCCAGGGCTTCAACCCAGTGCAGACAAAGAACAAATTCCTTGCACCTTCCTGAAGAACAGGTCAGTGTCTGGTGGCAGAGACAGAAGGCAAGATTGACAAGCAGGTTTTTACTTAAAGTAGCCTGAGTGAGCTGGAGCTGCAGCAAAACATCACAGACACAGAAAATCCTCCATGATTTATTCTCCCTGCAATTCTGGACTCAAACACAGAGTGCAGAAAGCAAATGTGATCTTCTGAGAGCAGAACAATTGAGATCTGCCTCTCAGGGACTCTCCTAGCCTCTTCATCCCTGGGTAAAGTCATTGAATAGGAAGATAAAGCCAGGCTTTAAGAAGCTCAGCAGCAGCCCATGAGTGACCAGCTGAAGATGGACCTGCCTGTTTGTCCTTCTCTAAGAGCTTGGAATGTGAGCACCCTGCACGTGGCACAGGCTGCAGCAGCACAGACAGAGGAGACAACAGAAGCATTCATCAGACACACAGATCCCATAACAAAAAGGGCAGAATTTGCTTCCCCTACACTGCTGCTTTTATCCTCCCTTTCCAGAGGGCCAGAGCTGGAAACAAGGCAGAAAGGACAAGTTACTGAATCAAGCCAACTGCCCAAAATGAAAAAGTCTGAGCCACATCTGTAGTGTCATCAAGAAAACTGTGTGCAAAAAACTCCAGCTACTTGACACATCAAGTGTTGAAGGGAGATAATAAGTTTGAAGAGAAAACTAAACAGAAAAAGGAGAAATGAAAAACACCCTGATGAAATATCTATAAATATCCTTTGGCAGAGCTCCTCAGGAGAGGTTGAGATGCTCAGGGTGGGATTGCTGGGGTGCTTGTACAGGGACAGGAGTGAAGATCCTTGTGGGTCTCTTCCAGCTCAGTACACTCCATGATTCTGGAACAGCTCAACCCATTTCTGTTCCCCAAAGCTTAGGGATTCCCAGATACTTTTGTAATAATTATTTACTCCCTAGAAAGTTCACTTTTCGAACAGCTTTGCTAAGCATAGCAAACCAAAAAAGGGGTGGGCTGTACGTGGGAGGGCTAAAGGTCAGGACAATTATTTATGGAAGGTTTATGCCTTTGTTGCAGAGCTTGATGTGTCATTATTCTTGCAACTATACCTCAAAGGTATTATTTTCCTAAACACAAATCCCCTTTCCTTCCCTCAAACTTCACAACGTTTCTAACTAAAATTAAGTTAGCATTTAACAAAAGCAAAACACTGTAATTTTAGAACCGTATCACTTCAAGTTGTTTTATTTTTATGCTCACAGGAGAAAGAAAACCTTTAGTTCCAATAAGCCTTTTGTCATGACAAACCACAACGATAATTACTAGGAGGCTGCTCTTGGTAAAACCTCCCAATCTGGCTGTCACTGGGAAGCCAGACAAACATTCCCAAAATAACAACTAAATAATTGATATTACTGAAGCCACAGAACAGAATACACAGAACAAATACCCACCAGCCAGCCCCTGTCACTGTCACCTCTCCCTGGCTGTGTAACCTGCGTGAATCCTGCTCTGAGAGAGCAAGCTGGGAGGTTACTCATTGTAATTATTCTCCAAAGGCCATCAACAGTCTGTGCAGAGACCCACAAAGACATTCTCAGTCTGACTGTGCTTTAACCACAGGATGATTTTAAGTACCTAACCTAATCTCTTTAAATTCCCTTGTTAGTACAAATGGGCAATCTAAGAATTTATTTTGCCCTTCCAAAGGAAGAGGTTCAGAGTAATTCTAAACCTTTATATGGTTCAGAGTAATTTTGTCTTTTCCCCAGTCTTAATTATATCCTCACTTTGAAAAATCTTTACCTAACCACAATTGAGATGATTATTTAATGACTAGAACAGCATTCTGTACCTTTCCAGGGAAAACAAAGTGCTCACACAATTCCTGTGCCAGCCTGGAACCCCTGAACAAGCATTTCAGTCCATGGCATAGAAAACATTTCAAAGAAGGAAGAAGTAACCCTTTTTTCCACTCTGCCCTTAATCCTCTTCAAGTCCTCCCCATTCAAGGATGCAGGAATGAGCAGAGTGATGGCTAATGGCCCATGGCTCCTTGCTGAATGGGTGATGAGCATCCAGAGACCCCAAAGCCAACACAGCAGCAGAGCAGCTTTGCAGAGGGACAACACAGGACCAACACAGTGACCCTGCTCCTCCTTACCTCGGATCCTGCACACCCACAGGTGGGAGCTTGCAATTAAGTAGTAGAATAAAAAAAAAAAAAAAATAAACAGTTTGGCAAAAATTACAGCAGTGTTAAGAGAAGGAAGGAAGGGAATGAGCAAAATGTGCTGCCAGCAGTACAGGAGTGCACATATGTAGCATGACACAGGCCCTGGTAGAGGCAGAGATATCAGCTGGGAACAAAGCACAAACCACAAATGCTCTGTATCAGTGGATGAGAAGCCTCCTGAGATACTCAGATAAAACAGAAGCTCCCCTCTGCTGTTCTGCTTTGTGTCTCCACAGGACAGAGCTTATCTTGGAAATGAAATCCTGAAACCAACTCTGGTGAGGGGCTGTGAAAGGGAGCAGGATCAAGGCACCTGTGAGACACTCGAGGAACCAGCTCTGGCAGTGTCAGCACCAGTGACTGCTCAGGAGGAGCTGGCACAAAGGAGCTCCAGCCTTTCCTGCAGTGAAGGCTCCCCTGAAGCACGCGCTGGCCCAGTGACAAAAATGTGATATTTCTGTGCACTTAAACAGACAGACTGCGTGCAAATTAGGGATTTTGGTTTTTTTGAGTGCTGTATTTCAAAGCACACTTTCAAAGCAGAGCTTCAAGAACACATCGATGGAGACAACGAAGGCAGCGCTTGCCTGAGACAAAGGGCAACTCAATTCTGTCTCAACAGAAAACTCTCCAAAGTAAAAAGGGATTCCAAAGAAAAATGCCAGCAATAATTTATTTCTAAAGCTCACTGGAGTTTCAGATGGAATTCTAACAGAGTACTCAGCACACACCTTGTCCTTGTATCTGTAAAAACACAGTCTTTCTCTAAGGTAAGGCTGTCAAAGTCTATGGGTACCTGGGGGTTTGGAGGATTATAGAGATGAGAACATCCTCCATTAGAGTACATAATTCCTCTTACTGCTCAAATTTTGAAAGCTTTGAGATACTGTGAGCCGTTTTCTAATATAAGAATCCATAAGGGAAAAAAAATCCATAGTGTAGGCCAACAGAAAGAAACGTCATCTTTCGTGCCCTGGTCACCTCCTGGTATTAAACCATTATGAGAGGCCTCGAGAGGTCACAAAAACTCATGTTCCTTCTGCAGAAATCCTGCACAAATCCCCACGCAGACTAAGTTTGTGTAATTCCTCAGTGTCTCCTCCCCCAGATACTGCCTGCAGAGCAGACTTGGTGTCCCAGGATCTCTGTTATCCTGAGGGATCTGTCCCAGCCCAGGGACAGCTCTCAGATGTGCTGGATGCACCAGCACAGAATCCCAGAGTGCTTTGGGTTGGGAGGGACCTTAGAGCCCATCCTGTCCCACCTCTGGCCTTGGGCACTGTCTCCTTGCCCAGGTCAGGCTGCTCAGAGCTCTGCCCAGCCCAGCAGGATGCCCGGAGCCACCCCATGCAGCCCAGCAGGATGTCAGGATCATACCCAGCACAGAAGGATGCCCAGGATCATGCCCAACAGGATGCCCAGGACCATCCCAGGCCCAGCAGGATACCCAGGACAATGCCCAGCCCAGCAGGATGCCCAGCCCCATGCCCAGCCCAGCAGGATGCCCAGGACCATGCCCAGGACCATGCCCAGCCCAGCAGGATACCCAGGACAATGCCCAGCCCAGCAGGATGCCCAGCCCCATGCCCAGCCCAGCAGGATGCCCAGGACCATGCCCAGGACCGTGCCCAGGACCGTGCCCAGGAGGATGCCCAGCCCAGCAGGATGCCCAGCCCCATGCCCAGCCCAGCAGGATGCCCAGGACCATGCCCAGCCCAGCAGGATGCCAGGACCATGCCCAGGACCGTGCCCAGGAGGATGCCCAGGACCATGCCCAGCAGGATGCCAGGCCCACGCCCAGCATGATACCCAGCACCATGCCAGGCCCAGCAGGATGCCCAGGACCATGCCCAGCCCAGCAGGATGCCAGGACCATGCCCAGGACCATGCCCAGGACCGTGCCCAGCATGATGCCCAGGCCCATGCCCAGCCCAGCAGAATGTCAGGACCATGCCCAGGCCCATGCCCAGCCCAGCAGGATGCCCAGGACCGTGCCCAGGAGGATGCCCAGCCCAGCAGGATGCCAGGACCATACCCAGGACCATGCCCAGCACCATGCCAGGCCCAGCAGGATGCCCAGGACCATGCCCAGCCCAGCAGGATGCCAGGACCATGCCCTACCTGGCCCCCCCTCCGCCCAGCACCAGTGCGATGGCGTTGCCCGTCAGGACCCGGGCCAGGCGGGAGAAGTCGGAGTGACGGTCTGGGGCCTTCTGGAACACACGTTCATACATCTCCACCTGCAGAGGAGAGCCAGGCACGGTCACTGCACAGGCAGGGCAGAGGCAGCCAACAGCAGCCTGCTAAAGATGCTGCAAAGATGAGACTGGAGCTTCTTTCTTGGGAGGGAATGCTGGAGGAGCTGGGGCTGCTCAGCTTGGAGAAGGTGAGACTGAGAGGGAACCTCACCCCTGTCTGCAGGGAAGGTTCAGGGCAGGGACCAGGCTCTGCCCTGTGGGGCCCAGGAATGGCACCACAGGAACGGGCAGGAACTGATGCCCAGGAGTTTCACGTGGGCAGAAGGAAGAATTTCTTTCCTGTGCAGTGACCGAGCACTGGACAGAGAGGCTCTGAAATCTCCCTCACTAGAGATACTCCAAGCCTGTCTAGACACAATCCTAGAGACTGCTCCAGGGGACCCTGTGATCCCTGGAGCAGTGAGATGGGACTGGAGGAGCTCCAGTGCTCCCTTCCAACCTGAAGCTGTCAGTGATTCTCTTAAAGCTCTTCTTCAAAGGAACACAGAGGATTGTGAACCACCCAAACAGTTTCTAGTGGCCAGTGGCCTCTCTCAGCTGCTAGGGGTAGTACAGAATTTCCTTTACAGCTTCCTCTCTTCCTTGACAAGCATCTGAAGGTCTTGGGAAGCACCCCAGGCTGCCTCTGCCTCATGCTTAGCACAGCTTTAGGAAGCACAGGGATGCTCCCAACAAAAAGGACTCTATGGCCTGTACATACCTTCCACTGGGACTCTGAGACAATGATTACTCTTTCAGGATATCAAAAAGCCATATTTGCATCCATCAAGAAAACCTGGTCCCCTTATCCCTGTTCCCTAAATCCAACTGAGGCCAAACAGATTTAAAGAGAACACTGTGTATATAAGAATATGGTGGACTATCATTATCCCAGATCCCCTTTGATACACAGATTACAGATCCAAGTGAGAGAGAGCAAGGGACCAGCCGGGAAATCAGGAATCTCTTACCAGCTTGGGCAGACTCCTTTTGGAGAAGACTCTGCGTGGACAGTGGATGTGGAGGTGAGCAGAACACCAGCTCCTCATGTTGAGCCACTCGACAGTGCGGGAAGGGAGAGGCCCATCCTCCTTATGGAGCAGGACCAGCTGCTTCTGGGCTCTCACTGCCGTGTTCTCCAGCATCCTCTCCAGCTACAGCAGTTATGGACAGCCAAGGAAAGGGCAGTAAGTCCTGGCTGCTCCAGTCTCTGCTCTCAATCCACACACACCCCACACCCTCATTCCCACCTGAATCCAGCTCTGCGCAGTCACAACCCCCCAAACATCATTGATTTAGACAGCAACACTTAACTCTGGGCTTACACAGCACCCAGAAGCCTAAAATGGACCCAAGGATTCAAACCTGAATGTTTCTGACTTAAACCAGGCCATTAAAAGCACAGCAAAAGTAGGTGCTGCTCCTGCAATGTGAGATACTGCCCAAGTCAGACTTGAGCCCACAAATATTCAGTGTTTTTTTCTTTCCCTTCCCTTTATTTTCCTCCTTGCATTTCTGATTTTGATTTTTTGTTGTTGTTGTTTTAGGCAACTGCTGACAGTGTGTTCTGCCTGTGCTTCCTGCCTCCCACATCCACACAGGAAGAGCCCACACAACAGGACACACACGAAAGCTGCACGTGGGACCAGCCCAGGCTCTTTGCAGGTCAGACTCAGCACTTCACCATCCTAAAAAATCCCACCTGTGATCCCTTTTTAAAGTCCCTGAAGAATTTTTTGTCTGGTCAGAGGACTTTGGTAATAAAATATAAAACCATAAAGAGAGATAGTAAGGGGGGAAAATTACAGCTTAAGACCTGTAATAAAATATAATAAATAATTCATACACTGCAATTTAGATCTACTTTCTCCTAAGCACACACCATAAATTTCATCCATGCAGAAAAAAATTTCTCCCTCTGTGTGGAGACCCAGACAAATTCTGGGCAGAAACACAAAGCTTCAAAGCAGTTTTTGATTTACCATTGGCCAAAATGACTCTTTAGAGAAAAAGAACTTTGCTGGATGTACTCCTCCATAAAACTTGCCATTTCAGAGGATTCTCATGCAATTTTTTGCTATTCCCAACAGACATTTCTCAGGAATATTTCATTATTTATGCCTCACTGGGTGTTAAACCCCGGAAAATACATGAGTGTGAAGCAAGCTGCTTTGAGCTGGGCTGATCCCAGTGCCAAGGGGGGAAGGAGCAGCTCCCACACCTCTCCCACAGTGGGCTCCTGGTCTCCCAGCCCCACGATGAGGATGCAGTCAGCCTGGCGGATGCAGCGCTGGGTCCAGGGGGTCAGGGTGCTGTCAGCCTGGTACAGCACAATCCTGTGGATGTCCTCCTGCTGGCCCAGCCAGCTGGTCAGTCTGTACTCGTGGATGCTGGGGACAGACAAGGGGAATGGAGAATTCAATTGGTGTTATATCACAGCTCCTGTAAATGTGGTATTTGCACTACTTAATTAGTGGGTTGTTTGTAGTGTTTTTTTTGTTTTCACTTAGAGCCAGGATTAAAAACACGAAAGAGATTAATTTTTTCATGTTTGGGCTTGATTGTTTATTAAATTGTATTTAAAGTACAGAGAATTTAGCTACCAGCTAAAAGCAAGCAAAATGCAGGTGAACCTAGCTAGATACAAGGTCTCTTAAACAGTCTAATAGAGAGTTAACACCTCTATCATTTATACTTTTGATCCAATAACTAAACTGCTGTGACCCAGAGTGTAGCACTAACTGTTCAACCAGAAACTGCTACCTGAAACGATGAAGAAGGAAGAACACTATTTAACTGCACACCCGTGACTTTAACTCCATCACTTAAATTCAGAAGCTGTCTCCAAGACCTCAGGTCAAAAGCAGTGTTCTCCTGGGGTCAGTGCCAGAAAGCACAAAAAGCATAAAAATCCCAGGTTCCTGGGATCCAACAAGCTCCCAGGAGAAGAGGGGAATCTTACACAAGGAGAGAGCAGCATTCCCTGCTCAGCCAGGATCTGCTCTCAGCTCCTGCTGGCTCTGTTTCTCCAGGATTTAGACAAATACCAAGGCAGGGGGATACAATGATGCCTCACTTCAGTAATGCTTCCACAGCATCCCTAAGCATGAGCACTCTCAGAGCAATTCAATTTTTCCAATTTCACAAGCGATAAAGTAACTGTGAAAAAACCCACCCAGACCTGCACTCTTGAAACATTCTGTCTTCAACACCTGGAGCAGAAGGCCCAGTGTATGTTAGAGGACAGGATTTTGTTCCCAAACTCTGTGTATTTTGAGAACAGTCCAGTGTCTGTCTGCATTTCCCTGAGCAGTGATGAGGGCAGGTACCTGTCGAGAGCAGCAGAGCCCAGGCGTTGTTTGATGTTGTCACTGGTGAGCAGCAGGGCAGGACCTGGGGAAACAAGGAATTTCACCTGTAAACACCTAAATTTGAGCTCCTGGAGAAAACTGCCCAGAGAAGCAGTGGTTGCCCATCCCTGGAAGCGTTCAAGACCAGGCTGGACAGGGTTTGGAGCAACCTGGGATAGTGGAAGGTGTCCATGGAAGGGACAGGGACACAAATTGCAGCAGCAATTTGTGCCATATGTGGTGGAAGTTGCAGAGTGAGTGCAGCTAAATTTTAAAACATGCAAAGAAAAGAAAACATAAGGGAATAACTGAGAAAACAGAGAAAATATTACCTCTCTTACTGAGAGAGAAATTCATTTATTAACCATGACAGAGCAGTCACTTTGTATTCATGTTTGCATTGTGCAACCCCTCATTGTTTCATTATCAACAGAACTGAAATTTATGTACTAAGTAACAAAACACTTCATTATGTGAGGAGTCTCAAGGCAAGGTTATAATGTGTTCAGTAAAAATCAAGGAACTGTGAACAACCAACATGGGAGAAGGTCACAAATTCACATCTGTGTTCAAAAAGCAAAACCCATAGGTACAGATTTGGAACTGGCTGTCCTGACCTTCAGGGCCAACTCATGTCCCCACTCCGTGCCCAAGTCCTGCTGCAAAGGCTTCACTGTGCTTTAATTGATTTTACTCTTAGACTTGAAAAAGTTCCCAAGTGTCATTTACCATCTTGTACTTTCCAATACCCAAGTAACATTTGCTCTTTGCTACATTGATTATCAAGGAAGAGCAAACAGTAATGGACAAAAATATCCCAAAGGAAGAGACCAAAAGATAAAGCTGGTGAGAAAGCACAGAGAGGAGGATGACTCAAGAACAGAATTTGACTTCCCCATCCTCCAATAAAAGTTCTGGAAGTTGGTTCCTATGAAAGCAACAAGTCCCAAGCAGAGGGAATGAGCAGCATTCCCAGAGAAGATGTGGGCTTAGCCTGCCCTTCCCTCCTCCCTCTGCTGCTCCTTGAGCCATCCAACAGCAGGGAGTGTTGGGGAAGGGGGTTATCACCACATCTTTAACACTGGCAGATTCTTTTTTCTGCCTCACTGTTCACCTGGTGTTAGTGTTGGTCTTGTGTAGCTTTGAAGTGGCACAATGGGATAAGAGAGGTCTCTCAGAGGGAATTGCACAGGATAGAACAGCAAGGGACAGAGTGCAGGGCAATTCTGCAAGCATTCAGCAGCAGAGTTATCATCAGTGTGCATTAATGTAGCAGAGTTCTCAGTTAAATAGAAAAGATAGGTGGATTGAAATTGTATTCTAGGATATATGGCTTATAAAGCTTTCTGGCAGTGGTGGAAGTTTAGTAGGCAAAGACAAACAGCCTGGAATCCCAAATGAGCTGAGGAATGCAATAAAAATGCTAAGTAAGAGAGAATATACCAAGGGAACAGCATGGCCACCTCTGCCCATTACCCTCCTATCCCGGGCACTGAGATCAAGCAGCATCAGCCCCTGGTCATGCTCTGGGGCCCAGGCCCCAGGGGAACACCACTAAACCCAGGGGACACCATCAAAGCCAGGGACCTGCTGCCAGAACACCTTTCATCCAAGGGAAGAGGCAGAGTTTGTAGGGCTGGGGTGCATCTTTGTGCTCCTTAAGCCAGAGGTGCCTTGACTGTGGACAACATGTGCCCAGCAAGCACCAAAAGAACCTTGGAGAGACTCCAAAATCATATCCAGATCTCACTTCTGATGTGGTAAAGCTGCAGTTCACAGAACAGGACATGAACAAGAGTGCCCAGACAGACCGTGGCTGTACCAGCTCAGAAGGAGCCTGCCCATCCCTCCACATGCCAGGGACATGGGGCAAAGATTCCCAGACCTTCCTTCATCCCCAGCACGGAACACAGTGATGCTTCCAACAGAGCTAACTTGTTTTGTCTCAGAAATACCAACCATCTGCTCTGCACTCCCAGTTTCTAGCAGGCTCCCAATTAATCAGCCATTAAAACCCCTCCATTAATGCAACCAAGAATACCAACATATGCGAGCTCAGAAAAGAGAACCAACAAAAGCGTTATTTCAACTAAACTGCTGCAAGCAACCAAGTAATGAAAAAGTATCACTCCTATCCTGGAGGTTCCAGGCCAGGCTGGACAGGGCTTGGAGCAAGCTGGGATAGTGGAAGGTGTCCTTACCCTGGCAGGGGGTGGGGTGAGATGGGCTTTAAGGTCCCTTCCAACCTAAACCATTCCACAAATCGGTGATGATTCAAATCCACAACCCTCAAACAGCCACAACTGCAGGCAGGAGTGACCAGACCAATGTGGCAGTGCATCCTTAAAGTGCTTTGTCACAATCACACACCTCTAAGCACCCTCTGTCCAAACCTGGCATCAACCTCATGGGCAACTTCCAGCTGGAGCTGGACACATCCCTGCACCCCTCAGTGTTCTGTCAGTAGGATCAGAACAGCTCAAAGTGAAGAACAGGAAAGGTGATGTGAGGTAACATGTAATATTTCTCCAAGCCCTGTGTGGCTCCGACAGCAGCCAGCAGCAGATTGCTGGGGAGGAGCATCAGAGCAAGGAAATCTGAGTGCCATTCCCTGAGCCTCCAGCAATCTGCAGCTTTCTCAACCTTTTGGATTTCTCAAGCCTGAGGTGGTGACTTTCAGTAGCCTGGGGGATTTTTCTGTCAGCCAAGAGCTCACAGGGACCCTGAAGCCCAGGTTTTCTGTGCTTCAGGTGAGAGAACTGCAGGCAGTGGCCTCAACCCAGGCTCGGGGATTGTGGTTTCTGGGAAAACCTCCTGGAGCATCTAAAGCTGTGCTCCAGAGCCATCTGTTTTTCAGTACAGAACTAAGAATTCCATGAAACGGGAGGGAAGGAAAAGCTGGCAAATACCAGAGGTCTGGTTCATTTTCTCTAACAAACAAGGGCACTGAAGAGAAGGGCTGCAGCAAAGCTTCCAACCTCCTGCCCCAGAGAGGGGGAAAAAAAAAAAAAAAATCACATGAGACATAAAACCTCCCTTTCTTGCCAATGAGCAAGATACTCACTTTGGTCTTTTTTTTTTTTTTTTTTTTTTTTTGCACAAAACATCGATTTCAAAGATATGCAGGAGTGGGAGTACAGGTGTCCTAGTTCTAAGTTGAACAAAACATGGTCCAAAAGTTGCCTTGAGAAATGAGCAGTCCAGAGGGCAGAGAGTGAATTCTGAGGCTCAGAAATTGTTTCAAATCTACCTCACCTGAAAAACACACCCACATCAAAAGATAAGACCAGTACAAAATGCACTGTGGGAAACTTAGCAGAGCAAATTTACTTGCTTGGACTCCATTAAGAGAAAATTTATTTTTGTTCTAATAAGAGTCTACAAAATTATATGTCAAAGTCACATAAGTGATAAATGAGTTGGATGTCAGAGGATCTTGCCCAGCAAAAAAATACTAAATTGTGCCAGAGTTCAAGCACCACAGTGAACATTTCATATTTAAATCTAATCTGTGTGTAAAGACAGGCAGAATTGTAATTAAAAACTCCTAAAATTATTAGCAAAGATTTTTTCAGTGAGCTCTCCAATACATTATACATTTTTAGAACTGAAAAAAAGGAAAATTTAAAGGGCAGAAAGGAATGAGAGAGACACATATGTTGGATTTGAATCCCTCCCTACTTCAGTCTGAAATTCTCTGAGATCAGAGGGCTCCCACATAGAACCAGAATTTGCACAGCCATGTGGTGCCTTTTAGCTGGTCTCAGTAAAGGAACAAAAAAATAGTCAGGCAAACACTTCTGAAAAATCTGAATACCACAGAATAACTTCTTATCAAAAGATGCTCTCAGCTCCACCAGGATTAAGAGGAAAAGAATTAATAATAAAAATAGACATCATGAACACTGACCAGAATTTATCAGCATTATGAATCGCACAGCAGAAAAACCTGCCCCCCTTCCTGGCACTCCAGTTCTGTTCCTGCTTTCTGGGAGTTGGATATTCCACAGCCTCCTTCCTTGGAAACCCAGAGCCTCAGACTCAGAGGAAGGGGAACACTGGAGCCTGCAGCACAGGCAGGGCACAGCAGGGCTGCAGCCTCAGGGTCACTGTGCTCTGCAGGACCTTCTGCTCTGCCCACAGAGCTCAGAGCATTTCTCATTCTGTCACTGTCTCAAGGTGAAGGCAGGTCCAGCTGCTGCTGCCAGGTCCCAAATAAATCTTTCATCACAGCTTGTGACAGCAGCAGAGCTGCCCCAGCCCTGGAACCAGCACTGGAAGTAGCTGGAGCTCAAGCAGAGATCCAGAGGAGGCACCAGGGGGATCAGAGGATGGAGCAGCTCTGCTGGGAGGAAAGGCTGGGACAGCTGGGATTGTTCACCTGGAGAGGAGAAGCTTTGGGGTGACCTTAGGGTGGCCTTGCAGAGCCTGAGGGGCCTGACAAGAAACATGGAGAGAGACAATTTACAGGGGTTTGGAGTGCCAGGACGCAGGGAATGGCTTTCCACTGCCAGAGGGCAGGGATGGATAAATGGGATATTGGGCAGGAATTGTTCCCTGGCAGGGTGGGCAGGCCCTGGCACAGAGTGGAATTCCCAGAGCAGCTGTGGCTGCCCCTGGATCCCTGGCAGTGTCCAAGGCCAGGTTGGACACTGGGGCTGGGAGCAGCCTGGGACAGTGGGAGGGGTCCCTGCCCATGGCAGGGGGGTTGGAATTGGGTGATCTTTAAGGTCCCTTCCAACCCAGACCACTCTGTGACTGGAAGTTCCATGGAAGCACAAACATCCCTTAGCATATAACTGGGACACAATCCCACTGTCTGGAAACAATATGTGAATTAGCATAAATCACAGAAATACCAAATGTCAAAGAAAGCAGCACAAATGGGTTGGGGAAAGCTGTAGGTAGTCCCACACATTGGTGCTCCCTGCAGAATGCACCCCTGATGGAGAGCTGCTCACCTGAGCTGCTCCTATTACCAATCCAAACATTAAAAAAAAAAAAAACAAAAACAAATTTGAAAACAAATTCAAGTAAATTCACAAAAAATAATTAAGCAATGAAACCACTAAGTCTTCTCTCATTACAGGCAAAAGTGGATTTTGTTTTCTGGTGGAAGGAAGATTCTGAATACTTTTCCAATTTTTATGGACAGTAAATATACACTATGAGACTGAGATTTTCTAGCTGTCATTACTTTCATATTCCTTTAATAATACAGAAGTAGCTAAAAATTACCAAAACAAGACCCAAAATCCTCTTTAATAGATTCACCTGGAACTAGCTCCAACTCCAAGCACTGCCCACAGCCTTCTTATGCCAATTCCAGGGAAAGGAAAACTTCTGAAATGTTATATTGTGTTACAACACAGCCTGAATTCCCACCAGGACTGGGATCAGCCTGCATCCCAAGGCCAGGCTCCTTCCCAGAGCTGAAGCAGCTGATGATTCTTGCAATGTCTCATTGCATCCTCCTAATTCCTTCTATGCTCACCTCCAACCTGCAGCAGGGGAATTCAAAGCATCACTGCAATATCCAGCTAAGCTCATAGTAACAGGAATGGGAAGGAATTTTCTGTAATAAATATATTAAGTTGCAAAAGAAAGCTACAACCAGCTGTTCTCCCTACATATTAAGGCTGCTCTCCACTGCTCTGGAACATATTTGAAGCCCAGAGCAATGAAATTATATGGATCAAATGTTAAGTATGGATTAAATGTTAAGTCAAGTATTGTAATCAGATGCTGCCATTTAACTCTGAATTAGCAAAAAGGTTGGTTCAAGGAAAATGCCCCACAAAAAATGAACACATAAAACCCCTTGAATAGCACCAAATCTGCAAAGCAATTTTGCAAACTGAGAGTTCCTTTCAGAGATTTTCAATTAAGCCTTCTCAAGCACATTAACAGCTTTCATTTCCATAAAGCCAGGGCAGGTGTGGTGCCAGTTCCCACCCAAACCCCAGGTGCTGGTGAGCCCAGATGGGAGCTCAGGGAAGGGCTCAGCTGGCAGCAGCTGCTCAGCAAGGCCCCGGGTGCAAACCCTTCCACATGGAATCATGCAATGGTTTGGGGTGGAAAGGACCTTAAAACTCATCTCATTCCACCCCTGCCATGGGCAGGGACACCTTCTACTATCCCAGGTTGCTCCAAGTCCTTCTGGGACACTTCCAGGGATCCAGGGGCACCCGCAGCTGCTCTGGGCTACAGTTCCCATGATACCAAATGTTCAGGTGAAAAGGAAAACAACCTGAAAACAACCCAAAATTTCACTCCACTACTCAGTTGATTTTCTGTTGCAGGAAGTTGGAAGAAAAAAAAAAAAATTCCAAAACCCACCGCCTTCCCTGAAAGCAAATCAGCACCTGCATGTGGCTCCCAACACTTTGTGAGGCACAGAGAAGGAACACCCAAACAGTCTCAGCCAGAGAGCAGAGGAGGACATACAAAAGCTACGGGTTAAAAAAAAGGAAGGAGGAAAAAAGAAAATGGTGCTTCTGCTAAATAAAGAAATAAAACCTGCAGGCTGCCAACAGCCCCAGCAGAGCTGTGCAGAGGTTTGGCCCTGCCTGAGAGCTCCGTGGGGCTGAGGGAGCTTGGGCTGGGCACGGTGGCTGCAAGGCCACAGAGCTCCTGTGCCAGTGGCGTTTGGGACCAGATGGCTCCCTGTGTTTTCCCACAACACTTTCCTCTTCCCACTGCAGCCGTCTGCTCCCTTTTGGCAACAACTTCAGGTGCCAAGGGTGTACAGAAGCACCTCGAGCTGCCAAGAACTGCACAGGCATCGGGCCAGGGAAAGAAAGGGAAAGGGTGAAGGGGGAAAGGCCAAGTGACCCCACCAAACCCCCCCTTTGGCACCTGCCTGCTGCTTTCAGCCCAAATGGGTGGTTTTATTCTGAACAGTCCATCTACCTACTTAAGTTTCTGTTTGTTTTATTTACAGGCTCTTGGTGTTGTCACACATCAGAACAAGCTGGCAGTGATCCCTAAGGAGTCCCCATTAGCAATACAGCTCCATTATGGATGTAACATTTTCCTGCCATCTCCAAAATAAGAGGAATCTTCAAACACCCACAAATTAGTTCTCACTGTAACAAGTCTCTGACATAAGTTGCACACAAACTCAGGCTTCAGAAGGTTAAAGAGCTCAAGCACCACTGGCTTCTTCCTGTGCCTGTTCACCCAGAAGATTTTAAAGCAGAAAGAGGAGTGTCAGTTCCAGACACCAAAAGTCAGAAAAAAACTACCAATAAATATAAGTGGTTACACCTCAAGCATCACATAACCTGTACTTTTAAATAAGCCATGAGAAAGCAGATTAATAATTTCTCAAAGGACTACAGGAGATTCGCTCAAGAGATCTGTAAAAAACATTCGAGGATGAAAAGAGGATGTTCAGGAAATGTCAAACACCACTAATGAACACAAAATGAATTCTGAATTAAATATATGGGTTTTGTGAGGAACTGGAATTTGCTCAAGCAACTTCATCCATGGATAAAGCAATTAATGACTCAGCTATGAGCTGAACACATGGTTTTGTGGGCATGAGACAGACAAACAAGCTGGCAACAAATGGGACAATGATTTCAGACTAAACTTTCGATTTCCAGAGCCAGTCTGGATCTCCTCCATGAGCCTCTTCCACCAAGTCTTATGCTTGCCACTCATGTACAACCCCAACATAAAGAACCTGCCTAAGAAACACCTGGCTGGATGAAGCTTTTCAGCTGAGGAAGCCTGGAAGACTCTCAGTCATGAGCTGGAGAGATGCCATGCCACTCACAGGTGCCATGAGAACAGTGCCCTGGTGTGACTATGGGGAGCTGAGGGCAACCAAGACAAGGACCAGAGAGGCTAGTGGGTATTTCCAAGTCATTAAGACAAAAAAGTTTTCCACTATAATCAAATGCACGTTAAGGTTGGAAACAGAGAAGCAAGAAGCATGAATAAGGCTGATCCTGACCACTGCTGCAGAATCACAGAATGGTTTGTACTGGAAATGACTTTAAAGATTACCTGTCCATGGACACAATTCCACTGTATCAGTGAAAATAGTGGCCTTGGACACTTCCAGGGATCCAGGGGCAGTCCAGCTTCTCTGGACAACCTGTGCCAGGGCCTCCCCACCCTCAGAAGAATATCTCCCTAATCCTGTACCCAGGTTTATAACCATTCCTCACTGTCCTGTGGGGGCCTGACAACATGAAAAATCCTTCTCCCTCCTTTTTTATAAGGCACTGGAAGGCCACAGGATTCTCTCCAAAACCTCCTCCCCAGCCCTGTGACCATCCCTAGGTACTGCTACCGCCTAATACAGCATGGACCCCCCCCTCTGACAGGTGACAGTAGCTGGCCATGCCACTCCGAAATGACCAGCAGGGTTGGTTTGCTGTGATGCCAACATGGGAACACTCACCCACAGCACTGAGGGCGTGCTTGAGCTCCAGGGTGAAGGCTGTGAGCGGCACCTCCTCGGACACCGGCATGATCGCCACCGTGGAGAGGTTGCTGGCAGGATTCCCTGCATCCCACTTGCTGCTGGAGCTGTGCAGTCCAAGAGGATGACCTGTCCACAGAGAAAATACCTGCCATCAGTCAGTCAGGCTGCAAAAAATGGAACGTCACCTTCAGGCAGGAGGGAAAGTGTGACTGTGTCACCGAGCTGCTCAATGTCAGAGAAATATAACACAAACCTCCGTAGCAGGTGAGAGCAGAGTTCCCATATATTTCATTTTAAAAGGACCAAGATTAGTTTCCATCATTTTTGGTTGCTGGTTGAAGTCAGGCAATGTTAAAAATATGCCAGGAATATGCTAAATGAAACATGGATTTACTTGACCCGGGAAGACAAAGATAAAAAGGCACTTGAAATCCCTTTACCACAACTTTGGAACTGATTTAGCCCACAAGAAGGATTAGCTTAACTAACAAAACCCCCAAATCTGCTGTCAGTATAAAAATATTGCAAAATTTAACAATCCTTTTCTTATGGTATTCCTAAGCAAGGAAGGAAATAGCTGTTTTCAATAAAGCTCCTATAGAAAAAGTGCATCTCTTCCTGTTTTCCCTTCTCTGCAAGATGCAGAGCTTTACAGATCTGGCTTAGAAGTATTAAAATATGGAACCTCTGAAGTAGCTGCAAAGTACCTGGGAATTATCTCTAACATAATTTGTTGAGTAAGGGCAGAAGAAAAGCAGTTTTTGAGAGAAACCCACAGTGCATTGAGGAAGATCAAGATCTTCCCAGACAGCTCAGAGCAGGTAAAGGTCAATGTTTTACAAACTGTTCTTGTTCTGATACTCTTTTTTTAGCTGAGCCTTTTCAGAAAATCTCACTCTGCTGCTAATGCCTGTCACCTCAGCTCTGAGAGCACAAAAAAATTCGAATTTAAGTTGGGATTTCACATCCTGCTTATCTCATTTCACCCAGAAAGCCCAAAGGTATACTATCAAGATGAATTCTTGAGCTGGGCATGTGCAAATATTTGATATCCCCTGTGCAAACCCATTCAAAGACTCAATGCCAGGGTGACAGACCATTGCAGGACACAAAGAAATATAAGATTTTTTTTAAAAAAAATATATTCAGCAACTGAGTTATTCATTTCATATATTCTAAAACAGCTCTGCACAGAACATGAAATAGCTTCCCCTCACCTTCTGGTGATCTTCAAGAAGATATCTGTAGGTTCAAAGAGGTCACATCACAGTTCAACCCCTTCATGTCCACAGGCACTTCTCTCCTCAGAGCTTCATTGGTGATTCTCAAATTGAGCTCCTGTTACTCTCACTAATTTTCCTCCCACTTTCTGCTCCCCCATTTTGCCCTGTGCAGTGCAGGCTCTGCCCTGGGCAACAGAGGCATTTCAGCAGGCACAGAAAATTTAAGGTACAATTATCACCAGGCATTTGTGCACAAGGGCTTGTGCCCAGAAAGCTGAGCAGATTCCCTTCCCCAGACTGCTCTGAAACAGGAAAGTGGGTGATCTTTCCTTTCAATCTCCTTGGAATTTTGCAAAACCAGCAACTGGAATAAATAAAACCCCCCAACCAAACAAAACCCAAACAATCCTCAGCATCAAAGAGCCCTGCAACACTCTCAGTAGTTAATGGGCATCTGTTTTCTTTCAAATACTTCTCAAGAAAATTGGGAGAATTCCCTCCTACTCCCTTCAGTCAGCAAAGAGATTTTGTGCTGGTGCTGCCACAAACACAAAGCTTCCAAACCAACCTATGGCAGGCCATTTCCTCCCAGACAATTCATTAAAATACTACAAATCCAGGCATTTTAAATCAGTATGTGCTGCTGCTGCTGCTCAGCACGGTGCTCTGACTCCAGCCCATTACAGCTGCTATTTCCAATTCTCCCTCTACATTGCTCTTGCAAGAAATTCCAGGGAAATTTCACTGCACACAGGCAGCAACACTGCTGTATCTCAATTGTAAATCATTTTATTCCCACACCCAGTTAGCCGTGCTCTGCCAAAACCAACACGTGTACACAAATACAATAAAATCACCATCCACTTGTGCCTACAGCTGTAACAAACCACAGAATGCCAGACTGGTTTGGGTTGGAAGGGACCTTAAAGCTCATCCAGTGCCTCCCCTGCCATGGGCAGGGACACCTCCCACTGTCCCAGGCTGCTCCAAGCCCCAGTGTCCAACCTGGCCTTGGGCACTGCCAGGGATCCAGGGGTAGCCACAGCTGCTCTGGGAATTCCATCCCAGGGCCTGCCCACCCTGCCAGAGAAGAATTCCTTCCCAATATCCCATCTAATCCTGGAAAAGCCATTCCCTGTGTCCTGTCCCTCCATTCCTTGTACCCAGTCACTCTCCAGCCCTCCTGCAGCCCCTTTAGGCACTGGAAGGGGCTCTGAGCTCTCCCTGGAGCCTTCTCTTCTCCAGGCCAAAATTTAGCAATGAATTTAATTTCCAAGTATGCAATGCCCGTTTCCAAATTTAAGGATGCAAGTCTGGCTCCAAGGAGGCCCCAGCAACAATGGGAACAGCCCAGGAATGAGTCTCACCTCCCTGCTGCAGACTGCCAAGAATCTTCTCACCCAGCAAGTGAATAAGTCTGGTCACAACCTGGGAGAGAAAGGGAAAAAAAAAAAAAAAAGAAACATTCAGGCAGAACGTACTGAAAGTAGAGCATCCACATGGAGACTCCCAAACTGTTTTAAGATGTTGTCTCAAGTTGAGACACACAGAGTCAAAGGATTGAAGCTGTAGGTTCTTTCCTGGCTGTAATGTGTGGTTACTGATAATTTGTCTTAGTTTCTCCTACCTTGTTTTACTTTAATTTGGAAAAACAAGCAAACCAAACAACCCCAGAACAGGCAGAATTTAACCTGTTTTAGAAAAAAAAACCTGATTATTTGGGGAAACATGTCAAATTGCATTTTCAGCTCTCATCATTTCTTTCTGCAGTGTACCTGCCCCTCTAAATACTCTCACTACTCAGTGGGTGCTGCAGCTTTTGTAGGTGCTAAAGGCTCAAAAAGGTTCAAGTCTGTGCTTAAACAGACCCTTCCCCAGTCCTGGTGAATTGTTTCCAGCAGCCAATTTAAAATATTTTGGTGGAAAAGAGGGGGATAAATACACCCCCTAAATACCTGCAGAATCAAAACAAACTACCTAAGAAATTGCTTTCCCCCTCAAATCATGTTTGCCTGGTAATTCATGTCTGAAGGCACAGATGTGCTCCCAGCTGTTTTTCCAGCAGGACTCACATCAATATAAACTAATATTCCAATAACCAAATGTATCTCTAAACTGACAAGCCTCTCTTGAACATGACCAATCAATAATTCCTGACAAGTGGGGTAGGGGAAGACTAATCCTTGCAATATTGAGAAGTCACAGACATGGAAAATGCAGCATTTATTCTGAAAGCTCTACACAGATGTTTTACCAAATAAGGAAAAAGAGTTATTTAAATACATTAAGGATTAGTAGAGCAATCATTAAATATTCTCCCCCAGACAAATAATCCAAGGTCAAAATAGCTCAGGAGGACATAAAAAAACCCCAAAACTGCCACAATAGCTCTCTAAGGTTAACAAGGAAAACAAGCAGCAGCCAGGTTAGCTGGGATCCTGGATAAACACACTGTTCCCACAGGCACTTCAGGATGCATCTCTCAAATAAGGGGCATTTAAGCATGAACACAGGTCAGGATGCCCACCTGACTTATTTATACATCCTGCCTTAAAAATGAAATCTAATGCAGCAGATTCCCCTGCACTGTGAAATGCTGTGTATGAAGCACTGATAAATTTTAAGTCCTCTATGGGAAAAGGGGGAAGAGCAAACAGGAGGCTTCCAGAACAAGGGTGGCTTGTAGTGGAGCACAGAAACAGAGTTACCAAGGCTGTTACAGGGACTTCATGGCATGGTTTGGGATGGAAAAACCTTTAAAGCCCATCCAGTCCAATCCCTGCAGAGCACAGGGACACCTTCCACTATCCCAGATTGCTCAGAGCCCGTCCACCCTGGCCTGGGACACTTCCAGGGATCCAGGGGCATCCCCCACCTCTCTGGGCAGCTCTGCCCCATACCCATGACTGCAAGTTCCTGAAGATGCCACATCAACATCTCCTCAGTGACCAGGATAAAGCCCTTGGAAGTGCTCCTTCCCTGCCCCAAGAGCAGGCATCGATGTGGGGAGGACAGCAGGACAGCTCCCAGTCTCCTGCCTTATCCTGGAACGTCAGACAGGATCTAAAATGCTTCCCTTTGTCCAAAATACAACAGAATCTGATGATCACCCAACCACACGACTCATTGCCACTTCACCACCACCAAGCTCTGAGGCTCTGGAATTCCCCAGAGGCACAACATGTGGCTACAGAAAGCTACCCCAACCACGGGGAGAATTCAGGGAAACAGGGAATTCTTAACAAAAATAGCGACTGATGGCCCTTGCAAAAGGAGATAATCTGCCTCCAAAGCACATTTGCCACACCCAGCTCACAGGCTTCACCTAACCTGCAGCAGCACAGGAGGACTTTGCTTCAGCAGTTTCAGGAGGTGCAGTGAACATTTTACACTTCTGAAGCACTTAAGCATCAGAAATTTAATTACTTGCTAAAATCATCTCCTTTATTTATAACTTTTTCTGCTTTACAGGCAGCTAAGGAGAGCTCCAGCTAAGTTACAAAATATGTCCAAGGTTAATGATGGAACTAAGAATAGAACCTTATTGGTCTCATTTTCCAGTTGGCTGCTCCTATTACCGGGAAATATTATTTGTCTTGTTTGCTGGAGCAAACCTTACGGCCTTGGTATGTATAGATAGGGAAAATTATTTCCCTGGTGACTTTGTACAACAAGCAAAGCTGCTCCCCAGAACAGGATGAGTCACTCTGTCGCAGTCATGGCAACGTCCAAGGAACATCGATTCGGGATCCGAGCTCAGAACTGAAATTTCCACAGTTTTATATTACATACACCAGATATCCTTTCACAAAAAGGCAATGTTTTCCTTCAAAAGAGACTTGTCCATCCTTCTGAGGGAGAAGTCAATACAAATCACATCCCTCCATTGACAGCAGACTGACCTGATCAACCCACAGCCCTCAGTATGAAGGGCAGCAGGAGCAGCTCTCCCCAAATTCAGGGGGAGAACTGAAAGCCAACAGGAAAAATTTATCCTTCGGGTTTCCAAGCCCCTCTATTCTCACTCACACACAGCAGCAGGGCATGGGAAAGAGCAGCACAGTTCAACACCCAGGAGACAATAAGGAAGCAAAGAGATCTGGGAGAGGACAGCGATAGCTTGGGCAGGGAAGATGAGGAACAAACAGGAATTAGCCCTTGAGCTAGGAGTAAGACAGGGATTGAAGGGAAACAGCTATTCCAAGTGTGTCTGGAGGGGATGGAGGCAGAAGGGCAGGTACAAGGTAGGTCCCTCCATGCAGAATCTGACTCAGCAGGCCCTTATCCCTCCTGTTCACCTGCATTTCGTAGGAAATTCAAGGTGGGGCTCAGTCTCTTGTCCCAGGTAAGTAGTGAACAGGACAGGAGGGCACAGCCTCAAGCTGTGCCAGGGGAAGTTTAGTTGGATATCAGGAAAACCTTCACTGCAAGGGAGGTCAAGCACTAGCAAAGGCTGCCCAGGGCAGTGGTGGAATCACTGGAAGTGTTCAACAAATGACTGGATGTGGCACTCGGGGACATGGATTAATGGTGATCATGGTGATACTGGGGGAATGGTTAGACTTGATGATCTTGGGAGATTTTTCCAACCTCAACAATTCAAGGACAGCTCTGGGAATTGGCAGAGGGGTAAGGCAGGAACTGGACTGACCTGGAGAACAGTGAGTTTCCCTCCTCTGGGGCTGTAGCCCCCAGCACTGCCCAGTGCTCCTGAGCCAGGGACAGCCTGGGCACTGCTTTTCCCAGAGCCTTCTGCCCCCCTTCCCATGGGAATGCCAGTCTTTTCCAATCACAGTGCCAGAATAGCCCAAAATACTTCCCAGACATCTGCACAAGCAAAATTTTCTCATTTTCAGGGTGTCACCATCACCGAGGGCTAGACAGCCTTCCCAGTCAGCATCTGCTGTGCTCACCCCTATGGCACATCCTGCATTTTACAGTCTCTTCTAGCACCCATCCTGCAAACACCCCTCCTGCTGGCACAGGATCAGGCAGTTTCAGTTTAATGCTTGAAGAAAAATCTGCAAGGCAGCAAGTCGGAGCCCAGACAGATCAAACACCACCAGGAGGTTCCTAAATTAGGTGAGGATCATTAACTGTCTGTAGTAAAGCAAACACAGCTTTTGGACCCTTCGTGCTGGGGATGGAGCTGAGCTCGGTTTAGTTGGTAAGGAAGTTGAATTAATCCTTGCTCATGATTAGGAACAGCAGTAGCAGCTAGTCAGCCAGCTCAGTTAATCACAGTAACAAGCTGTGGATTGGACACTTGGCTGCCAGGACAGGTCTGCTCAGAGCTCCCCAAACTTCCAGGGAACACAGCTTCCCACCCCCTGCTCCCCTCCCAGGCTGGGAGGTGACTCAGGAAAGTCACAGAACACCTAAAGAAGCACTACAGGGGCTCATGGAACAAGTCTGGAGCTGTGTGGTCTGCCCAGGTCAGGGAGGTGTCTGAGTTCACCATCAAAAATACCCCCAAAGCACACAAAACCCCACTCTCCTGAGCTTATGCAAGAGTTTTCAGACCACAGGGTTAAGATCTGACCTTACAGGTCTAAAAAACAGAGTAAATCCCTGTATCAAAAGCTACCTGGGGCTCCAGGTGCACCAGTGCTGTTTTCCAAAAGCCCCAAACCCTCCAGCTCCCACAGACACCGCTGCAGATGTCAACTCATAACCCTGGCCCAGAGCAGGATGTTCAAGTCAGATATTCTACAAGGGAAATGACCATTTCTCTTCCTCCTCCTGCCACCCACTCCCCTTTTCAGATGAATACCCCAGGACATTCTTGTGCAGGGCAGAACAGGACAAAGAGTTTCTGTTTTTCAAATAGTGTTGGAGAACACTTCCCTCAGCACAATTCCACCTCTGTGACCCAGCTCACCACTCACCACCTCATGGACCTACAAACATCTCATCTTCCTGGCTGCTTCTGGATCAACTCCGTCCCAGTGAGACCCACTCAGGCTCTCAGCACCCCAAACACCCAGATCTCTCCTGTCTACTATGAAAGTCTGTTCCTCCACTTGCTTCAGAGAAGCTTCTGGGAAACCATTACTTTTCCCTGTGCTTAATTAATGTTCAATTACTCCAGAGACCTGCAGCCTCTGCATTCGTGGCAGGGCACCACATCCCAAGGGGCTGTATCTCCTTACTTTGGGATGATGAATTCCTGTTTCAAAAGCAGAATGTGGCCAGGCAGGATCTCAGCCCTGCTATTGCTGGTGCCAGCACAGAGTTGAATGCTCCATCCATCCTGGGGCTGAGGTGTTAGCAGAGCACCACTTGCTCCACAGCCACTGTAATTCCCACACCAAGAGGTTACAGTCACTCTGCAGTGCTGCATTTCCTATAATCCCTTTAAATATTTCAAACTATTACTTACCCCTGCTAATCTTCCACAGCTGGGTTCAAGTTAAAGCTTTTGTTATTATTCAACTATGAAATTCAAGAGTTTATTTACAAAAAGCTCTTTTGAAAGTGATTTTCATGAGAATTCAGTCAGAAAGAATTTTCCTATGGACATTTATTTCAATCTGTGAATACTATGGATTGCCTGGCAAATTAAATTATCTGCTGGTAGATAACAACTAATCCAAACAAAGCTTGTTCCATAACAGGTAAGTTCAGATTTAGAGAAAACTGTACATGGGGCCTGACAAGAAATGTGGAGACAGACTATTTATAACTAGGGCCTGGAAGGACAGGACACAGGGAACGGCTTCACATGGACAGAGGGCAGGGATGGATGGGATATTGGGCAGGAATTTTTCCCTGTGAGGTTGGGCAGGCCCTGGCACAGGGTGCTCAGAGCAGCTGTGGCTGCCCCTGGATCCCTGGCAGTGTCCCAGGCCAGGTTGGACATTGGGGCTTGGAGCAGTCTGGGACAGTGGGAGGTGTCCCTGCCATGGCTAGGATGGGACTGGATGGATTTTAAAGTCCCCTCCAATCCAAACCAGTCTGGGATTCTAAATCAGGGGGAAATATCACAGAATCAACACCAATATCCAAATTCACATCCACAACTATCACTGTGTCCTTTCAGTTACAAGAGAAGAAATATATAAAAGCATAAGAACAAAACACACAGCCCCCAAAACCTTACATTCATCACCTCAGCCCTACCCTGCACCAGGGCTCAGCTTTCACCGTCTGTGATTTTAAATCAAAGCTCCTGTGCAAGGAAGCCAAGGGCCAGGCCCCAGGAAGCCTCCCCAGCCCTGGCAGCAGTCTCCTGCAGTTTTCTGGGCCAGGAAAGCAGCCTTGGCTGAAGGAATGAGCCTGATGCGGCCGTGTCAGTCCTGCACCAGCAAGGGATGTGTACAGCCCTCCAAAGCTCAATGGGGATTTCCTCTTTGGATCCTCCACCATCATCCAGACCCAACAGACCAGGATGCTGCAGGGAATAAGGAGCCCTGGAAGTGAGCTGTGGACTCTCCAGTGCCTTTGAAGTCTAAAAATAAGATGCTTCCCAGTTTGGCTTTAAGACTTCAGTCACCTAACAGGTCATCTCCAAACTGCAATCACTGAATACTCTGAGAACCTCCTGAGCTGGAGGGACCCACCAGGATCACCCAGTGCAGTCCCAGTCCCTGCCCAGACCCCCCAACAATCCCCCCTGTCCATCCCTGGCAGCGCTGTCCAAACGCTCCTGGAGCTCTGGCAGCCTCGGGGCCGGGACCATTCCCTGGGGAGCCTGGGCAGTGCCCAGCACCCTCTGGCTCAGGGAAGAACCTTTCCCTCATTTTAATCTAAACCTTTCCTGACACAGGTCATTGGTCACCAGAGAGAAATTAAATATGTTAGATAATCTACTGGTGCCTCCACAGCAGGATATTGCAGATGTGACTTAGTTAAAGGACCTGTAAAAGGGTTCTGTGCCACACAGAGACCCTATGGATGAACTGTCAAGGATTTTCTGTTCTTCAAAATAAGAACAATTCGAGTAAAATAGTGTAAATAGACATTTCACCCACACAAATCCACAATCCACAGAACAGCTTCTGAGGAGCTCTTTGCAGGAGTTGAGATTATTATTGACCAACTTTCTTAAGGGCTTTTTCTAAGGGACAAGGGAGGAGGAGAAGTAAATTAGATCCTCAGCTTGGATAAAACCAGGGTGTTACTGAAGCTTCACATGGCCCCAGATCAGATAAACACTGTCTTGTGCTGGAATCAGGAAACTTAGCAAGGGGTCTCTGATTGAAGCTTCCAACGTTTGATCAGCACTGTGACAAAGCAAATCCTTAATGTTCCCTCACAACAATTCCTGGCACCTTTTCAAATGCTGCTGAAGCCCACAGAGGAACTGAAGCTTTATCCTGGGGCTGTTTGAGCTTCTAACGCTTGGGATCAATCACATCTTGAAGAAAAATATCACTGTGGAACCGGTGCTGATTAATTCCCCCCTCCTGCCAGCCTCGCTCAATGACCATGGTGTTCCCACTGAATTCCTTCTCTCCTTTTCATATCCACTCCTCTTACAGTCAAGGAACACTTACTGGAATGGACCAGGAGAACATATATAGAAAAATCCAGAAGCACAGCCTCTCCTGATCTGTTCCCCAGTGCCACATCGAGCTTAAACCATGACGCACAATCTGCCCAGTTCCTGAGGGCAGCATTTGGAAAAGAGGGCACATTACAGACCTCACTTTGTAATGCAGATAAGGCTCCAGCCACTTCAGAGAGACCCTGCTTCAAATACCCATATAAAGATAGCAGAACTCCACTTGGAGGTGGATGACAGGCTCTGAATATATTTAAACCCCAAGGGCAGACTCGGAGAATTAAAAGAAAGATGCAGAAAAACTCTTTCTATTTCTCAGCACGCGTTTCCAGCACACCAAAGGTTGTCTCACAGTTCAGCCCCCACAGCTCCCAAGCAGATTCTCTGTACCATTTCCATCAGCAACCAGCAGGTCCACATTTCAAGTTGGAATTCTAAAAACTACCTCAGCTCAGGAGAGGCAAAGCTAATCTAGGAAATGTAATCCCAGCTCTGCAGTGATGTTGGAACATCTCTGTGATCTGCTCACAGATTTTTGTGCTCTCGCTGCTGCCTCGACGCTGCTTTGCAGTGCCAGGAATCGTGAGCTGGTTCCCTGTCCTACTTTCCAGAACTGAAGGCAGGGATGAAAATAGAAAGAATCAATTCCTTTCCACTCCCTGCAAGGCTGGAGAGCTTCAAACAGCACCAGAAATGAGCACAGGGGCTGTCAGGGAGCAAATGCTCTGCTGCCAGAGAGCCCTGAGGGCTGTGCTGGAGAGCTGGGGGCACCGGGGGGACAAAACCATCAAGTTTGGCACCACTGACCACTTTCCATTGGGAATGTCTAGGATGCCACATACAGAGTGAATCAAGGTTGAGACGCTTTCCTGAGAAGCCAGACAATGTAAGCTTGACTTCTGCAGACTGAGCAGGATCTAGAAATCAACATCTGATGTTTCTGTGCACATCATCTGAAGTTTTGGCTGTTATTTATAGCTGAGGTCAGGCTCCCCACACTCACCCATCTGTTTCAACCCTCAGAATAACCTGAGCTATGGTGGGTCACTTAGAACAGCCAAGCAGATCAGCTCCTGTCTCTCCCAGGACCAAAGCAGCTGTCCAGGAGACAAAACAGAAGGCAGTCATATGGATCTCTCCCAAGGATCAGCTATTCCACTTCTCCAGATTGTACATGGCAGCTCAAGGATCCGGAATTACTGCCTGAACTAACAGAGCACGATTTCCCTCATTTCACACAGTTCTCACTGGCAAGCACCACCCACATCCTACAATTTTCTTACACAGCAGGTAATGTTTTCTTACAATGCATTCCAGAGTTGGAACCCTTCCTGGATCACCTACAAACACAGCATGGCTGGGGAAGTGTCTGCAGGATGGAGTCCTCCCACTGACACCTAAAATAAAGGGTTTTTCACCCTTCACAGGAACTGTCTGGAGCCTCCTCATGAGGAGGCAGCTCCAATCTCTGCTCTGTGACAGGGACAGGATCTGAAGGAACAGCTGGAGCTGGGCCAGGGCAGGCTCAGGCTGGAGATGAGGGAAAGGTTCTTCCCTGAGCCAGAGGGTGCTGGGCACTGCCCAGGCTCCCCAGGGAATGGTCCCGGCCCCGAGGCTGCCAGAGCTCCAGGAGCGTTTGGACAGCGCTGCCAGGGATGGACAGGGGGGATTGTTGGGGGGTCTGGGCAGGGACTGGGGCTGCACTGGGTGATCCTGGTGGGTCCCTTCCAGCTCAGGATGCTCTGTGGTTCCCTGGTTCTGTAAAACTTAAGGGTAACAATCTGAGAGGGAAACTCAAGCTCAGGAACTCTCGAGTTTTTGACTGTTAACACACACACACACACTATTCAGGCTCTGCAGAAGTTGCTACGAGGAATACAAAAAAAATCCAGTTCCCCCTTGAACTAAGAGCATACATCACCTGAGTCAGGGGACCAGCACCCTAATGTGATCATTATTCACCAAGAGAGACTCATGCCAACTTACCCTCAGCAGGCAGTACAGGAGCTTGGAGCTGATAGAGGCAGAGCTGCTTTCTGTCCTATGTTTTTCTGCTTTGCAGAGGGAAATCCTCCACCACTCTGCTGAATCACCAGCCAGCTCTTGCTACCCAGTCAATTATTTCAGAACTACTGGACCTGCTATCCCTTCATTACTTTATTACTTCAGCTTGAATGGGGAAAACAACAATATAAACCCTCTGTATAAATCACTCTCCTAGAATAACAGCCAAGAAAATAGGACAGAGAGAATTCATTTGGTCCATCCCTCCGCTCAGCACTAAGCATTATTCCACTGATCATTTTAGAAAAGGTTATAAAAACAAGCAACAATCTTTAAAAATATTTTTAGCCTTTCTGGAGAGCAGAATGAACTTTTTCTCACTGCAGCTGCTGCCATTTCAGTTCAGTCCCAGTTCCAGTATGGTGAGCAGAATCTGCCCTTAATAGCACAAGACAACTTCATATATCTGAAAATAGCTACCATGTCTTCCCTTAACCTTCTACAAGCTTTTTGTCTTTACAGATCAGTATTTCTAACTAGCACCCAGATGCCTCCTTGTCCTCCAGACTCTCTTCCTTTGGTCTGCCTCTGCCTTCAGATGTGATGCCATAGGCTGGTGTTGAAGCTTTTTCAGCATCAAGCAGAATGTCAGGATTTCTTCACTCCAAAAAGCATTCTGTTAGCATAGTTCACAGTTTTTTGCAACACTGTCCAGGCATGGGCAGCTTTTGACCCTCTAATGCCTGGATTCTTTTTCTAATAAAGTGAAAGTCCCTGTCCTTTGCACAACATTTACCAGTTTCCAGCTCAAGCACTTCTCTCCAGTGAAATCCTTTAGAATTTACTTTGGCTGTTCCAGTTGTCTCCCAAACTTCTATCCTATAATTTTGCTCCATCACTTCAATTCTCTCTCACTCCTGTCCTTCCTCTCTTACCTGCATCCAAAGCAGAGTGGGCAGCAGGGGAGGGGGGATTCTGCCCCTCTGCCCCTGGGCTCAGGTGAGACCCCACCTGCAGAGCTGCCCCAGCCCTGGAACCAGCACTGGAAGGAGCTGGAGCTCAAGGAGAGATCCAGAGGAGGCACCAGGGGGATCAGAGGATGGAGCAGCTCTGCTGGGAGGAAAGACTGAGACAGCTGGGATTGCTCACCTGGAGAGGAGAAGCTTTGAGGTAACCTCAGTGTGGCCTCGCAGAGCCTGAAGGGGCTCCAGGAGAGCTGGAGAGGGACTGGGGACAAGGGATGGAGGGACAGGACACAGGGAATGGCTTCCCACTGCCAGAGGGCAGGGATGGATAAATGGGATATTGGGAAGGAATTGTTCCCTGGCAGGGTGGGCAGGCCCTGGCACAGGGTGGAATTCCCAGAGCAGCTGTGGCTGCCCCTGGATCCCTGGCAGTGTCCCAGGCCAGGTTGGACATTGGGGCTTGGAGCAGCCTGGGACAGTGGGAGGTGTCCCTGCCATGGCAGGGGTGGCACTGGATGAGCTTTGAAATTCCAGCCAACCCAAACCATCCCACAATGGACCTAACAGACAATAAAGAGAACAAACAAGGACTCTGAAATCATATTAAAATATTTTACCTTAAGTTTTTAAGACAGTCTGAAGGCATTAACTGCATAAATTGCCTGCATAAAGTCTATCCTATGTTCCTTTCTATTTCTAGTGGGGTTCTAAAACAATCCCATAGAAAAAAACCCACAAGTTCTCACTTTTTTATAACAGTTTAACATCTACTTAGATTTTGGAGACCTCAAACAGCAGCACGAATGTGTCTTTCTAACAACCCGTGTTGCAACACATTTCCTTAAAATATCTATTTTAAAATTTTGTTTCATTGCAACTAATTAGCCAGACTACAGGCAAGTCTAGAAAAAAGTGATTCCATACTGAAAAAGGTCAGGAATTTGTGGCTGATGGGCTGTACCCTTTAGACATGGGAAGACATTTAAATTCTTTTACAAATAAATGTTTTGAATTGTGCTATAAATGTAACACTCAAGCTCAATTTTAACTGCAAAGCAAAGAGATTCACAGCTCCACAGAGATCACTGTTCAGGGGAAAACAGCTCAGCCAGCTGGCAGAAAAGGAAGAGAAAGAAGAGAGACACTAAAATAAATTTCTGCCCCAGATAAAGAGGCAGAATTAGAACCCAGCCTTAGTGCAGAGCAGTGCTCAAGGCATTGCTCAGTGTTTAGGCCAGGCTGGATGGGCTTGGAGCAACCAGGTCTAGGGGAAGGTTCCCTACCCATGGAGGGGGTGGAATAGGAAAAATTTTAAGGTCCCTTCCAACCCAAACCAGTCTGTGACACTGGAAATTTCCTGTCTATATGTTCAGCAATTACATTTAAAAGCATCCATTATAAGCAGAAAGGCAGGTTTGAACCCTCCCTGGGTCATTCCCTTCCTCTGGGATCAGTCACAAGGACAGCAATGGTTGACAGCAGCTCCAAAGGGGATGTCCCATGTTTGGGATGTGCCCAGAGTGTGGGGAGCTCTGTAGTGAGTCCAAGTTCATGGACCTGGGCAGGGAATCACTTTAAATGGAGAGGAATAAACTCACAGATCTGTTCAAGTGAGCTCCAGGGACCAGAAGTGCCTTAATAATCCCCAACAGAAGTTCAGAAACAGTTCAGCAAAATAATCCTTACAGGGAAACCAGGAAGATTATTTTTCACTGACATAAACTCTGAACACTTATTGCCATAATTAAATTCTCCTGGCAATAACACAGACAAAACTCCACAGTTTTGGCACTATGAAAATGCCTAAAAGGACGTTTTATATTGTACAGCTTTTTAAAAAGTTATTAGAGGTGCTAGGAAAGCAAGAGAATACAAGTATTTAAATTAGGTTTGTTTTTGCAGGATGTTTAAAGAAATCTGGTAAAAAAAAAAGTCTAGTTCTTCAAGACAGCAAAATGAAAAATCAGAAATAATTTGAAGTAAGAGCATTAAAGAATTGCCTGTAAGGACAATGCAATGATTTAGTGCTTAGTATAATGTCCCTGATGCACTTAGGGACAAAAGAATTAAATTTCAAGTCCGTCAGTCTCCAAATTTGCAGGAGAGAGATATAATGTCAAGTGAATTAAAGAAGATGGATGAGTTGATGGATTCAAAGGGAGCAATCAGAGTCTTCAGGACACAGACAGATCTGGCAATTGCAGAATGAGGATTGACAATCTAAAATGGCAGGAAGAAGGAAACCAATCCCCAAATATTAAAGCTCTGGAAATAAAAGTACAGAGAACCAAGGGTGGACTCTGAGCCCCAGGAGGAGGAGGAATGAATAACATTTCTAAAGGGATTTTAGAAGCCAAACTTCCATTTCCCATCAGTAGCACTAAGTGATTTCCACTTTGCTAACATCCTGCATTTAAACAGAACTCCTCCCAGATACACAGAGCAGCCTTGCAATAAAATCCTGCTACAATTGATTAGAGGACAGAGCAAGGAAAGCTGCTGGAAGTCTGGGCTGGATCCGCTCAGGCAGACGAGGAACAAGCGAGGTTTTCTCAGAACGCATCAATCACACACAAAACCCAGAGGATCCAGGGGAGCCTCTCAGACATCCTTGGAGAGAGACAGGAAAATGCTTTGAGTTGTCTTACCTGGGGGAATTTGCGTTTGATGGAGATCAGGGCCCCCTCGGGGAGCTTGGCGAGCTCCGAGTCCCGCACCGCGTGCACTGTGGTGGCTCTGGGCTGGTGGGTCAGGGCTTCCACCTGCAACAAACAGCACAGGGACAGAGCATCAGGGACAGAGCACCAGGGACAGCTCACAGCCTGCATCCAACACCAAACTCAGCATCAAGAGCTCCCCAGTGTTATGAGTACATATTATTTATTGGCTTTTCGCAAATATTAAAATGAACGCTGTATGTATAATGTTGGAAAACTTTGCTGTATCAATATAGTTTCTTTTAGTTCTGTTATTAACAAAACTTAGAAATTGTAGTGTAATAAATATATATTTTTCTTGGAATATAACATGGTGATGTAAAAAGCTTTAGTTCATGTAACTGACTCAGAGAATGGTAAAAAGGTAACCATAAAATTCTTCATATTCTCAGATTATCCTATCTGGATGAAGACAGGGGTGATGAACACCAGAACTCCAGGGAAGGAATTTACTGATTTCTCTTATCAGGGAGTGCATCAACAAGAAGGAGCCACAAGGGGGAAAAAAAAAATAAAAAAGTTGATTTACAGGTTGGGGGGGGGATGGGGATGATTTTAAACAATGCTTGAAGGTCTATAAATATACAACATGTTGATGCATTTAAAGAAGCATTTCCTGAGTTAGTGTGTGCTCTTGACTGAATATCAAGCACCTGGCTGTTACAACCTTTTGCTTTATTGTCTCTTATTGTATTTATTAAACCTTTTAAAATCTACCAGGAAAGTGAGCCTTGTTTTTCACACCAAGAACTGCTGCTGCTCCCACACAGCCAGAGCAGAGCCCTGCCTGACCCAGGGGTCTCACCCAGGGTACCACAGCTGCCACGACCATCTCTGCACCCCAAATCTCTCAGGCACATCCTCTGCAGTTCCTCACAGAAACAGAACCCACAGCCCTAGAGAGCCCCCAGAGAGAAAGTTTTGTCTGAGCTGCTTTGAAGGAGCTGCCAGAACAACCACCAGTGTGAACTCAGGACCACCACAACCCTGAGAGCTTCTCACCCCTCAGTGCTAGTGGGGATGAAACCACCTAAGAGCCAGGAAAACCCTATTTCTCTACTGCTCCCTCCTTCCTCAATGCCACTCTGAAACACTTCCATTTTACCTCTGGAAGCTGAATACCAATGACCTTGAAATAACTGAGACTTCCTAAAAACTAAAACAAAAAAGGGGTGAGAGCAGCCTGGGGTGGTGAAAGGTGTCCCTGCCCATGGAAGGGGATGGCAACAAGATGAGTTTGCAGGTCCCTTCCAACCTAAACTAGCCTGGGATTCCAGGGACAAATAAGCACATTTGGGCCAAAACCAAGTATTTATTTTTAATTATTTTGATTTTTTTTTTTTTTACATATGCATATTGGCCTGTGCTGTGTAAACAGGAATGCCTGAATGGTTCAGGCTGGAAGGGAGCACTGGAGCTCATCCAGTCCCACCTCCCTGCTCAAGTAGGGTCCCCTGAAGCAGTCACTCAGGGTCCTGTCCAGACAGGTCAGACAAGGAAAATCTACACCAGGACACACCTCTCTGACCAGGGCCCATTTATTTCACCTAGAAACATCTTTTCTGTTGATGATGGAAGATGAAAGAAGAAGATGGCAACACAAAGAGAGTTAATACAGAGATTTTCTCCATTATAGAGAGAATCTGCCACCATATAAAACAACCCAGGGTGAGAAAAGCAAAATGCAGCTGCTGCTCCAAACCTGCCACTGCCTCTGGTGTTGTGTGGAAATGCAGAAATCCAATTCCCTGGTGAAGTCTCTTCCCATGGCCAGTGACTTATCTTACCAGGAGAAGCAGGACAACCTTAATTGCTTAGGAACAGCCTGGTGCTCCATTTTGGGAGTTCCAGCAGCAGACAATGTTTATTTGGCTTGAAATCCATAGATCAGCCATTTCCAAAAGCATGCAGCAGCTGTAATTACTGCGGGTAAAACACAAACAGAAAAATCCCTCCCTAACTGCAATTTACTCACATTTGTAATTAAAGTGAATGGGACTTTGCATTTTTAATTTTCCACTATAAAAAGAAATAAATAATACATTAGCTTAGAGCTGTTTGAGTTGTTTAGAGGTTGGGGGGGTTGATGGTTTTGTTGGTTTGACAGATTTTTGGGTCTTTTTTTCAGGATTTCTTTCAAAGCTTATGTTGACAGCAAATTCTAACACAAGCATTTAATTCCTCACAGTATTATGGGCTCAGACACACAAAAGGAGCATCAGATTATTATTATTATTATTATTAATAATAATAATAATAATAATAATAATAAATAATAGTAATACCTTGTGCAAAACACACAGCTCAGTGATCCCACTTCCACCAAATAATAATAATGATGATAATAATAATAATAATGATGATGATAATAATGATGATGATGATAATAATAATAATAATGATGATAATAATAATGCCTTGTGCAAAACACACAACTCGGTGATCCCACTTCCACTAAAATCCCTCCTTGGAAGGCTTCATGCTCACAAAATACTTAATCCAGCCAACCAGAACATCTTGAGCTCAAAAACTTGCCATTAGTCCAGAAAACTGAGATGAACTTGCCAATATTAACTTGAATTTCACCAGCACCAACTGCTCTGTGTGAAAAACTGCACAGGGAAATTTAAAGCACCTTCATTTTGCAAGCCCCAGCCTTTGTTTTTTGCTCAGCTACCAGGGATGTTTTGTTCTGTCATCACATTTTAAACTTATTATATAGAGGGGCAAAAAAAAAAAAATCATCTTTGTACATACATTTATGGAGAAATAAACCCCCTTAAGGCTCCCCAAAGGGCTGTATAAGATGTTCTGTTTTATCTCCCTCCCCTATTACCAGCTTTTTATCACAGGTTCTTGGCTCTCTAATTTACCTTCCTCCTCCTGAAAGCAGGTTAAGAGTTTCAGCTGTTAAAATAAAACCCTTCCTCTCAGCCAGGCACCTCCTGACTGAGTTTAATTTGTATCAAGAAGAAAAACGCTTGAACTGTCTGAGATCCTTTGCCACAATTTCTGTGATATATGAGTGCATAAAATCAACTGTGCTCCAAGGAGCCTTCCAGAAAAGATGAAATTTGTGAATTTGAAGAAAATGCAATTAAATTTTAACTTTAAACACAGCCTCAGGGAGGGTTTTTTAGCTCCCAAGTGTAACTCTGTCTTTTTGACAGAACAGAGGGCACAGGGAGACCTTTTCCAAGCCTCCTTCCCAAAGAGCAATTCAAATATCCAGATTTGCAACACCACCAGTCCCAGAGACCCCTGCAAGTGCTGACTGCAATTCCCAAGTGATTACAGAAATTGGATCTTGGACTGCTCTTACATACAGGTACTATGGAAGTCTTTGATATTTGCATTTAAATACACCCCAGCAGTCCAGCATGGAAAATATCTGGGTCCCAGACACTGTACACAAGGAAATTCATACTGTGCTTTCCCCTTGGCTACAATCATCTGAGTTCCCAATCTCTATATTTATTAATAATCCCCATTATTCAGTAATTGATTATCCCACAGAAGCTGTGGCTGGATCCCCTGGATCCCTGGAAGTGTCCAAGGTTTGGATGGGGCTTGGAGCCACCTGGGATAGTGGGAGAGGATGGGATGGGATTTAAGGTCCTTTCCTACCCAAATAATTCGGGGATTCAATAATTAATGAAATAATTCCTCTTCACTGGAGTGTGAGGGCTCTCATTTGGATCATCTGCAGGATGATTCTCAACTTTCACCACATTCTCCCCTCTTCCCACCCTGGGGTTTTAGAGCCTTTCTTGCACTGGTTCTACATTTCCTGCACATGGAAATCTGCCAAACTCGTTTTGGATATTTGCATCTCCTTTGGAGATCAGAATCATTCTAACATCAAGTTGCAGCTCCCCCCTGAAAATAACACTTTCTTACTTTGTATTTTTTTTAATAAACCATTTAAGATATCAACTGTTCAGAGATTCAGGTATTTTTCTCCTTGCTTATGAAAAAACAGAAGTCTCATGCCATATGAGTATTTAAAATTATTTCAATCTTAAACCACATTCAAATCCTTGGACTTCTCTGCCCAGTGAACCTTTTGAACAGGTTTTCTTGTTTTTCCAGGTTTGTAAAGTACAAGGTTCAGAGATCTAGCTTTAACCTCAAAATGAACAAAATCCACTTGTGATCAGAAGACTGTAGTCATTTCCTTAGTCATAAAAAGGGAAATTTAACATTCTGATCACCCACCACAGCTGCAGCAAACAACACAAAACCACCTCCACAGTAACATTAATAACCAAATATTTCAAGAAATAGCATTATTATCTTTCAGACCTTATTGAACCTGACTGGGGATGGTGTTTATTTATATATTTGGTTTCATAATCACCCAAGGTTCTCTCCTGAACTCTTTCCCAGACTACCATTAGCATCACTCATCCACACCAGCATGAACACAGCCACAGCATTTGCTCCAGTGCAAAAAAGAACCAGTGGAATCTTTCTCACTTCTCCTGCAACTCAAGCCAACACTTCTCTTGCTCCAGACAATTGTACATCTCTGTTTGTCTCATGTCACATCCACTCCTCCTCCTCCTTCCTAACAAGCCTCTAAACAAGTTCTACCTCACAGCCCATTTCTGGGCTTCTCTTTCAGTTTTCCTACATTTGCCATCGTTGTTGTTCCTCCCTTACTCCAAGAATCCTCTGGTTTTCCTGGAGTTCCCTGACTGCTGAGCCCATCCTGTTCTCTGCTCTGCCTGGACTGCCTGCTCTTCTCTTTGCCACCTCATTATCTGGTGTTGATTGGTTTTCTCTTATGCAGTAAACTCAGCAAGCCCACACTGCAGAGCTAATTTCACTTGGAACTCCATCTCTCTGAAATCCTGCTGTGCCTTATTTTAGCAGCCCTACAAAAATGCTGAGTGTTCCCTTCAGCCCTCTCCTATCTCCAAGGTCGACCCCTTGGTTCCTCATCCTCAACATCCCTTTCCACCTCCAGCCCACCCTCAGAAATCTGTCATCCATCACTGCCATTACTTCCACTCCCTCTAACTGGGGGGAATTGCACAGGAACGGTGTCTCAAACACTGGAATAATTTGAATCAGAGAGCACAGAATAATTTCCAGTGTTAGACATTCTGGTTCTTGTAACTATTCATGATATGACCATGGCTGAGGACACTCCTGCATTGTTGTGGTTCTGTTGTTCCTAACACTTTAAAAAACAAATAAGAACACCCCAACAAGCCCCCAAAAACCTCTAAAATCAGACCCGTGCTCTTTGTACTGTTCCAGTTAATTCTGACAGGGAGGGCCGTTTGAGCAATCGATGGAAGGGGCAGAGGGATGGAACTGGATCAGCTTTAAGGTCCTTTTAAACCCACACCAGTCTGGAATTCCATGATTCCCACACCTTCTCTTAGCTCAGTATTAAACTGTGACAAAACCAGGTTTTGCTGTCTCCATCCCATATGATGCACATGATTCACAACCGTGCCTTACAAGTTCTTTCTGAAGAAAAAGTGTTGCTGCAAATCTTTTACAGGGAGGGGAAAAGCAATTTATACTATCACAACCTCTTTTGACTTCATTTCCCACAGTCATTCCTGACAGTTCTTTACAGATTTCCAAATTACACAGCTGGGAAATGAAAACCAGCATGTGAGAAATTCTGTGAGGTGCTCTAAGTACAAATTCCTTCCTGAGCTGCACTCAAGAAATGACTTTACTTACTTAACTTTTGGTGTGTGCACAGCCCCAGCATGATGAGCACAGTTTTTCTCCTGCTCAGACTTCAGCATCTCTGAGACTTCCCAGAGCAAACTGGGGCTGGTGGAAGACAGTCAACTGGCTGGCAGGGAAATGTTGCTTCTCCAGACAAACTCGGGCTCAGTTGAACAAACTGTTGGGTGACTTTTCCTCACAGTCACCAGCCACTACAAATGCAAATTATTTCCAAGTAGCTTCTTGTGAAGATTATTTCTTTCCAAGTGAGATCTCAAGCAGATCTAGTGCATGAGGAGACACGTCCAGTGCAAATGTTCAGAGCCACAGGTGTGTTCTCCCCAGCCTCCAGCCAGGAGCACATTTATACCAGTGGCTCTTGCTGTGCCTTCCCATCCCATCCATTCTGTAATACACTGTCTTCAGTTCCTCTTTATCATGGCCACTATTCCAACCAAGAACCTGTCATCCTCTCACACATCATATTTCTTCCTCTCCCATTGATTTTTCCTTGCTGCCAGCTCACAAAAAGCAGCAATCTTTCCTCACCAAGGGAACTCTCCCTCTGGCCCTTGTGTAAGTGCACACAAGTGAAAGCACCAGTTACAAGGAGACCCTGGGAAGCAGGTCAGAACCTCAGGGATTATTAAATTATACATCTTAAACCCTTTGCTTTCCAAATTCTCCTCCATGAGAGCCACAATCTGGTAATTAGCCAGACACTTGTATTGCCTCTTCTTCAGCCCAGGGGCTCCCACCAGGAGCATCAAGGGAGCAGGCAGGGCCTGTCAGGCACAACTGGGTGACACTGGGGGTGCACAGACACCCACCCCCCACCTCTAGAGAGTCCATCTCCCAAAACTCCTCACTCCATCCTGAAACACCCACCCCAAAGCAGGCCAGGCTCTACACAAAGCCACAAGGTCAGCCCAGGGTGCTGGGGAAGGACCAGCACAGAGGGGACTCAAAGGACAGGGGTGAAAAGGACACGGACCCAAGGAGGGATCAGGAGAAGAAACATCAACACTGACACCTGCTGCTAGTTCAGGAGGCTCTGGAGAAGGGACAGGCAGTGAGGGAGCTGACAGGTAGCACACCTGGATCTCAAGGCAAACACCAGCACTGGAAGAGCACAAAAGAGCCACCTGTGGGTTGTCACAGCAGTGTCTTTGTCCAGACAAGGGCAGGACCTGCTGCTGCTGCAGCTGAAGCCAGTGAGGGAACATCACCAATGTTACACAAAGAGCAACCAAACACTACCTGGACGTTGACTTTTTCTGGCTTAAACATGCTACCCTCAGGCCCTTCTCCAGCTCATCTGCCCCTGGAGCAGCAGAGGATGCTCATCCCAACAGTGTTTGCTCCAGCCCCAGCTCAGAAGGACCTGAAATATCAATTTGTTTGTATCAGAAAAGGACAAAGGAGGAGACATTGCTGGAAGAAGTGAATGAGTGGGAAGAGCAACCAGACAAACTGCAAATCGATGCTATTTGTGGGAGCAGTGCCAGTGGATGAACTCAGAACACCATGTACTCTTCAAAGTTGTTCTAACAACCACCTTCTGCAATCTCCTGTGTGCCAAGTTAACCCCGTGACTGAGGACATCCAGCCCTTCTGCTGTGTGCAAAGAAGAATCCAAACCTCCCTCTCTCATTTTTAAAATAGATAAACGTATTAAAAAAACATGAAAGGTTTGCACACCCTCATGCATGGAAGTCTTGTGCATTTATAAATGGCTATATGCAAGAGTAGGTCTAAAATACAGGTAAAAATGAAATAAGGCTGAGCTTGCTATGTTCTGTAATTAGGGCAGATGGAGTCAGGCCACAGGTTCTCCCCAAAGGACTGAGCCTGCGCTTTGTAGCAGTGCAGTGACAGTCCTGTTGCAGCAGTGAATGTCATTAAGAGGCAAAAAAGAGGAAGATTAAAGCTAGGAAGGGAACTGGCCAAAGCCCAGCCTCCGGCATTTAAGTTTTACTCCTTGTATACGTGTGGCTATAGAAGAGATTTGAAGTTTCATGCATATTTTGTTGCTCGAAATCCAACATTACAGTCAAAACATCACCAAAAACCATGGCAGAAGCCACCTGAGACACCCACACTAGACACCCACCAAAACCATCACATTTCTCTAGGCTGTTGGAAGAGGATCTGCAAGTACAATGCCCTGGGCAGGCTGCTCCTCTTTAGGTGAATTATACCTGAACTTCCAGAATAGAAAAAGAGAGAACAACCCATAATGAGCTGCTCAGATACTTCCTAGAAGGGAGAGATCAATTGCTTTTGACCCAGCTTCACACAAGAGTCTCAAACCTGGCTAGAACTTGATCAGGGACCCTTCTCCACCCTCCACTGCTGACTCTTCCCCCAAAAATCCTTCCTGTCACTTCCACTGGACTCTGCTCTCACCACTCGCTGCCAGCCAAACATTCTGGTGGTGATGACAAAGATCACTTATCTTTCTCTCTCTCAGTGGCTTTAATTTAATGATACTTTAAAAAAAATATATAAATTCTATTGAGGAAAACAAAAATTTCTTTTGCTATCAACGTCCTTGTTCATTTGCCAGGTTAAAAGGGATGTGCTATCAGCCTTTGCTGTTCCCCTAGTTCCATGTGGCATCCCCCAAAATGGAAGGGAGAAAGGAGGAGGAGGCAAGCAAAGTAAAAAGCTGTCCTGCAGGGGATCAGGAGGTGGATCAAGAGTGAGCTGATAGCTGGAATTATCACAAGAGATTTCAGCTGGAAGCAGAAGGGAGACACAAAATATCCTAAAGAATGACAGTCCACTGCATGAAATCCCCTATCTGGAACCCAGCAGGTCACAATTTCCATTATCTGTCATCAGAGCTCCTCAGACTCTCTAAAAAGAACACGGCCCAGGACATCAAGCACATAAAGCACTCTGCAGTGATACCTGAGGCAGCTCCACAGCCAAATTACTTTCTCCCTCAACACCAATCTAGATAATTTAATGCCAGATTCTGTCCAAGCCATGCTGTGGTGTTGCCAGCCAGCCAGCGGAACACTAAGCTGCACCACAAGAATTTGCAGTATGGGTGGTCTCTGACCCTCAGCAGCTTTTTAGAACTTGAGTCAAATAAAGATAAAAGAGAAATTGCTGTTGACAAAAAGAAATAGCTGTAAAGAATCTGAAAAATAGAAAGCTTCATTCAGGAAAGATCCTTGTAGGAAATCAAGGTTCACTCAGATGGCTCAGATATCAGCGACTTGAGTTTAACAAAAATACTCTCATGATGGGCTTGGACATCAGGCACAGCCTCTCATTTCATTCTGACACTAATTCAGCAGTGTAAATGTGAACTCATTCCTCAGGGCTTCCTCTGCCTCCCTTTGGGGCTGACAAATGATGGGGCTTTGCTGTTTGTGCTTTGGTTGGTGGGGGGTTTCACTGGATCATTTGGATTAATTTGGCTTTGCTTTTGTTGACTGTTTTAAAGACAAATTCACACCTAAAATGCTGCTAGGAAAATAATAATTTTTAGTAATGTATTACCAAGAGAGACAGGAAAAGAGAACAATCCCTTCCTGGACCACGTCTTCCAGCTCTGCTCCTGAACCTCATCCACCTCCAATTCCCTCAACTACAGTCTGTGCACACTGTGTCTGAGGTGGCAAAAATCTGAATTCACCTGAAATAGCTTTGTACTATCTTACAGCTTCAGCAAATTAAGTAGCCATGGTTTGACAAAATTACAAAAAAACCCCCAAGGAATTGGCAAAAATTCACATGTTTAAAAAAGGTAGAGCAAAGCAGCTTTAATGTGGAGAGTGCAGTGACATTCAGCTGGCTTTGGAGCTGCCTGATAACATTAATACTGATAAAGAACAAAAGCCTGACAAGTGTAATCCTGATACTTTCCTTTGTGTGATTCCTTTGAGGATTATACAGCAATTAAAGATTTGTAACAGTGTTACATTTCCAAAGGACAATGCTCCAATCCCCTGAGAAAATCATAAGCCATTTACAGATTCTTCTTGGGTTTCAACTTTTTAGAGAGGAAAAAAAGCCATGGACATTTAGCTGTCTTAATTAGATGAACAGCTTAACATCTGAAAATATTTAAAATGTCTTATTTCTAGAATGTAAAACATGATTTCTTGACCAGCAGGACCAGTGTGCTGCAGCACAGGCAGCTGAGGCTTCTTTTCTGCCATTTTTCTCTGTGTTACAAGAGTCAGTGCACAAATGCCTTTCTGCAGTTGTCCAGCAGTTTCTCTACTCAAAAGTCATGGTGTGTAGCCCTCCTGACAAGAGGGACATTCTGGTTGATAAAGAGAAAAGGTGTTGAATTAATCAAAACATCACTGCAGCTTCCCCCCTCAGCAGGTATTTTTGAAAGCTGACTGGTTTTGGGACAGACCCTGCACGCAAACAGTGTCTTGGGAGGGAGTTACCAGTAAAGCCAGCTCTACACCACCTAAAAGTAGAACTCTGGAAAATATCTGGAGTTAGCAGCTGTCTCTGAGACCCCTGAGACCTGGCTGGCATTCAGTCATCCCTCCAGCACCGCAGCCATCCTTCAGAACCCAGCAAAGACTGAGTGTGGCCTTGCATAAAAACCCCACTTCATGGAAGGTTCCAACACCTGCACTGTCTGAAGGCAGTGCACAAACAACTTCCATTCAGCAGCACATCATCCTGAGGGATGGCTCTGATGGGTTTGTTGCCTTCTTCTCACCCACTGCTGTCCTCTCAACAGTGCAAAAAGCAAAGAGCACCCATCTCAACACACACTTGGAGCTGTGACCCTGTGTTCTGACAACCTGCTCTGCAGTTTGGAATAAACCAGGGGATAATTGCTCCAGTCTCAGCAGCACTGCCAGGAACAACAGAACCTCAGAGCCTGGGCCAGCACCTGCTATTGACAGGCACAAAAATCAAATTAAAGGGAATCCTCTTTCACACACAGCAACGTGCAAATGAGATCAAAAGAAGAAGGCTAAAAACTAAAATTTTCAGAGGTTAATCAAGATCAAAACCAAAGCAGAGAACTGAGAAACTAAAATAAGCATTTTAAACAAGTAGCTCGGTGAAGAGAAGCCCTTTCACTCCAATACACAGCTGTCTCCTCTGGGATCACCCAGGCATGGCAGAAGTGGTAAAAAGGTAAGAAAAGTGACCCTGTAGCTGGTAGATAAAATTCACATTTCAACATTTTCCCACAAGTGCATCTATAGCAATGAACCTAGTCCATCTAGTCTCTAAGACTAGACTAAGTCTAAGACTTACAAGACTCATAAGATGTATGTCAACTCTATTTCAACAGGGAGGGAATTATTTAACAGATTCATCAGTGTCCTTTAAAAATTACCTGGAAATTTCTAAATTGAGTTTTTACTTGATTTGACCAGACACAGTGATTGGAGCTGCCCAATCAATAGGCCCAACAGCAGACGGTGTCCCTCCAAAAAGTCTCCCTGAGATTCAGGATCCTTTTCCCCTGAAAGAACTGTCCTTGTCAGCTCCTCAAGGAACTGCCCAGGGAAGGAAAGTTCAGTTTCTAATCTGCTCTTCGCCCCCTGCATCAACAGACCTCAGGAACAGATGCCACTGAGTCAGAGCAGAGAACAAAACAGTTTGAGCCACAAGTTGAGCCTTGGGAGCGCACGCACACACTTGAAAATTAACATCTTGTCTGAAACCCTTCATCTTGCACCGTTTTGCATCTGTGATCAGAAATGGCAGAGCCTCATCTCTTATGCAAATGACACGTGGCATTTTAAAAGTCCTGACACAGAGGCAGTAAACAAAAAGCCATCAACCACAAGACACTCGTGTTTTCTCGGTGCCCACAATTACGGGTGACACGGGAGGGTCTCGGAGGCATTCAGGGAGGATCAAGCCACCACCAGTTAACCAAAAAACCCATTACCAACACCAACTGGTGCTTTCATTCCCTGCAAGCATCCAGAACCCCAATTATGTTAATGTCAGGGAAATAAAACCAACCCTTCAGCAGGTTTTTAACGGTTTATAACAGATTTCGCAGAAGGGGATAAACAAAACTTTTTAAAAGCAAAAATATCATTTTGCTAATGCCCTCTGAAATAACGCTGGCATTCTTCACAAATCCTCCCCCATGTTTGCAAAAGGCTGCCAGAGCATGGAGACACTTCCAACAAATGGCAGAGTGAGTCAGTGGGGCTGGGAGCTGTGGGCAGGAAGGAGATGAACGTCCACAGAGTCACTAAAGTCTCCAACATGATTCATGTCATAACGAGGATCCAAAACAGTGACTTGTGCTTTAGGCACAAACTGCACGGGTATTTCTGTATCCCTGCCTGGGCACTCACCAGCAAACAAGGCACTGTTACAGCAAACACAGCCCAGTCCATCCACCAACCCACCTCCTCCTTCCTGCCCAGATAAACAGCTGGGCCAGCCTAGAAAAACCAGCACCAGCCCTTGTACAGGGAGCAGAGTTTAGCCCATTTCATAGAACCACTGAATTGTAAAAGAGCTTGGGTGGGAAGAGATCTTAAAGCTCATCCAGTGCCACCCCTGCCATGGACAGGGACACCTCCCACTGTCCCAGGCTGCTCCAGCCCCAGTGTCCAACCTGGCCTTGGGCACTGCCAGGGATCCAGGGGCAGCCACAGCTGCTCTGGGCACCCTCTGAGCACCATATGCTGTCCTATCACTCAAAATTGCTTTCATAAAGTAGAACAGGTCTGTTTTCAACCTAGAAGCTCTGCAAAACTCCAGGAGCTTGACAGTGAAAAGCTGTAAATCACCACAGGCAGAGGAAAGCAGGAATATGCCTGGATGTGACAATACTGACAAACCCTTCCTCGCACACCAAAAGGCCTCACAGCCTCACACCACTGTGATTAGTCACAAAAGATGGCAGCTTTAAGTCCTGTCAAACCATGTCATTTTACCTTTAATGAGGTATCACAAAGAAAGAAAGAAAAACAAAATTTGTGGGTGTGCTTCAGCACATTCCAGCATGGACCTGCTTCTCCAAATACAACCCCAAGCCAATACAACCCCTCAGCCAGAGCAGCACTGAGTGTGGGAAGAGATCCTTAAACACTGTGCACGTGGAAATATCAAATATGGGGCAAGCAGCAGACCAGCCTAGGCCTGCCTCTGCTGGGAGCACCTGAACTGCCTCATGTATTCCACAGGCAAAATTTTGGATCAGCTCACTAAGGGGAGCCTTGGACTCCTACTTCCCCTTTCTTCCCATAAAAAAGAACTTCTTTCCATAGAACCAATCCCAATTCACATGTTTTCTGGCTTCAGAGCTATGCTAATTCTGCCTATAAACAGACAAACGTTCAGCGTTTAGTTTTCAGCTCAGAAAGCAGAAAAGGGCCTGAACAAGCTCAGAACTTCAGAAATCTTCTGATTTTAAATATAAAAATCACACAAGCCACACATATTTATGACTACTATTTCTGCTGTTAACTAGGTCTGAGAAACAAAAAACAAACATGAGAAAAATTAAATATGGATAAATACTACCATTTTTAAATGAACAGTTGCTTTAATAGCTATAATAATTACACACTCCCTGAAAAACCTGACAAAGCTTTGAAGTCAGCTCTGCTAACTCTGAGGAGGTTGGACTAGACACTTCTGGGGGGCCTCATCCAAACTGAATCCTCCTATGGCACTAAATTGATTTAAATCCCCTGTTTTAGTGCACATTACTGCAACTCCCCCAACCCTGATCTAACAGGCTGCACTGCTCTCACTGGGAGGGAAGTAACCCATGGCACAGAGGAGCAATGGGCTGGAGCTGCTGGCTTGGTAGTGACCCTTTTTGGGTTTATCTTTCTTTTCAAACCAAGTCCTTCAACCCCATTCACCAACCATGATAAAAACTTTATAGGCAGAAGGGAGTTTTCCGCATTTTCAACTTTGCAAGCCCTAAAGATTAACAAGGAATGGGAGCACAACTGTGTGTGTTTGGCTGTTGGAGTCTGGAAAACAGAGACCTCTCTGAGTTCCTCAGAGGGAGATTAACAATCTGCAGTGAGAGCTCAAAAACAGTCCTAGATATCAGTGTGGAAAACAGGTCTCAAAAACAAGTCTCTGTGAGAGCTCCAAAACACAGTATGTTTTAGACATAATAAAAATATAGTAAGAATACTGCTTAGATTTTTCAGATAAAGCAGATAGGCCATATGCATAGATTATATGTAAACTTTCTTATTAAAAACCTAGAATTCTAATATGTTTAGAAGAAAGGTTGCAGATTCATGTTTTTAGCTCACTGGGTAATTTGTAAATAAGAATCCATGTATTGGAGTGAAAGCTGCCTTGCTCTTTCTTCTTCCACCATCATCATCACTACCACCACATGAAGAAGAGAAAGAACAACATGAAAAGAAGAAAAAAAAATAACAGGGAGCATGTGCCTCTCGAGACTCTGTACCAGGCTTCAGCCTTTGCCTCTACTCAGGACTTTGTACTAGGCTGGAACTCCAAGGGCTTTGCACCAGGAGCTGCTTCTACTTCTAACTGGGACTTTACTTCTATTTGGGACTCTATGTTGAAAGCCTTTAGCATGTGTGGAGACACTGAGAGGCACCCCCAGTTAGGGAAACACAAAAAGCTTCTCTCAGAGCAAATGCCAATGTACCCCTGTTCTGTTCCCTGAGTCACCCCTGTGTCCCCTTCCCTGTCCCTGGCTCCTTTGGTCACTCCCACCCTGTTTCCCTGTTGTCTCCCATGCCCTAACCTCACCTTTGTGCCACCCCCGTGTCCCCTGGTCATTGGACTCTGATGCTCCCCCCGCCCCAAACATCCCTGTACTTTAACCTGGACCCTCATCACGAGCTCTGCCTTTGCCTTTTGACCCTGGACTGTCCACGCACGTGGCTAAAATGAACATCTCTGTGAAACCCATACAAAGTCCCTCCCAGCCTCTTTACCATCAACCATATTAACAGCTATCCTGGCTACTGCAAACGGCACCCAGCACCCAAACAGGGACATCAACTCCTTGAAAGCATCTGTGCTACTATCCTCAGCTGGGTTCACCCTGTGGAAAGGAGGGTGGAAAGAACTGTTAATATCTGGCTACTACAAGCATGGACTTTAACACTTTAAGGGACTCTGCCTTTTAAGATTGATGCGCTTTTACAATAAACAACTTTACAGCAACTAACAACCGCTCGGCTGTTTTAAAGGAAACAACGCGACATTTGGCACGGAGCGAGCGCCAGTTTGCCAGCTGCCCAGGGCCCTGTGCCCCTCTCACCACTCCGATGAGGTCTCCCCGGCCGTACTCCCCGGTCAGGTGCTTCTTGCCGTCGTCCATGCGCAGCACGGAGCGCAGGCGGCCGTTCAGCACGATGTACGTGCAGTCAGACTTGTCACCCTGCCTGCAGGGAGAAGAACCAAGCGCCAGCATGAAGGAAGCATCCCTGCTCAGCAAATGTATCAGGAGGTTTTGAGTTAGTTGGTGATTTATTTTTTTTTTTTCCCTGCCTGGCTTGGAAGACACAGGGAAGTGTTTAATTGATGCTTAAGGAGCAAATGAGGAACGCAGCCGGAACTTGTTAAAAGGTGACTGGAAATACATTTAATGTGTAAATGTACAGGCTGTGCACAGTTAGCTAAGATAAGGAGTGACAGGACAAAGGGAAATGGCTTCAAACTGAAAGAGAGAAGGTTTAGATGTGATATTGAGCAGGAATTGTTCCCTGGCAGGGTGGGCAGGCCCTGGCACAGGGTGCCCAGAGCAGCTGTGGCTGCCCCTGGATCCCTGGCAGTGTCCCAGGCCAGGTTGGACATTGGGGCTTGGAGCAGTCTGGGACAGTGGGAGGTGTCCCTGCCATGGCTAGGATGGGACTGGATGGATTTTAAAGTCCCCTCCAATCCAAACCAGTCTGGGATTCCATGTTAGGACTGGAAGGGATGACCAGGGTGTGAGCACGCCCAAGGGGACACCACAGGCTCATTGCTGGTTACTCTGGATCTCATTCCCACTGCAAGATCAATATGAATGTGCAGAGGAGTTCTGCAGGTCAAAGAGCAGGACCCCAAGTGGCTCCAGATTTAGTGCACACACCTTTGTCTACCAAGAACTAGTTTTGCTATATCCAGTGGGCACAATTAGGAGTGCTGCTGGGAATGCCACACTTCCAGTGGTGGAGTTAAATGCAAGGAATTCCAGAAGATTTTAATAAGATATTGACAGCTAGGAGCGTTCTGATGCACAGAGTAATCCAAAACTTCCACTGGCATTGGTGTTGCAGGTATGGTTATAAAAAGAGCAATTATACAGATCATACTCTAAATTAGACTGTTACTCTCCCACTGCAGCAACCATATAACAGCTCAATTGCATCCTAGTACATATCCATAAAACTAAGTTTTCCCAAGGTAACTTTTGCCCCTTAAACACAAAACTCCTCTTTTCAATTTACTGCTGAATAAGCCTAACTGAATTACCTTTGAGTTTTGCTGTTTATTTCAGAAAGGCTGAAAACCTCTGAGCAGTAGATCTTCATGCCCCCCAACAATGCAGAAACTACCACCACAACATGGAACTGTCTTATTCAATTATGTCACTTAAGAAGCTTGCCAAGACAAGAGAAAAGATAAGGAATAGTATAAAATAATTTAGAAACATGTAGAAACAGGAGACTGAAGCAATGCTGAAGGTACCGCAGAAAGAAGATAATCTCAAAATAGGCAAACAAATAAGCCCGATGGAAAGGTTGATAAATACAGCCTGAGGTTCTCATTTTACACATCCCCTAGGGAGCAGAGCTCATGAAGTAGGAAAATTTCAACAAACAATTTTGTCCACATCTCACCTGTAAACAGCTCGTCCAGCCTCGACCTCCATCCAGTCCAGAGCAAAGTCAATTTGTCTGACAAAGGGGGACATTCTCTTCACAACAGTGTGGGCCACCCCCAGCACCACACTGGGCTGCTCCCGCATAATCCTGAGGAAAAAGGCAAGTATTACTGAACCTCCCCACAAGAGAGCAGCTGCCCACAGGCACCACATCCCAGTTCAGCTGGGCAGAAATTCCCAGGCCACACCCCACTCCTGCCACCACCACCCTCACCAGGGACTCTCTGACAAGACACAGGGCTGCCCAGCTTCCAAATCAGCCCAAATTAAATGGCACTCAGAGCTGGCACCGTCCTGGAAGCAGGATGCCAGTCCTGCTGTCTGGCTCAATTGCCTCCTCCCAGTGCAGCAGGATGGACAGGAGCCATGTGAGCTCTTGTGTATGAGCCACCTTCCTCATTTCCCCCTCACACAGGTCTCGTGACTCAGGAAAATGTTCATCCTGTTCTCAGGATCTTCTCTCCCTGCTGTTCCGCCAATCTCAGTCTCTTGCTCGTGCTCAGTTTCCCCCACATATCACATCAGAATCTTTTTATATGTAAAGTCTGATGCACTTAAAAATAAAACATCTGCTCTGCACTTCAAATACTCTCATTTCCCTCTTGCAAAGACCACAAAGAGCTGAAATACCTTCTAATAAAGCTCTCAGTCTTCATACTGTATGTTTTTAGTCATGCTTAAAAGTCTCTAATAATAAAGACACCATGCAATTCAGTATGTTCCCCAAACTAAAAAACTGAGAAGGTTCTGCCAGGGCAGCCTCAAACTCCACATTGACTGTGAGGCCTGGCAAAAATCACTCTCACAGATATCTGTGAATTGCTCAGGAATGTCTAATTTCTTGTTCATTTTAGACTGAAGATCACTTCACCCTGTCACTGTGGGAGTGAGCACTCAAATACCTCCTGAAGCACTCCCAGGGGTGAATGGATCACACATGTGTCAGGTTGTTCTGTCTGTTAGGGCAGCTTATCTTTCCTGCTCCTGTGCAGCATCAAGAGCAGACTATTAAAAAATAGTTATTTCACAAGAGAAATAACTCACAAAGAGTAGATTTGTGTCTGCAGCCCCAGCATGAGAAGTGCACACAGAAAGATGAGGGAGCTGCACTGAAACCTGCTCACAGACAAGCAGGCTGCTCCCAGCCCTGCCCAACCTGGCCTTGGGCACTGCCAGGGATCCAGGGGCAGCCACAGCTGCTCTGGGCACCCTGTGCCAGGGCCTGCCCACCCTGCCAGGGAACAATTCCTGCCCAATATCCCATCCATCCCTGCCCTCTGGCAGTGGAAAGCCATTCCCTGTTGTCCTGGCACTCCAGACCCCTGTAAATTGTCTCTCTCCATGTTTCTTGTCAGGCCCCTTCAAGCCCTGCAAGGCCACCCTGAGGTCACCCCAAAGCTTCTCCTCTCCAGGTGAACAATCCCAGCTGTCCCAGTCTTTCCTCCCAGCAGAACTGCTCCATCCTCTGATCCCCCTGGTGCCTCCTCTGGATCTCTCCTTGAGCTCCAGCTCCTTCCAGTGCTGGTTCCAGGGCTGGGGCAGCTCTGCAGGTGGGGTCTCACCTGAGCCCAGGGGCAGAATCCCCCCTCCCCTGCTGCCCAAGCTGAGGCCCAGGGCAGGGGGTTCAGGGCTGGGGCAGGTCCAGCTCTCCCCCACAGCACCCCCAGGTCCCTCTCCCAGGGCTGCTCCATCTGCTCATCCCAGCCTGGACTGATCCCAGGGGTTGTCCTGACCCAGGGGCAGCTCCAGCACTTAGCCTGGTTGGAACCTCTTGGGATTCCTTGCCGAGTTTTCTGCATCCATATTCCTCTCACAAGGATGGTGCCAGATGGGTAAGAAAACCTACTTAGAAGGCCCTGTTATTTGTGCTCTGTGAGCTTTGTATCTAAATTTACCCCTAAATAAGAGAGGAAGAAAGGAAGGTGTGGAAGGAGCATTGTCACTCTTTGCTCCTTAACTGGATTACAGTTCTGGACCACTGTAACTTGGCAGAATCAGAGAAAGTCCAAGCAGAGATCCACAATCCAAGACTGAAAACAAAACCAGACTCACCAGGAGCTCTGCACTGCCTGGATGTGGCACAGAAAGAAACTGTGCTGAAATCTTGTAGCAGAGTGTTTGAACACCTTAGGCTACAGTGTGTACCAGCTACACCAGCCAAGCCATTTTTTGTTATTCTTATCAAACACTCTGGAATCCCTCAAGGCTACTGAAACATAAATTGTGCTAAACTGGAAAAGAAGCAGCTTAAAAACAGAATACCAAGATTACAAGAACTAAGATAAAGAAGGGCCACGAAGCACTGGACTGTAACCAATCATATTTCCTGCAAGGTGTGTGCAGAGCTCGTGGACAAGATAGAGGCACCTATCAAGTTATGTGTGATTGCATGGACAGTGGTTTTAGAATGTATAAGTAGAGCATAATGTAAACAATAAAGTCGTTTCTACTTAACCACATTGGTTAATTGTCCAGAGGTCCCGAGTTCCTGCAAAGTCTTTACATCAGGAATTTCATTAGTGCCACTGCTGCAGCAAGAGCTGCCAGGGACTGTGGGACAGTGCAGCACACATGGAGCTTTCCATGGATACTGCTCTCCTCACCCAGAGCTTCTATTATTAATTCTGCAATAACAAAGTCTAAAATTTCAGCCAAAAGCTCTGAACTTGAAAGGGCAGAGATCCACAGGCACATATCCCTATTTCATGTTGAACTCCCAACACTCATGTCCCTGCACTTGAATGCCTACAAGGTAAATTAAACTCAACGCTAGCTCTTACATTCAGAACACTTAAAAATCCAGCCAGCAAACACTATTACCAAAAAGCACAACAGCTTTTCTCTCCTGACTCTCTTCTCCTGCCCCAATTTTTCCATGCTATCCCACCATCCTGACCAAGATACCAACAGACACATGGAAAATACCCAGCTCTATCCCCCTTCCCAGCAGATTCGTAAGTTAAATAAAGCTCCTAAAAATTCCTGGATGGTTTAGCTCATTGGTTTTACTCCACTTGCTTATTTAGCCCTGAAAATCTCTTCCCACACAGGCTGTCTGTTGTCATCAATAAAAGCCATTTACTCTTTTCCTCCCTCATAATGCGTATCTTAATGCATTCAAAATTCAAAAAACTAACAAGCTTCTTTTATTTCCACTTGGAGTTCTCATGTCCCTCAGTGCCATGCAGCTTTTTCAAGAGAATTAACACAGAAGGTGAGACCCACCCTTAGCAGAAAAGAGGCTTGGTTTTTTTCCCACCATTATCAGGCCAGTTTCCTTCCTCTCACGTGGGCATTTACATCCTTGCTCTTCTATCTGGCACATACCTGGCACTGGGAAAATTAAAATCCAAAGTTCTGTACAGCAGAGGTTCCTGAAGGACTTTCTTTACTAGAAAGCTCACCAATTATAACAATAAGGGCTAAGTAGTTTCTGTGAATGTCTGGAGCTTCCACAGATATTCTTGGGGATGTGGCTGCGATGGGATTTTCAGCTTAGCTGGCAAGACCAAATAAAAATCAAAGCTTTCCTGCTTCTCTGACAAGTGCACATGATTAAGCCTCCAAACTGTGAAATTTACAGAATAAGAAAATGTGAGAAAGCCACTGGTAGCACAGATCCTGAATTTATTCCCTCAGGAGATCCTGGTGACAACTTGATTCCTGTTTTCCAGGAGCTGCTGCAGGGGCACCACACGCCAGGATCGGCAGCTCCAGAAGCAGACACTTGCCATGGAATCAACCCTGGATTCACCACAACATCAGCTTGTGCTGCCCTTTGTCCTGGGTTACAATGTAAAGATGTGCCCAAAAGTATGGATTCTATCACCATCTGTTAAATCAGGTGGGGCAATGATCCTTATCTCTGTGGGGGATATCTCCTGTTAATGGGCCATGTGGTAAAAACCAGCTGGGCCAGTGCTGTTTATCTTTTCCACAACCCATCCTTCCTCTATGGAGATATCTCCTGTTAATGGGCCATCGAGTCCCAGTGCATGACTGATAAAATTCCATCATCCCATTGGGAGATGCTCCAGCCAGGGGGAGGAGCCAAGCATTTCCAACCTAGATAAAAACTGAGATTTAGAGCACCAACGTAGCCCTTACCCATTGGTTTCCAGAGGACAAGAGCTACCAGACCTTTCTACAGGATCACAACTTCAACAAGACCACTTCATCTGGACTGCTACCACCACCCCAACTAACGGGGTGTCAGGTTGTATTCTGATTCTGTTAGTGGTTCTCTTTTGTGCTATTGCATGTTTGTTTGGGGGTTTTTTCCTATTAAATTGTATTTCTGACTTGGAGTCTCTCACTGCTTTTGCTTTCAAACCAGCACACCCCTGGACTCGCACTCTGCATCTACAGCCAGCCATTTACTCATGGAGGCACCACAAAAAAGGCTCCTGCCCTGGAGTTTCAGTGGGAAGGATTTAATCCAACATCCAACACTCAATTCTCCACGATGGGCTCCTTCCATTACTGTGCTGTTTGCCTCATGACAACCATTGACCATTTGCTTTCTGCTTCACCCTCTCATTAATTACTGAGAAAAAGCACAGAGTGTTCCAGGGCAACGGAGAGGAAAAGAAGAAACACGTGTGACAGGAAAAGAAGAATGAAATTTTGGAGAATAATAGGAGTTCTTGTCAAATTTCACCTAGTCTATAAGCTAAAAGAAAAATGAACAAATTAAAACAAAAATAATTCCTCTGAGATTTCAGGCAAAGGAGAAAGCTGAACACTGTAGAACTACGAACATAGAATTTACATTAAAATGACAAACAGAACTAGATCCTATTTTATTAACAAGTTTTTCTTTCTCACAGAGCTCAAAGAAAAAATGAATGAACAGAAGAAACCTTATGCTTTTCAAAGGCTTTCTCCAATGTCACTTTCAAATATGGGCCTAGGAGCAAGAAATGCCATAAAGCCTGGCTACAGAACAAATTGTGAAGATGAAAAACTGGAATTTATAGAGCTTGTAAAATGGAGATAAGAGATAATACAGATAATAGACTTTAAAGGAGAAAAAGAAAGATTTGGAAAGGACCCAAAAATGATGAAGAGGTGATACATTGATCGGTCTTGATCCCAGATTGGTAAGGGGTTAATGGAAGCAGAAAGGTAAGATGGAATGAACAGGAGGTAACTCAGTTCTTGAGAGAGAAAAGAAATCTCAGGAAAATGAGCTTCAGTAAATGAGAGTGAATGCAGCCCTGAGTAGCAAAAAAAAAACAAGGAATAAAAAAAAAACAAGGAGGAAAAGGTGGAATCTGCCTGTCTAGCTGAGACAACATAATGAAATTTGAAGTCAGAAACAAGTATGAAAGCAAGACCAGGAAAAGACAGAGAGAAAAAACAGCCATTTAGAAGAAAAAGCCTGGTACCACATGGAATGGCACAAGTGGGAGGTATCTCTCAGAAATTAGGCCAAAGAGTTGACAACCACCTCAGAGCCTGGAAAAACACAGCCCATCAACAAGCACCTGCTGAGCACAGCACGTTCAGTTCCACAGCCATGCAGCCTCCTGCGTGGGGTGGGAAAACCAAAATCCCACAATAAGGATTCTGGGGTAGAGTTGATCAGGAATACAAACAAATACAATTATTTACAAAGCAAGAAGAAGGCAGAGATGGACATCACAGTGGCCTAGAAAACACAACGACCTCCCAGAAGTCCTCTATGTAACTCAGGACTCATGGCACATTCCAGAAGCTGGAAAATGAGATTATGAAAGGAAATTGTGCATTAGTTCACACAAATTATGTGTGTGAACTAATTCTAACTGTAAACTACACGATCACAGAATAAATCAAGGACATTAATCATGATTATTGGCAACAAGGCTAACCACAGTCATCATATTGGATTTTTAATGACCTATATTCCCATTTAAGCATTAAGTCCCATGTCAGGTGCTACTTCCAAGGTCCAGGAAGGAACCTGTCTTGCACAGGGGAATTATTCTTTAACCTGTTCTATTAGTGAGCATTAAAAACCCACTGTTACAACCAGACCAATCACTCACAACACACCCAGCTCCCTGGGTCTGTCTGGGAACAGAACTGGGGAGGCTTTCCAGCAAAAAGAAAAATGAATCCAAGAGAAAAGGCCTGGCAAAGCAACAATTAACCCAACCAATTGCAAGCTCTGGGCAGACTTTCTTATTTAGATTATGAAGCATTTGACTCTTGGGCTGTAATTCCTACTCCCTTGTGCTCTATAGGCCTTGAACAAAGATGTCACCATTTAATATTCCCAAATTCCCTGAACTGCTTCCTGTTGGAGTTAAACTACCTGATAGAGGGACCACAGCTCATCCATGAACCTAAACCTACCCCATGAAGTGCATGGTTTACTGTGGGATGCACCGGCAGCAGCACAGACATCCCACACTTGGATTTAAAATCATGGAATCATTACAGCTGGAAAAGATCTCCAAGAGCATCAAGTCCAAACTTTAATTGAATCCCCCAGTCCCTCTAAGCCATATCACAAAGTGCCACATCTTAGGTGTTCACATATTTTTGGAACACCTCTAGGGATGGTGGCACCACCACTGCCTGAGCAGCCTGTTCAGATGTCCAACCATCCTTTCAGTGAAGAAATTTTCCTTAAAATCCAACCTGAATCTCCCCTGGCCATTCCCTCCCCTCCTGTCCCTGTTCCCTGGAGCAGATCCCAAATCCCCCTGTCTGTCCCCTCCTGTCAGGGAGTTGTGCAGAGCCACAAGGTCCCCCCTGAGCCTCCTTTTCTCCAGGCTGAGCCCCCTTCCAGCTCCCTCAGCCTCTCCTGGTGCTCCAGCCCCTTCCTCAGCTCTGTTCCCTTCCCTGGACACAATCCAGCCCCTCAATGTCTTTCTTGCAGAGAGGGGCCCAAAATTAAACCCAAGATTTGAGGAGTGAGGCCCCACCAGCACCCAGCACAGGAGGATGGTCACTACCCTGGTCCTTCACAAGAGTCATTCGAAAAAATCTAAAAAATATTTTAAAAAGCCCAGATCCATGTAAGTTTGAATGGCAGTACTCACTCATAGAAATGGGACTTGGAGATGGAGAGGAAGCTGCAGTCTCTGTTGGCCTTGATGGTGAAGATCAGTGGCTCCCCAGTGAGGACAGCAAGCTGGCCCACGAGCTCCCCAGGGTGGGTGATGAAGAGGCAGGTGTCCTCCTCTGAGTCAATCTTCCTCTGGTACACATGGAGCATCCCCGAGACCACAAAGCAAACATTGACATCCTGGAGCAAATGGGGAAAAAAAAAAAAAAAAAGCTCAATAAAAATCCCCCAAGATTTTAAAAGCAATTATCCCAGTGACAGCACTATCACGACCGATCTGTTTCCCAGAAAGCTTCCCTATAGCTTTTGAACAATTAGGTGGTAAAATAAGACACAATAGTGAATTATTAAAAGCAGGTTATGAATATTTAAAACTAAGCAGGCACAATATTGAAAAATTGATTTCTCTTTGGGTGGTTATGAAAAATGAAGGCTGAATCTTCAAGATACCAAGAAGTAACAACAGAACTGGGAGAGAAGGAGATAATGGGGAATCACAGCTGCAGGATGAGGGGCATGGCAGGTCAGCAGAGCAGAACCCAGCACTGGAACTCGAGCTGCCCATCATCTGCTTTGCTTAAGCTCCTCTATTTACACAGGATTATTATAAATGAAGCTTGTTATACCCTAAATACACTTCGCTATAAATAAATAATACCGGATTGGTTTTGTATGAGGGCTTTACTGCAGCTGAGTGACATCACAAAATCCCAAAGTGCAGGGTGTGAGAAAAGGCTTCCCAGTCCCCAGAGCTGCTGAGGAAGGATGAAGGTGGGACACTCCATATCTTCCCACAAGGTCCATCAGAGCTGACAACACCCAGGCACCAGAGGCTCTGGCTGCAGCACCAGTCCTGCGTGCAGGAAGGCCCAGAGCTGGGTGTGCTTCACCTCCAGAAGAGATGGCTTGGGAGGGGACAGGAGGGAATGTTTTATTTGCTATCAGTGTGTAGAAACACCTCCTGGAGGGGCAGAGACTGAGCCAGACTCACCTGATCTCCCTGTCTGGACAGCACAGTGCCAGCAGTGACCTGATGCAGCGTCACTTTGCCATTCAGCAATGCAGGATTCTGGAGAAGAAAAGGGTGGGAGGTACAATTTACTGCTCTGTGCACAGGTAAAGATCCCAGAATGTGAGGAAGCACCCAAATAAAGCAAGTAAGAATAAGAGTTAATGTTACAAGTACTTGAATCTCTTTAAAATATGGCACCTATTTTTATATTTTTCTACGCACCAGACATTTCTTCCAGAAGAGAAAAAAATGTTTGAACCATTTTAATTGATCACACTTGGATTAAGGATTTTCTATTTATCAGTTTTGCCCCCCAACTCTTTAAAGGGTCTATAATGGAAAGAGACCTGCATCAGCTAGCATTAAAGCCATGAAACATGAAGTTACTCTGAGAGGAAGGTGAAACTAAAAGAGACTTTCTGCATCGTGGAGTAACTGGACAAGATGATCCAACACTGATTTTGTCCCAGCACAGCTCTGGGCACACAGCTCAGCTGTGCTGTACCTGCAGAGCAGATTTTTATACACACTGTACAACAAAAGCTTCCCCAAACTCATGAACTCCTGTGCTCAGGCAGAGAAGAGTAGGAATTTGAGTCCTACCTGAAAAAGTACATGGGAGGAAAGGGTCTTCCCAAAAGCCACCCTCAGTTTGGAGCCCAATCCCTTGCAATGTCAAGGAGCTGAGCTAGCTGAACCTAAAAATTCCTTTGATCCAAACACTGCTTTCACCACCATAACCCTGAGTGCATAACAGACAAACAAACGGCCATGGAGAGACTTTTCTTTCCATCTCAAAGAACTGCCCACACAATCTGGGGTCCTGTGTGAAGTCAGGATCAAACCCTAATGCCTCAGGCCACCTTTGCTTTGGCATAACTTTCACCCAAACCAACAAATCAGAGAGTAACAGACTGGTTTGGTTTCAAAGGGACCTTAAAGCACATCCAGTCCAGGCAGGGACACTTTCCACTGTCCAAAGCTGCTCCAAGCCACAATGTCCAGCCTGGCCTTGGACACTTCCAGGGACCAGGAACAGCCACAGCTTCTCTGGGCACCCTGTGCCAGGGCCTCACCATGCTTCAAATAAAGGATTTCTCCCTAATATCTACTATCAGATGCCCTCCTTCAGCTTAAGGCCATTCCTCCCTGTCCTGTCACTCCATGCCCACAGTCCCTCTCCAGCCTCTTTATAAGTTTTCAGAAATTCAGTATTTTATCACCACCTCTGAATGGGCTGAGGCAGAAAACGAGGCTCAGTTATGAGCTCACATGTTGGGCTGAAGAGAAGCAAGCACAGTCCTGGCTCTCACAGCTTCCCTGGGTATTTGGCTGTGCCCAGGCTCTGCCTCAGAGACAGAAGCACTAAAGCTGCACCCACAAGAAGAATCAATTGAGCACAAGAGCAGAACAGAATGTGACCCCAGTCATCAACTCCATTCCAGCAGGAGACCAGCACAGCAGAGATGTAAACACTCCACCAGTGTAACTGTTCTGCCAGGGTGGAATTGTTCCATTCTGGGTTGAAAAAAAAATAGTGCAAGTGAAATAATCACAATTATTTTTTACAACTACTGGTGATAAAAAGAACATATTTTAATCAAAAATAGTTTTATTAAAGCCAATCTGTTTCATGGGAACATGTCCAACGCAGAGAACCTGACAAGCACCTGTCAAAATATTTGAGTTCAGCAATAGCAACTTAACTAATTTCTATAACGTTTATTCTATATTTAGACATTTATGGTTGTATAGCATTATCTATTCTTAAAGCCAGAGTTGTAAGTCTGAAAGTACCTCTCAGTAGGGGAATTCAGGCTCCCCCATGAGCTCTACTTATCAAGAACATTTTTAGGCTGCATCAGCTCGAAAAAAAAATTGCTGCCAAGATTTTCTTAATGTCTGAGACTCCTTAAGTAGTGGGATAGACTGCACTCAGAGCTGTGAAAGCCTCAGCATTGGAGATCTTTAAGAACAGTTTAGCCAAAAACCTGCCAGAAATGACTTAGCAATATCTGACTCTGCCTCAGGCATGGAAGGGACTGAGTGACCTCCAAGTAGACCTTGGTATCCTCCTTTGCTGTGCTATTACTGCCCCATTAAGCAATAAAAGAGCTGACAAAATCCATCTTGTCTTTCTCAAATGGGTGAGACAGCAAACCCAAACTCAGCATTGCACAGTTACAGGGTTTAAGCTAAAAACCTGCACTGATCCCCCCAGCCACAAGCAGTTAGGGAAAATACGTTATTACCCCAAAAAGCTCCATTTCCCAGTAAGTTTCTTTCTTTGCAGGACTGTAACAAATTACTTCAGCAGGAAACTCAAATTTGGTTACAACAGCAAATATAAGAAGCAACAAAGGTTATTTCTGGGCAAAAAATCAGCAGGGGTCTACAGTACAGAAGTGAAAACACAAACCAATTATAAACAATTTAAATAAAGCAATAATTAACTGGGACAAACAGTATTTTTGTTGAAGGAAATTCCCTGGTAAATCACACAGAAGAGATGCCCTGCAACACTGCTTAACCCCCCCTGCCCCCCACTGTAACTGCAGATCAAGCTAAAAACACACAAAAATTGTATGGAATTGAAAACATTCATGACAGAGATCCAAGGAATTGAAGATACTTAAAAGAAAAAAAAATTCTTAAGTCAGATACTTTAAAGGCTATTTGAAATAATGCCTCTCTCCTAGAGACATTTGCCCCCTCTCTCTCTCTCTCTCTCACATGGAAAAAAAAAAACAACCAAACAACCAAAAAAACCCCCAAACCTACCATCTGTCATCAAAATATCTCAGTTTTATTCACTCTGACTGGCTGTTCTGAAAAATGACAACTTAAAATGCTTCCAATCCAGCTAAGATCTCCTTTTTTTAAGGGAAGAGCTTACAAGAATTCATTTTCTTTCATGTAAGCAACATTGAACACAAATATTTTGTACACAGTAAGATTCTTCTTGCATTGCCTATAAAGAATCCACTTTTGCTATTCCTACATGGAAAAAAATCGAGCTTTCAATGACATTTCTGGCACTTGGCCACATCCCACCAGATTCTGAATTGTGAAATTGCTTGTGAAAAGCTAAGGTGCTTGAAAATCCTACCTTATTTCACCAGATCTTCATGTTACAAACTCTGCCTACTAGGTGCTGCAGTTTGAGGACAATATTGAAATCAACTTTATCTCTGAACTGCTACTTGGTAATTACTGAGAAATTTATTCTAGACGAAAAGTGCTGTAATCAGGAGCATCTGTAATCTTGGAATTTTTGCTTATGATCTGATAGTTGGATCAAGAACAGAATAGACAAAGTCCTACTTTACGCCTTCTGTAATGAGAATTTATTCTAAAATAGTCTGTTGCCTTTCAAGAGGATATAAATGCCTTAAAAAACCTGAAAATTAAAACAATGAGACAGGTAAGACTCCTGCAGACTAAGAGACCTCAGCTCAGTGATGATGTGGAACAGCACCTCGAGTCTCACAACTGGGAGCTGAAAGACCCTGACAGGGATTTTGAAGCTGCAAGGGGAATAATTTTGGAAATCAGGAAGAAATGCTAAAATCTAGAAGTAAAATCTTTTGAATTCTAGCAAATGTTGTTTGGTGACAGCTCTGAAGGCAGGGAGGAGGTGCAGCAGCTGTGCCCAGCCTCTGGCAGCAGCAGCAGACTGGAATTATTGTAGAACAGGCTGGAACAAACCAAAGATGTCTGTGACTGACTGAGACAGATGCAGAGCTTTCCCAAACTGTCTGATTACCCACATGAACAGACACACCTCCATAATGAAATGCAGCTGGAATGACTGGAATGATGAAAATAATAATTTTCAATCCTTCTTACAACACCAAGGGGCTCAGCAGGTGCTGAGCTCATCAGGGATCAGGCACAGCCCCCGCCATGGGGGCAGGACCCAGCTGGGAGATGCTGCCAGTGCCCCATGGCAAGTACAGGGACACAATTCCAAACCCAAAGAACTCCCTGGGATGCAGTGCCAGCAGGATTCATGGACTCAGCAATCACCTGAAGCTTTAGGTAACCTCCCACTCAGTGAGAGCAGAGAATGAGGCGGCAGGAATTGCACATGTGCTGCTTGCAGGGCCAGCTCTGCACACAGAGTGAAGATTCATGCACTGCATTCCAGCCTGTTGAAATGGCAGAATAATGCAGATTTATTTCAGACCTTCTAATGACTTCAACAGGCTGTTGAATAAAACATCCAGCCCATCTCCAGCATACTGAGGAGACAAACCCACTTTTCAGTTCCTGACAGAATGAGATGAAAAGCAGAAGCAAAGCCAGTTCCCCTTGCAATAACTCACATCAAGTTTCATCAGGGATGAGAGGTCTTTCTTTGCTGCTTCCACGATGGCATCAATGTGTTTGCTGTTACAGGAGTCCTGCACAGCACTGTAATGGAAAACTGCTGAAGGAGTTTCTGTCACTGTCACTGTCTTCTTCAGTATTGACTGCAAAGAGAAGAAACACATCAAAGATCAATTTAAACATCAAAATTGGCACCTACCTGGCCAAAATTTGCCTTTATCGTCTGCATTCTCTACCCACCACAACTGGTGGTCTGCAAAAAAAGAAATCTAGGTTTCCAAAAAAGCAACAGCTTGCTAACTTCATTATCCCTGTATTTTTCTGCACAGCTTGACACTCTAATCAAACAAAGTTACTCATCACAGCTTGTGAAAGGGAAGGAATAAGAGACTTGAGGAACTGGGCTGTTGCCAGCTTGATGGAACTAAAACTTTATCAACCCTGTATACAGAGATGGGAGGAAAAGAGAAAATGTATGCTGAGGTCACAGTGAGCAACAGTTTCGTTCCAGATTTTAAGCTGCAGTTTTATAATTCAAGAGTATTTTTGTGCTCTTGACTTCCAGGTCAGTATTTGTAAAAAGCAGACCACAAAAATAAAAACAGATTTATAAATAATGACTGGAAACCTACAGCCAATGCAAGTTTTTCATTCCTTGCTGTAAAGTACCCCTCACAAATAAAGCATGGTCTGACAAATCCAAATAATCCATTTCATGAATCAGGGCAAGAAAACATGTTAGAAGTTGCAGCACTGGTTTCCCATTGCTCACCAAGGGAATCTCCACAGAATTTCAAGTTGTGCATTAGAATTACTTGACAGCCACTAAAATCTATGGAAATACCTGTAAGTTAAAAAAACAATAATACAAAAACATTCAAGGCCAGGTTGGATGGTGTAGAGGAAGGTGTCCCAGGCCATGGCAGGGGGATTGGACCAGCTGGGCTTCAAAGGTCCCTTCCAATGCAAACCAAGTGGGGATTCTGTAAATCCAAATATCCCAACTGGTACAGAGCTGCAAGGGCAGCGTTTTGAAGGGAGGAAGAAAACACTGAAATGGTTCCAAGCAGAAGGAGGCTGGGAAGGAAGGGCAGGAACAGGCTGGGCTCTCGGGGAGCAGCAGACCCACCTTGGCCACGGCAGGGCTGCCAGCACCATCCTCAGGGCTGAGCTGCACCCTGGCCCTCTCGTAGGCCATATCCATGTCAGACTTGGCACTGCTGGAATTGTCTGCAAGAAGACAAAAATCCTGGTTTGAGCACCTCCTGCACTGCAGTTTCTCAGAAAACCAACTGGAGCAACTTTAGCAAGTGGCACCTTCATGCTCGTATTATCTCCCAGTTCCTTCTGACCTGGAACTTTAAATCTTCCCATCTGAGCCCCCAGAGCACATCCCACAATTCCCACATCCACTCTCGTACAGACTACAGTCATTATTTGAAGGTTTGCTGTGGGGCTTTTTGTCCACTGAGAATTGGCAGAGCGCTGCAGAGAGGGAACTCCAGATAACTTAAAACTTTGAGTTGTTCTTTATGGCTTTCTGCAAAACTGCCTGAAGTGATGCTGCTGATGGCTCATATCAGCTGCTGCATCTTATTTTCCATAATCTACAAATCCTTGAAATCCTTCATAGGATTAACATTATGTTTCAGGGCCAATTTCCTCATTTGTGAGAGCAGCTCACCCTTAGAGCTCATCTATTGCTCCGTTTAGATGTTGATGGGTTTGTAGAAAAGGTGGGATCTGCTGAAGAAATATTATTTCTTTTAAAAGCCTTTTTGGAAAAATTAAGCATATTTTCTATTCAGTTCCACATCTGTGGAAGTCACAGCCTGATTTACAGATGAGTTTAAAAGTCATGCAGAAATTGCTATTTCCTTTAATGAATGAATCTATAATAATTTCAATCTTATTTCTATGCCTAATACAGCTCCAAAATAAGACTATTCAGAAAAGTTTACATTTTCTTCCTTATATCTTTTGCCTTCTGTCACTACACTGTTCTTACACTTTTGCTTTCATAAATACAAATTGCTACTCAGGAATAAGCTGGGCCCTATGGAAAAGCAACTGTCTTTCCTAACTGGTAAATTCTGTCACCCAATAAATTCAAATTTTTAATTCTGAATTCTTTCCCCATCTGTCCCTCCCAAGAGAATCACACCTTAATTTGCCCAGGATTGCCCCAAGTTTTGGGAAGTTGGCTTTCGGAACCAACATTGACACCCCTTGTGATCTATAATCACATGACAAAACCACTCTACCATGAAGGGCTGTCCATAAATTTAATTTCATAAACATAATTTTTATTTCTGAAGGGGCCTGACTCCTATTTCCCACTCCAGCTAGACCAAGGGAAGAATCCCACTGCCACAAATATTCAGATCTACCTCAGAGTACTCTTCCCATGTCATCTTGAGGAAATGGCCTTGAGGGGAGGTTTAGATTGGATATTAGGAAGCATCTTTTCATGGAAAGGGTTGTAAAATACAGGCACAGGCTGCTCAGGGCAGGGGTGGAGTCATCACCCCTGGGAAGTGCTCAAAGGACATGTGGGTATGGCACTTGGGGACATGGTTTAGTGGACAACAGGGGAGTGGTGCTGGCCTGCAAGTTGGACTTGAAGATCTTAAAGGTCTTTGCCAAACTTAACCATAATTCTGTGATCTACAAATATAAACAAATCCTTGCACATTTCAAACCTGCCACTGGGATCATAATGAAGTTCTTCAATGATCAGCCTCCAAACAAGAAACCAAACAAGTTGCCCAAAGTTGATCATCATCAGAACTTACAAGCCATAAGATGAAAATTAAAAATACATAGTAATGTTGTTGATGCTATGAACTGAGTTTCCTACACACTGCAGCATTAAAGAGCCTAAATCAGCTATAAAACTGGGACAGTAGAAAGAACAGCTCCATATGAGCTGATCTTACTCCCATCTTACTGTCCATCTCCCTGCCCCCCAAATCCCAGGGTCGCACTCCTGAGCCCCAACACACCAAGTGCATTTTCCATCTGAACACCCAGGTTCAATCCAAACACATCCATTTGGCCCTGCAGACAGGGAAAGCATCTCCTGCCCAGCCCTGCACCTTAAAAACCTGTGCAGAGGAGAATGAGGAGGCATTCCAAGAAAGAAAGCTGCTCTCTACTCAACTGCTACTGAGAGCAGGAGCCCTCCCCTGAGCTGTGATGCCCACTCAGTGATTAGTGGAACTGCCTGGCTGCTCCAAGGGACCAGCTGAGTCAGGAGTGGGATGGATCCTGTGTGAGGAGCACATGGTGTCCCACACACTGCTGGGATGGGGATGGAAGGCACTGCACAAACAATGGCACCTGCCACAGTCCCTGGCAGCCTTCCCAGCCTCTTCCCTGTCAAGTTCTGCCAGTGCCACGTGCGCCGCACGTCAGGGCTCTGGGGGAAAAAAAAAACAAACACCAAAACAATAAAAGACAACTCCTGCTGAACCTTAAAAATAGAGTTAGGAAGACTTACTTGAAGGTACAATGAAGGGGTGAAGCTGTTACACCCAAAAGGTGCCGCTGTTTTATTTCTGCTCTGTCCCCAGCCCAGGTGCTTCAATGAATTAATTCTGTCTTTCTCTACACAAAGCTAGTACACTTATAAAACAGAGTAGCCTGAGCTGGCAGAAACCCATTCCCTCATCTACACAACTGCTATGTTTCAAGTTAGATAACTACATAAAAAAAACCACAGAAGAACAAATTACAGTCAGCCCCGGGAGCAGCTGAGGCAGAAGTGTTTTTTGTCCCAGAGCATTTCTTAGCAGTGTTTATTATTAATTCTACCAACAAGCAAATCAAGGAGATGTTGAGATAACAACACTTGTATGATTTTAACAGTTTTCTCCTCTCTGAATTAATAATAAACATGATCAATATTCCATGGAGTCTGGACACACAGTAAGCAGTGGAACAGAATCTGAAGCAAGATCATGATCTTTTCATTACAGACATCAAGACACTTTCTGTGCAAGCTAAATAGTGAGAAGAAATCAGCTCTGTTAACTGAGGCAAATCATAATTACCCAAGTAGATATGCTCCTTCTGCCAATAAAAACTAATTTTCTCTCTCTGTTAAGTTCTGTGTACCCTGGCATAACTTTTATGACACATAAAAGGAGAAAAGAAGGACAAATGGACATATCCACTGAGAAGTTTGCAGGGATCCTTCCAAATTAAAGCTCCTATGAACACACAAGGTCTGTCCCTGAGAATGTCACAGGGCTGCACAGGCAGAACTCACGGAACTGCCTCCTTTACCTGGGGGAAGGGGCTGTGTTCAGGGCAAGGATTAATTAATTTACCACTGAACCAAATCTGCGGGTGCATTTTATAATTCCTAGTGCAAAACAACCTCACACACATGAAAACCAAGCCAAGTCTTATGTGGGTAGGTCAGTATTTTCATTTGTCTTCCTGGCTTAGAAAGATGATCTACAGACTCTAGACAAAATCCTATTTCACCATCACATTCACCTCTCTGGACAGTAACATGGAAACCATGAAAAAATCTAAGTGGGACCCCTCACACTTGCCCAGCAGGAACTGAGGAGGAAACAAATCAGTCCTCCAGTGTTAAAACTGAAGGAACTCCCCACTGCTCTCCTCTGTGCACACCAGCAACTTCATGTGGAAGCAAGAAGAGACACAAACCTTACCCTGGGGAAAGCTCTCAGTGCTGAGGCCTCCCTCAGCCTGGCTGCCTCCTTCTTGTCTCCAAGCTCTTCAAACCCTCATAGTATGTTCCTTTCACTTAAGTCACTTAATTGCCATGGTGAGCAATAAAAGCATCTTCTAAAGTACCCAGGACACCTTTATTCCACCAATGAAACATTTCTCTATTAACAGTACCTCAGCATGACCTCGGAATTCCCTGACAGTGGTTAATTTATTACTCATCTAACTGAGACACACACCTATGTTCTGTGATTCCCACAAAAACTCCAGTTTCTCCACCTTGGAACACAAAACTGCCCTGAACACCTGGCCCAGAGGAAAATGTCTAGAGTGGAGTAACTAAAATTCCCCAAAATGATACTGCAGCATCAAACCAGCTCAGCCTCATAAACATCTCCTCAGAGCATCCCATGATCCATCACCTTTATTATGCACTTTAAAGAACATTCCTCTAAAAGCAGAAAAGCCATCTAATATGCTTTTTGGGACAATCAGCCAAGCAAGAAACGTGTGTAATCTTCTATGTGAAAGATGATGGCCTATCATCATAATTTAGTTTGTTTCAGTAATATCAATTAATAAAGCTCTTCATTTGCAGGTCTTGGAAACCAAATGATGTTCCCCAATTGCTGATAATGACAGCAAGGGAAGGCTCTCTGGGATAACAGTCCATTTGTTACTAAATCATCTTTTGACCAGTAAGGTAGGAAGCAGCACTGCTGCAAGACGATTATCCACCATGAACAGGACTGCAAGATGATTATCCACCATAAACAGGAAAATTATCTAACCCAGCACTCCAGAGATCATGTGGTTTTTCCCATGATTAGATAAATTACCTATTTCCCACAATTTTGCCAAGCACTACTTACTAGAAGCCTCTATGGACCCTGCATAAGGAGGTGATGAAAGGCTTCTTCTGAAAACATGCTCAGAGTTTTCTGCACCAGAAATCCTCAACATATCTGAAATTTAAAAAGAAATGTTGTCAACACAACGTATCTCCTAATAAAGTAAGTTTCACTAACAACAAGAACCTTGAACTACCCACTATTAAAGGCTGACTTAAAGAGTCTGAAACACTGACATTAAATATTGTTTAAACATTTTTCCTGGTTTTGATTTAATTGATTTTTTTCCATCTGCAGAGGCAAAATTCAACTCCATCTATTTTCCTGGCTTTACCTTCAATACTGACTATTTAGACTGAAAAGACACATATCCAGCAATTCTTCTGCTGGTGAATTTTCCCAACTCCCTCTCTGCATTCAAAATGAGGAATCACTTATTTTCCCCCTTTCCTTCATTCCTCAGTATCATTAGAGAACGCAGTAATATTTCCCCATTGAAGCTAAGGACTATCCAAAGGTTTCAATCTGAAATTAATCTAAGACAATCCTTAACTACTCTGATAAAATAAAAACCCTCTGATCAATAGCAGCAATATCAACAGTGGAACAAATGTAGTGAAAGGACACAGGGGAATGGCCTCAGGCAGAAGGAGGGCAGGGTTAGACTGGATCTGGGGAGGAAACTCTTTACTATTAAGGGCAGTTAAGCCCTGGCACAGGGTGCCCAGAGCAGCTGTGGCTGCCCCGGGATCCCTGGCAGTGCCCAAGGCCAGGCTGGACAGGGCTTGGAGCAGCCTGGGACACTGGGAGGTGTCCCTGCCACAGTAGGAGTGGAACTGGGTGAGCTTTAAGATCCCTCCCAACCCAAACCAGTCTAGGAATTCTGCAAGTAGCACAAAATTAAAGAAGATCCCAGAAGACAGTTCCACCATGTTTCCAGAGTCATTACCCATTTCCAGTGCTTCCCCAGACTTTTCAAACTTCTCTCCACGATCTTCCTCCAAAGCACTGGACATTTGTCTCCGCCCTGCCTTGCTGGTGCTGCCTCCTGCGGTGATGCTGCTCAGGGAGATCAGTGGGATGGCTGGACTCTGCTGGGAGCAGCAAGGGCACAAGCAAACATCAACCACCCCCCTCACACATGTTCCACACCTGCACAGACCCCCAGCTACTGCTCAGGTTGTACTGATCAGCCCTAAATCCCCAAGGGTGGGATCCCAGCTGCCCTGGGATCTGCAGCTCTCTCAGTGCATCCCAGCAGGGCCTGGGGACTCCCAGCTTGACACTTCCAGCATTCTCTGACCCTCTGCCATCAGGGGTGCAGCATTTTTCCCACTGCTCCAGGAAGAGGTGACATCATTAGCAAACATCAGAACAGCTGAAGCACGGAGCAGAGCACCACACATCACTCTGGAATGATGCACTTGGGAAGCTGAAGCCTCCCTACCAATTCCCCAAGCAGGGTAGGCTGGGTTTTACGGGCTGGTTATACAAGTGCCTCAATCCTCAAGCACTGTCATTATGAAATTAATATGCAGCATTTGCTTTATGACCTTCTGGAAGAAGGAAAACCTCTGTGTGCCCTGTCAGGAGAGCTGAGTGCCTGCCTCCCAAACTTACACAGCTGAAGAGCTCCGTGGTCAGCCCCAGGTAGTTGTGCAAGGCCAGGAATGTCACCCTCTGCAGCCTCACCATGATGATCTGCACACAGGGAATACAGGAGCAATAGCAATGGATTTAGCATTCTCCCACACTCGTTCTGGCATTTAGAGACAATCATGCACTAGAGTACCTGAAAGCATTCTATAAAATACAGACTGTACCCTAAGCTGAAATTCCTTTTTAGCAGTTGATAAATTGAGACAGAGATAGATTCAAATGATTTACCAATGACTTCACAATCATTTGATGGCACGAGAATCCAAAGTCTTACTCCCAAACACCAAATGCTTTTCGTTTTCTATAAACACCAATATTAAAAATGCCGTGCCACAGAAGTATTTGCTTCCAAATTTCCTCCTCATTAAAAAAATTATTCCAGCTCTCCCCATAGAGAACCTGTCCCACAAGCACTCAAACCTAACACTGGAATTCGTGGCCATCCTCTCTTTTGTATCAGCTGTCACTGAGCAAATTAATTTGGTGTTAATGATCTGTTCTCCTTCAACCAGCAGTATGAGGAGGTTCATGTGTTGCTCATAAATCATCCAGAGACCAGAACAGTTTGCAAGGGCAAACAGATTCAGAAGTGACAGTGAAGCAAAAGGACAGCCCAAAGTGACTCATGGGGTCACCCTGTGGCTGCTACACCTGTGGGACAAGGCACTACCCCTGGAAATCCTTAATCTTGATCCCTGCACCACCTCCTACCTGCAGGAGATGCTCACTTGAGAGCTGTCTGAGGCCCTGCAAAGCAAGAATGTGAACACGACTGACACAAACCACAGCTCTTCCCTCAGGTGCTGACAGAGGCTTCTAAAGTGAAAATTCACACATCAGTCTGAATTTTGTAATGCTTAAAAAGCATCAGCCCTCACCAAACAGCTCCTGAGGGTCCAGCAATCCTGTTTCAGGACTTCTTTTGTTCATGACTCTCAGCCCTCCTGGTGCACCCCAAGCTGCAGAATCCACCCCTGCACCTTTCTACTCCCCAGGGACCAACAAATTCACAGAAGGTCTGGCTGATTGATGAGGGTACCACAGGCAGAAACTCAATTAATGGAGATATACAGATACATAAATTATTTTTGCCTGTTTGGGATAATGCTGGATTATTAAGTTCAAGGCTCAACAGCCAGGACAACAGCAGAACAAATCTTTACAAGCTGTGCTGAGCAGTTCTGTACCTACCAAAGGATGGATAATGAGCTTGCTGAGCCTCTAAATATCCTCCTGTAACCTGGAAATGAGAGTGGTTCCCCCTTCCCCCTCAGCTCTACCTACCTGCACCACTCTCACGAGGGTTTCAGGGTATTTCTGGAACACATCCTGGAAGGCACTGGCTGGAAGCCTCAGAATTGTGGATGGAGTGGCTGCTCGGGCCGAGACGGTTTTATAGGGAGCAGGGTGACCCTAAGAATAAGTTCAGAGACACGGGGTTAATCCATCTATTATCCAACCCAATTCTTGCCAAATTCCTGCCTTGCTGTTGTCCAGGTCTGACAGACACCATCTGACCACACAAAGCCTTGAGCTGGTGCTCCATGACCACAGGGGCTGTAATGAGGATGAATTCACACCTGCAGTAGAGACAGGGGCAGGGAAATAAGACCTCCAGGGAGCTGGATCAGGTTGAAGGAGTGCCAGGCCCAGCTATGACACAGTTTTATTACAAAGCCAGCCTTCAGAAACATTTGAAATCCCAGCTAGTCAAGGCTGCAGAGAAAAGAAGGTTTGTTGATTATCTGTACTGACAACCAAGCTATTTGCTGCAAAAACAACCCCAGACTCACACACCAGTGAAAAACACAACAAAATTCTACAGTAATTACAGACATAATGGAGGAAGACAAAAGACAGGCAGACTTCTTGTGTTTCAAGATATATACATATATTTTTTCATACACACAAATATATATATATATATATGAAATATTCCACGTGACAAAGCCAAACAGCTTCTCTTTACTGGAGACAAAGTGGGTCTAGACCATCCTGCTCAAAGGACAGATGGAGAACTAATAAAGAAATGGAAGTGGATAGAATACAGATTTTTTTCACACTGGAAAGCAAGCCTCTGGGTTTGGATTTTCCCCCTTAAATGAGAAGAGACTGCAACAAAAATCTACTGCCAAACACTTCGATAGAAAAACAGACAGACAATGCCCCTTTTACTCACTCAATAAATGCTGGAAACATCTTTAACTCATAAATTAACTTATTAATCTATCAAATATTGATTTACACAGTATTTATAAGAGCCTTTCTGCAGCACAGAGCAGGAGAGAAGGAAGAAATGGAGTTTCTATTTTAACAGCACCTCACAGCTCCAGCAGCTTTCTCCCTCCTGAGCAACAGAAGGCACCTTTTTCCCAACACTGACACACAGATGTTAAATGCTGATTACAAACCAAACTGCCTGCACACCATCACACAACTCAACACAAGCACTTTGTAGGAATTCCTGCCTAAAGAATCCAAAACCAAACAAGTGACTTTTTCTAATCACTCTGGAAAATAAAGCTGCAGCTCTGTCTGCCTGCTGGTCTGGAAGGCACCATGAAGCACATTCTAAAATTAAATTAATTGGAACCAATATCTTAATTACACCAACTTCAGCTGACCTTTTTATAAAATCTGGGGATGATATTAATAGCTTGGATTTTCAAGTTCCTGAGGGATCTGAAATTTTAAACATCTCTTTGACCTACAGTGCAAAGCTGCCAGTGTCCTCAGTTTTCCCAAGTTTCTTTTAATTAAGTAAAGAAATTAACAAGTAACATTTCTGTACTTTGGCTGTACCCCCCCCCCCCCCCCCCCCCCAAAAAAAAAAAAAAATACCAACAATCCTCTTTTACAGACCATTTTGGAGTCTGGCTTCACATGAAGAATTAATTTGGACTTCTTATACTTACATGTAAAAAAAAAAAAATTATATAATCTGCTTTTAAGCACTGCATTTGCCATCAACTGTATTTCCTACTGATCTCTACAGCAAATATATAGTAAAAAACTAAGGAAATTATTAAATTTTTAGCTGCTGGCCAACGATAAGCATCAAGTTTAATGGTGTTTCATGAGTTATTCCAAAGAGCAAACTTAGCCCTGGGTATCCCAGAACTCTGGTCTCCAGTCTACCCAATAAAGGTTTTGGGTTTTTCTGGGAAGTGTTCAGTGCTGACAACCTCAGAAAAAGCTTTAGGATAATAACAGATAACCATGCAGAAGCCTTTTTCTCCAAAGAACACCCCATTCCTACAGGTTTTCAGCACATAATTTTGCCTCTTTGAAATCCCTGCATGAGAGCAGCTCTCCTGAAAGGGCCAACACCACAGCTAATGGGGCTGGAACATGCAAGAGCTGGCAGAGGAGTGTGAAGAGGAAATGTTCCATAATTGTCACTTCTCTCAGATCTAATGTTACAAGCAGCACAGGGAGAATACCATGCTCAAATTATACTATTTTGCAATCACACACTGAGATGACAAGAACAGTTAAGCTATAATCAGTTATGAAACAGATTTTTTTCAACAGAGAACTTTTTGTTCTCAGGGCAGATTAACTATTTACTTCTGTCTCGTTCCAAGAGCTGAAGCATCACCTCCAAGCAGCAGCTGAACGCAGGTGACAGCTTATAGCCAAATCCCATCAAGTTTGGTCAAGAGATCTGCTACAAGAGACAGAGATGTTTCACATTCTCCCACCTACAGTGGTAGCTCCTTTTTGGACCCAAAAATCTGGCAAGTTCTCCCCATTTCCATGGCTGGATTTTGTCTTTCTCCACTCCTTCCTGACATCCTCTATATCAACACTGCTGCATCCAAAGCTCTTGCAGCCATCAATCACTTCTTCATAGCCTCATCTATCTTGTCAGCCCTGCAGGCTCACCTTTATCCAAGTGTTTTTCCAGCTTCTTTTAATCCTGACTTTCATTCTTCTCTTCCTCAATCACTGCCATTTGATCAATATCCCTCACAGCCTCTTCTTTTTCCAACTTTCTTATTCAAACTATGCCGCCAGGCACTAGTTTTCCTAAGAGCATCTCCACATGGAGGACTAGAGAAGAGTGAACCCCAAAACTCCAGCAATAAGTATCACATCTCTGCTTGACCAGTTCACTCTGGACGAACACTGCTCTGGGAAAAGCTTTGGCTGCACACACAAGCTCTCAGCAAGAGTTGCTGAAAACAGAGACATCAACAAGGCTCAGCTCAGAGATTTCTTTGGTACTAGAGGCAGTATCAACTCAGTGCCATGAACTGTTCCAGAATACCAGGAAAGGGCCTGCAGCTACCTGGATTCAAAAGCTTCCAGTTCCTCCTCCGAGTTTGGAGAAAGCAGCATCAATCTGTTCTCAGAATAAGGGGAGGCTCATGTCACAGCTGCTACCTTTGTATTGAGTAGAACAAAAGGGACTTTTCAGTTTAAAAGCTGAAAGGTTCAATTAGAAAAGTGCCTCTGGTGGGATCTTTCTTTTAGGTCCACCAGCAAGATCTTGCACTTCTTGCAGCAACCTCAACTTGCTTGCACAACTCTCAACTAAGTGAGGGACCAGCCTGACATCACGTGCTGCAAAATCAGTCAAAAGAATCACAAATCCAGCTCAGACAACTGAAATCCTCTCTGAATACAGCCTCTCTTCACACCAGAGCCACGTGCCTGGTGCTGCAGTGAAACCTAATTCAGGTTATGGTATCTGCAGGATGTTCTAAGACTCACTCACTGATTTGGGATGATACTGAGGGTCTCCTCTATTTTGATCCAGTGCTACTTCCTCTCTCCGTGTCTATTTTCATGCTACTTCCCTAGCTAAATTCTGCAAGGAACAAAAGTAAGAGGAAAAACAGAAATGAAATAAGCAGTTCACAAAGCTGGGAAGTGAAGAACAAAGCAGTTGCAAAAATAAATGAGGACAAGTTTAGCAAAAACTATTTCAAGGTTTTTTCATTACAGATTCCGCTGCAGACTGCTAACTCTGTTCAGCACCCTCTCAATCATTTAAATTTTTTTTACTGACCAGGGGTATAACTAATGAGTAAAAGAAAAAAAATAACAGAATGAGAATTAAAAATGAAAAAACCCAACAAGACAAAAAATGAATGGCAACCACTTTTTTAGAAAACAAAGCCATAAAGAACTGCTACACAAGGACTTCTTTTCTTACATTCCTTTTGAACAAGCAAGAACATGACTGGTATTCATGTTCCTTTATGATGGCCCTGCCCTATAAATACTGTCATTAAGAAAATTTAGTGGTGGAAGTAACAAGGGCAAAGGCACTAATACAGATTTACAAAGATATTATGAATTTGACAGCAAGAACTAGACTTGTACAGTCCAAATTATTCCCTTTCTACAGAGAAAGCTGTGACCAAGCTTAAAAGATGTCATCACTATTGACAGGTTTTATGGCAACTACAGCTAATACAAAATATAGAATTACAGATAATGTGCATATAGAGCCGTGTGCCTGCTTTTGGAAGTGACAAAGAAAACTTCAGAGAATCCTTTAACTATTCACACACAGAGCAATGGCACCTTTTGATGAACAGAGACAGCCAAGCATGACAGAAACATGACACAAGGTTAAACATGAACAATTCATTGATTAGTTCTATCTTCATCCTCTCAAATCCCATCCTACCAAAATTCTTCAAGAAAACACCTTCAGGGTTTGAGTATTATCAAAGATGTTTAATTCAACACCTTCCCTTTAGGCACTCCTCAAGTGATTTCAGCAAAGCCATCAGTTTAATTCCAACTAAACAAAATCCACCAATTTTGCACTGAATGGGATCAACATTCATCTCATCCTGGCCCCTGCCTGGTCCTGCTCCTGCCTAAGTTGTGATTTAAGCAAATCAAACTGTAATCTCAGTTTTCCAGACATGAAGGGATCGTTCAAATCCTCCTGCTAATCAGGAGCACACATTTCACAACCACCCTCCATACCACAAAGCTCAGCTTACACCTGCAAAGGCCTGGGAGGAGGAGAACTCATCAACAAAACCATTTTGCATTCTTTCCTAGGAATGTTCAAGGCCTGCTTCCCCTGCCAGGCTCCGGGGGAGCCAGCAGAACTCACCGTGATGACATCGAGGATGCTCAGCAGGCTGTGCACGCTGTCTCCTGCCAGCACCTCCTTCACCACCACCTCTGTTCCATCCTGCAAGCACACACACACAGTTACTGCAGGCTCACAGCTGCATTTTGGCAAACCTGGAGCATTTCAGAAAGCTTGGATGTTTCTCTTCTCTCTGCTCTGATAGAAATCTGCTAATTCCAGCCAGAGTTTTAAACCAGCGTTCTAAAAGTGATAAATTAAAACAAACTACAAGCCAGTTTTTTCCAGGAATGGTGTGACCTGCTTGTCTTTGCTATGTGACACTAACAAACCAAAGCTTCCTTCACCCAGAGGCAGAATGAGTTCCCCTTACTGAGGGGTTACTTGTCAAGAGGTCGTACAAAACAGGAGCAGCAAAATGTAAAAATACACAGAAATCAGCCAGTTTGAAATATTTACCAAACACAAGCCCACTGAATTTTCAGCCACCAGAAAAGCGTTCACATCCAAAAGTTAAACGCAAAGTTCAATCAGGAAAGTAAAAATTAAAAATTTAACTTGGCAGAAGGACTTGGACAAGGGCTGGTGCTGAACATTTTAAGATTCACATGGAAAACAAACCATTACCTTTTTTCCTTTGCCTACCCAGAAATTAATCTGACTCTTCCACCTCCCAGACAAACCCACTGACTCCTGCTGGACTGTTCTGAGGTGAGCTTGGTCTCTCCTGCTCCCTCTGCTCAAATACCTTCTGTAATAACGTTTCCAAAGGTGAATGTTGCCAAGTCCACCTTGCACCCTTTTTTCCCTCAATAACTTCTGCATCTCCTGTGTGAGGATATTTCCAGCTGCCTCATCAGCTTTGTGTTCTGCCCTCTCATCTGAGACACAGGGGACCAGAGCTACAAACCTTGATCTTTCCAAATACCACGGCCCCGAAGAGCTGGGATTAATCCCTCCTAAACCACCGTGATTCACATGTCCAAGTTTAATCAATGTTTAATGATTCATGCCAGCCTATCTGCTGTGCCAACAGATTTCTCTCAGGAAGTGCAGAGCAGTGGGTTCTTACACTTTCTTGGATGCAAACTTCCAGCTTTCCATCCTGCACCACGTAAATGCTGTCGTCCAGCTGCCCAGGACGGAAGATGTACTCGCCCTCGTGCAGCTGCACAAAGAACATGTGCTTGCACAGCTCCAGGAACAGGGGCTTCTCAAAGTGCCCAAGGACCCTGCAGCAAAGAAAATGCAAAGAGAAAACCTGAAATTGCCACAGTCCTTGGAAAATCCTTCCTAAATTAGCAAAGCCCCAGGCATGAGGAGAAGAGAGAGCCCAGAGGACTGGCTGCAGGGAAGGAGCTTCAATGAGCTCCCCAAAATAAGGTGCGAGAGCAGCATCAAACACAGAACTGTGAATGTTGGGGCTCCTTTGGAGGACTCCCCCAAGGAATTCAGGCTCAGAAGGAAGTAGAAGCAAACTTCCTCCAGCAAACACCAGCATGGCTGTGGAGGGGAACAAAAACAAAAACCTGCCAGGTACACACTATCTGTGAGAAAAGTTACCCCAGGAAACTTCCACTTTTAGTGCAGCTGCTCTGTCCATGGAAGCAGGACACAGCAGAAATAGTCACAAGAGGGAAAAGCTCCTGTCATCTGCATGTAATTTCAAGTTTGGAATATTCCATCTCCTGCACGTAACATGCACCTGGACTGCAGTCAGTCACTTCCAGGCAGAGAGAAATATGGATTTCACACCTGATCACTCTGCACAGAGCTCCAACAGCTCATATTTATCAGAATCAATCCATCACATCCTACTGCAACATCAATTAGTCATAGGAGATCATAATTCCACAGTACCAAGTTCAGACGACTGAAAGAACATTTTTATTTGAGAATGTATGACCTTCAGGACTTCATTATATCACAACTGGGAGGAAAAATTAACATCCACAAGCAAAACCAAAATTACAGATTAGAAGATCTCCTCCTCTGCTATGTCAGCAAATTTAACCCACTGCTAAAGGGGCACAAAGACCATCCCTTCTTCTCAGTCTGCCAAAGAGCTGTGGGGAATTAAGTTGACTTTGATTTATTTGCAACCTTTACACACAGAGAAGTAAAAGATTCTGTAGCCCAGGGAGCTGTCAATATGGTATCCAATTAACATTTACCAATTACGATGCTTTTCTGTACAAAAAATAAAAACTATCTGATACAGCCTAAACAGAAGTTTTAAGATGTACTACATCTGTTCATGTTAGAAGACCTTTATTAGCACTATTCCCAAACTCAGGCAACTAACCTACTTCCTTTTTCCCCCCCCCATGTCTTTTTTTAATTTTTGAAACAAACTCAATTATTTTGTTAACATTTCTAGAAAATTCCAAGTCATTTATTCTGTCCTTATGCTGAGATGAATTTCAGTCAACTCCCTCAGGATTCTGACCATCCAATTGTAAAATCTCAGATCTGACACAAACTGTCAAATGTTTACATCACTTAAACAGCCATCAAAACCAAGCTCTAAATTTCTCTTTCCATTTAACATTACCTGACATTTTTAAGCATGTACAGGACTTCTGATGGCAAGTGGGAATTCTTGACATCAAATTCAGTCAGATCTGCCTCTAGCAAAGAAGGAGGAGGTTCTTTCCTCTGCAGAGTTGGACATTCCTTCTTAATACGCAGAATCCTACAAAGGAAAACGAAAGTTCAGATGTTCCCTCATCTGTACTAATAGGAAATATTAAATTTGTACTAAGGGGAAATGTTACACAAGTACATAGTAAATACTAAAATTCACCATCCCAAGTTATACATTATCATTAGCTAAAACATTTCACCCTCCTTCCTGCCTTTCCTCACCAAAACCATCCCAGTTCAGCAAACCTCCTAGATGATCCACAGCTGACAGGACTGGGAAAAACCAAGAGCTACAGAAAAGGGCTCTGCTAGGGAAAAGTACCACACCACAAACAAAAACCCCAAACCAGTCCCATGACAGCCCCTTCCCAAAGTCCCAAGTACCTTTTAGCCAGAGATAAAACCTTTGCCCGTTTTCGCATCCTTTGGCGAGGGACAGTGTTCCCAACCAGAGAGTTGGGAAGAGTTGTAACCTAGGAGGAAATAATGGACACAAAAGCAGTCACAAAACAAAACAAACAAAAAAAACAACCAGCTAATTCCAACCCTGCAGAGGCACCAACTCATTTACCAGCCAGCAGAGTGTGAGCAGAGTGATGAGCTCATGTAAGACCTTGGAGGATTGGAGTATCTACTTCGAGATCACTTCCTTTCTATATAGTGGAGTATATTTTGATTTTACAATCAGCTACTACAATGCTAATGGATGGTATAGGGGAAATGAGTGGTTCTCATTCAGGAGCACTCAGCAGCAGGAAGAGAAGTAAGGCACTGATCTCTGCTTTGTGACAGGCTGGAGCTGGGCCAGGGCAGGCTCAGGCTGGAGATGAGGGAAAGGTTCTTCCCTGAGCCAGAGGGTGCTGGGCACTGCCCAGGCTCCCCAGGGAATGGTCCCGGCCCCGAGGCTGCCAGAGCTCCAGGAGCGTTTGGACAGCGCTGCCAGGGATGGACAGGGGGGGATTGTTGGGGGGTCTGGGCAGGGACAGGGGCTGCACTGGGTGATCCTGGTGGGTCCCTTCCAGGGCACACTGGGGGCACTGGGATTGTTCACCTGGGGCACACTGGGGGCACTGGGATTGTTCACCTGGGGCACACCGGGGGCACTGGGATTGTTCACCTGGAGCACACTGGGGGCAGAGCTCCCCGGGGCTGCAGCTCCTCCCGAGGGGCAGCTCCGGGCTCTGCTCTGGGCCAGGGACAGGAGCCAGGGAACGGCTGGAGCTGGGCCAGGGCAGGCTCAGGCTGGAGATCAGGGAAAGGTTCTTCCCTGAGCCAGAGGGTGCTGGGCACTGCCCAGGCTCCCCAGGGAATGGTCCCGGCCCCGAGGCTGCCAGAGCTCCAGGAGCGTTTGGACAGCGCTGCCAGGGATGGACAGGGGGGATTGTTGGGGGGTCTGGGCAGGGACAGGGGCTGGATTGATGATACCAGTGGATTCCTTCCCGCTGAGGATATTCCAGGATTCTATCTGGCTGTGATGGTGACAAACTAAGGCTTTTCCTTCCATTTCCTAGTTCCCAGGTGCCACCCTCTGGAGAAACACCACAACTGCTACACCAAGAAAATCCCTCATTAGGTACTTTCAAAACATTCCCAGTTCATTTGTTACCCAAAGAGTTTAATCTCTGTAAAAAGTTTCTGCAGCAAAATGAATCTTCAATTAGTTCAGAGGGATTTTTTTTTTTAAGTAAAATCTTGGTATATTATCAAAAAAACATGAAGTACAACCCACAGCAGTTTGGGTGTAACGTTCCCTACCTCATTTGGGAAGAAAAGCAAAAAGTAAGATCTAAAACAAAAAACTACCTGAAACTATTTTCCCACGTGGAATTCTAAGCATTCTTTACTTCTGTGAGTTACTTGGTTAAATATTATTCAAATTACCAAGTTGCACATGAAAATCATGAAGAATATTAAATTTATGAAGTGTCATACACAAAATTTCCACTCACTGAGTGCTTTTTTGGCCAAGTTTTACTTAAAGACTGACCTGCCATGCAAGATTCAGAGAGGAACCACCTCCTCCACAGTGAAACAGCTCCAGACCTGAATATTAAACCCACCAGTGTCTAATTAAATCAAAGTGTTTGAATTCACCTCAATGAAGTGTGGGAGGCAGAGGCTGGGGCAGTTCTCAGCAGGAATTTTTCCTCCACACAGGCTAAGGATGGTTACTTCCCCGTACCTTATTTTTCTACAGATGTTGGTTTGCAGTGAGTGCACACCTGGACCAGGGAACAGCCAGGACCCTGGCAGGGTGGGCAGGCCCTGGCACAGGGTGCCCAGAGCAGCTGTGGCTGCCCCTGGATCCCTGGCAGTGTCCAAGGCCAGGTTGGACATCGGGGCTTGGAGCAGCCTGGGACAGTGGGAGGTGTCCCTGCCCATGGCTGGGGTGGGACTGGATGGGCTTTAAGGTTCCTTACAACCCAAACCAGTCTGGGATTCCGGGATATTTAAACAATCACTAACCCCTTACAGGAGTTAGATACTCACTGATTTATTGCTCCCCTCATTGACTGTAAATATTTTTCAAAAAGGAAAGGTTTGGCCAAAAAGAGAAGCTACTGCTGCTCCATCAGCAATCCAGTCAGTATTGCAGGCGTTCTGAGACATCCACAAAATCCCAGTGAGATTTTATAGGTTGAAGGACCCAGGCCAGGCTCAACAAGTGAAGTATTGCAAACTTTACATCTCCCAAACTGGATTTTACCAGGTGCCCTCACCTTCCTCATTATTTTCCTCCCGTAGAACATCACTTTGTCCCTCTTGCGAAACCTGTACTGAGGCACGTGTGGCTGAAGTTGTTCTGAAACAGAAGCATCACATCAGAAACCACCTTTAGCAGCTGGGAGAACACCTGAGCACAGCTTGGGGACTTTGCTGCCTCCAGAACAGCTCCTGTGGGCAGAGTTTGGAATTTAAACCACCCTGGGATCCCTCATTCCCCAGCTCTGGCCAAGTCAGGGCTGCCTTGAGGCTCCACCTCAGCCCCAGAGGAGCTAAAGGGCTCTCTGAGCACACAGAAGGATTGGGCAGCTTTAATCTCCTGAAGGAAACCTCTCATTCAACCATTTCTCCTTCCTGTGACAGTGAAATCACAGAAGGGTTGAAATCATCTGCATAATTCACAACTGATCCTGAGGCTGACACTGCTCATACACCAAAGAAATAAAACCTCCAGGTCCTGCATGTGACAGTTCTGGGTCCAGACGTGGGGAAGTGAATTAACACAAGTTCTCCATCCTTTAAAGTTGTTGTCCTGCAAGAACCACACCTCTGCAGCAAACAACTACCATAGAAAATTGCAAAAAACTCAAGATTGATGGAAAAACTGGTTTTAAAACTTACATGGTTATCAAGTACTTACTAGACTGTCTCACTCTTCTGTACACGACAAACACAACAACTGCTATAAGCAACAGTGCAACTGCAGCTCCAATTGCAATTCCAGTCAGCTGGGAGGGGAATTTAGGGAGAAAAAAAAAGTTAGACATTTTCAGCTTCAGAAGTTACTACATACTTTTTGGAAGACTGAAGAACACTCAGCACAGTGAAATGTCTAAAAGCCAAGCATGTTCATACATATTTAATTTTTAATTCAAGCATCGTGTGTGTGAGAAGTTTAAACTGCATCAGTGACCAGTCCTAAAACCACATGCAAAATATTCCGTGTTTTTTTTCCCAAAGATCTGTGAGCTGGTCAACTCAATGTACAGGAGGTGTATGAGGGCATGGAAGGACAGGACAAGGGGGAATGGCCTTAAGGGGAAAGAGGGCAGGGGTAGATGGCATTTTGGAGAATCCTTCCCTGGGAGGGTGGGCAGGCCCTGGCACAGGGTGCCCAGAGCAGCTGTGGCTGCCCCTGGATCCCTGGCAGTGTCCCAGGGCAGGTTGGACACTGGGGCTTGGAGCAACCTGGGACAGTGGGAGGTGGCAGGGGTGGCACTGGATGGACTTTGAGGTCCCTTCCAACCCAAACCAGCCTGTGATTCTAAATAACGGGAAATAATTCCTGCCTCATGCACAGTGACAGCAAAGGAACAAATGCTCAGACTTTGGTAGTCCCTTAGCAGAGCTCGTGGAGCTCAGGAGAAGCTGTTCCAGATGCACCCCCACCCCTCAGCCAGCTGACTGCAGCTCTACTTTACCATGGTGGTCTGGATCCTGTCCTCCACAAACTGCAGGATGGGGGTCCCACCCCCGGGCAACCGAGCCTGGCACCAAAAGGAAGGTCAAATTAGTTTCCCACAGCTGGAAAAAGGCCCCCATAAAAACATCTCAACCAACTGGGTTGTATTTTTCTTTGACTTATAACGCACTTAGCAAACAGAAAGGAAAAAGTAGGGAAGGGAAAGGGATCAGTAAGGGAGTTTTGTGTTGCTGTCAGTTCAGTGCATTCCTGAACAGTCCTAAACCAGAGTCAAACAGTGAGATGAACACTTTTTATAATCATTCTGTGTCATTCAGAGCATCAAAGACGAGAATGGAATGCAAAGAACTTTATGAGACTGAGAAAACAATTCATAAACCAGCACACTAAAGCAGATAAAAAGCAGATGACGCACATGAGCAGAAGCCCTGAGCTCAGGTGTGCTGTCCTGGGACCTGTGTCCACCAGTGTCACTCAGGAATAACACCTGGCACTTAACACAGTCTCACAAATGCCAACCCAAAATTTAAGAGAAAGGGAGAAAAAGGCAAAACAACTCTCAGGAACAAGTGAAAACAACATGAGTACAAAGACAAATATACCCTGCTCTATGTCTTGAATCTCAAAAACCCTTGAATCAAGTCCTACACACAGTTCTGGTCCCATTCCTGCCTGTGGCTCCAGATCTGGATGACAGCTGAACTCAGCTTTGCCACCATGAGAAAAATGAAGTGTACACCAAGTCACCAAACTGGTCTCTCTAATGGAATTCATTCCAGTTTTACAGCACAAAGGAAACTCCTGCCACACCAGTCACCTCACACAGATCCCTGTGCTCACTCTGCCTTCTCAGGTCACTTCAGCACTTTAATGTTTATCTTCCCAACATGAGTCAAACTAACTTTGTCACTATTGTTATCAGACTAGTCATGGGATTGCAGTGAAAAGCCACAAAATTTTGAAAAAAAAAAAAAAAAAGAAGAAAAAAGGGAAAAAAAATAAGCTGAAGGTGTGTCAGCAACAGGTACAACACCTGATGACACAGAGTTCCTGGTGGAAATCTGTTGTGGTCACTTAATGTATTTATTTCCCCTTGACAGTGTCAGGGACACTGGGACATGGACAGTTCTGCTGCTCCCCAGGCCTATATGATCTCAAATAACACCAAAAATAGTAATTGCCAACTGACACTCACATTGCTGCTGCAAGAGGAGAAGCAAATCTACAGGAAAAAGAATAAAACACAAACATGCCCAGGTTGGGGCACTGCAGAAAGGCAACAAAGGCAAGAAGAAATTCAGAACTCCAAGAACCACTGAGAGGTTCTTGCAAAGTTTTCACCACTGAGAGCATGATATTCCCCTGCTCAGACTTGGGGGGGACCTTTCCTAGCTCGAATAATCCTTGTGGACAAGCAGAGGAAGCAAAGCAGCCAGGCTGAGCTGTGCAGACACCTGAGACATGTCAGTGACTGCTATGACAGCTCCTGGGGCAGGAATGAGGTCACAGCCAAGTCACCAGGGCAGCTCCTCTCTGGGGAGGGCTGTGCTCAGCACCCCAGACCAAGGACTTCACCTCACCCAGCCCCAAAGAACCCTCAGAGCCACAACACCTGTGGGACCACCCTAGAGGGCCCCTAACTGCACCTGAAAATGGAGCAGTCACCTGCCAAGAGAATGGATTGGCATAAAGAGCATTTCTCTGCTTCCTGATGTTTCCTTAAGAACTGGAGACTTTACAGCAGTCAGCACAAACATGCAGCCTCACACCCATCCAGAGTACAGGCACCCAGCACTGCTGAGAGTCCAACAACTCCTCACTGCAGTCCAGGGCAAACACTGACACATTCCTCATTAATGCAGAGGTGGGAAAGGCTTATCAGCCCTGAAAACAAGGACTTAAAATTGGGATTAACCCAAAACACAAGGCTTCCTCATAGCTCAGAGGCAGCCGTGCTTTGTTTTGACTACGGAACCTGGACTTTCACAAAACACTGTTAACTGTGTACAAGTACATTGTGTGTGCTTTTTAGTTCTGAGAACTATTTCCTCTCATGGGGTTTGTTTTTCATGACTAGAGAAAGCATCATGTGCCTCTTTGGTCTGTGAGTTTCATATCTGTGACTAAAAACAAATACAAGAAGTGCAGTCTGCCAGAATTCTGCAACTCCTCCTTCTTTAGGCTAAAATTTAAAGTATTTAAATCATAGCATTGTTGGAACAGTTTAGAAAATGAAGCAGAGCATGAACGGTTGGCAAGAAATAAAAAATACACAATAAAATAGGACCAATCCTTAAAAGTTTGAAAGGATACATCTCCCAGCAGGAAAGGCTCTTTCAAAGTAAAAGCATCTAAAGGCATTGTCTCAATGCTATCAAATTAGGTACAGCTGCTTTCAGTTTCTGGAAACACTCACAGTAAAATAAATAAGTTCAATAATAAGTGCAAAACATACTGTACCTCAAGGCTGGTGTTGTTTTCCCCTTCATCCATGTCTGGAGGTGCAGCAGGAGCAAAGACAAAAACAAAGAGGAGACTGAGTTAAGAGATGACCACAGCTTCTGATCCAAATCTTGAACAGCACAAAGGGAACGAAAACTTTTTAACTTTACGATCCCTTCGTGCCCTGCTGAGCAACAAAACCCAGCAGTGAAGTGCTGGGGGACGGGACTTATTCCGAAAAAACTTCTCCACAGCTACGGGAATTTAAACAAAACTCCACGGGAACCTCCGCACGGTGTCACAGCCAGAGCCATCCCTGCTCCCTGAGAAAGCAAAGACCGGAACGGCCCCGCGGGACCGGCATTGCCCGCGGATGGCACCGACCGCTGGGCACCCTCCCGGTCACCTCCCGGCCAGACCCCGGTCACTCTCCCGGACTGCTCTTCCCGGCCCCGTTTCGCCAGGTTACAGCTCGGGACACGGCACCGAACAAGAAAACCACCTCCTCCTCCACCTCCTCCACCTCCTCCTCCTCCTCCCCCCGCCGGGCCTGGGGCACCGGCACCGGCCGGGGTCACCGCGCGGCTGCACAAACCCGCCAGGCCCGGGTCCCGCCGCCGCGCTCCAGTGACCCCCAGCACCCTCTCACCTGCTCCTGTCCCCGCCATCATCCCGGTGCCGGTGCCGGTACCGGTACCGGCCCTTGTCCCGCCCGAGCGGCCGCGGGTCCCCGGGCCGGGGCGAAGGGCGCTGAGCGCAGACCCCGCCCGCCTCCGCCAGGGGGCGCGGCCGCGCCGGGCCCCGCCCAGGCCGCGGGCTGCTCGCTGCTGATTGGCGGGGAAAGGCCCCCCGGAGCCGTTCGGCGCGCGTGCCGCGGGCGGACAGCATCGGCGCTGCGGATTGGCTGGCGCGGCCCGGCCAATGGGAGCGGGCGCTGTTGGGGTGTGCGGCGGCGGGGCCGCTCCGGGTCGTGAGGGCGAATTCGGCTGCGGCGCTGTTCGGGGAGTCCTCGGTGCTCGCAGGGGCCATCTCCGTCTCCGCTGAGCCCCCCGGTGCTGTCGGGCACTCGCTCCGGCTTCGCTAATTCCTTGGTGCCCGCGGGGACCGGCCTGGTGTCTGTGAGCTCCCGGCTGCCTCCGAGGACCGGCTTGCTGAGCAGCCAGTGCCTACAGGCCCGGCTCCGGCCTCGCTGACCCCTCAGTGCCTGGCATGGGGCTGCTGACCCAGCTAGTCCGCGGGCTGGTGCGCGGCGCAGACCGCATGTCGCCGTTCACCAGCAAGCGCGGTCCCCGGAGCCACAACAAGGGCCGCGGTGCCAAGAAGTTGGGCGTGCTCACCCGCAACAAGAAGTTCCTCCTCGTCAAGGAGATGGTGCCCGAGTTCGTCGTGCCCGACCTGACGGGCTTCAAGCTGCGGCCGTACGTGTCGTACCGCGCCCCCGAGGGCTCCGAGCCGCCCATGACGGCCAAGCAGCTCTTCGACGAGGTGGTGGCTCCACGCATCGAGAAGGACGTGAAGGACGGCACATTCGACCCCAACAACCTGGAGAAGTATGGCTTCGAGCCCACGCAGGAGGGCAAGCTCTTCCAGCTCTTCCCCAAGAACTATGTGCGGTAGGGAGCAAGTAGTGACACCGCTGGCCAACACGGGACAGGCTCTGCCACTGAACATTAAAGCAAATCCTTCTACCTTGTTCTTCTGTAATCTCTGATTTAAATCAATGTGCGGTTTGATTTCCCATCCATGACTGGTAATGCCTCTGGGAGACAGCTGTGCCTGGTGAGCAGAGCCCCCTCTGGGGGCTCTGAGTGTGAGGAGCCCATGATGTTTCTAAATATAAAGTGCTGCAAAGTTTAAGAATTAAACTTTTAAAATTAAATTAAGACTGAAAATGTTCAGTTCGGGAGAAAGGAAGAAAGTTTAGTGGATGGTCTGAGAGCACTTAGTCTGTCATGAGGGCTGACAAGATGAGTTCTTACGGTGGTTGTTAAAACCCCCGCAGTTTTGGGGCTGGGCAGGGCTGCGATGTACTGAGAGTGCTGCAGCCCCAAATCACAGGACGAGTTGTGATCAGGGACCAGCCACAGCTTTTCGAACTGAGCTCTGCATTTTTCACCTCCTGTGAAGCTGATCAGAACAAGTTACACACAAGTGGTTGGTTCCTGCCTTGGCTGTTGCTGGTGTTGGCAGAAGTGGTCCTTCAGCTCTTTCCTTGTGAGACTTGCTGCCCAGCCAGGGGCTGGAGGGGGAGGCAGGGCTGGAGAGCAGGAGATCCTGTGCCCTTTGATGCCAATTCCAGCTTGGTCTTGACCACATCATTTGCCTCACACCCCATGTGAAGGCAGATAATAATAGGGTCTCCTCATTTCTCTGAGCAAAACAAAGCCTGGCCTAAAGCTTAAACCAGGCTGGTCCCAGTCGGTGACACTGCTCCAGCTTCGTTGCCCTCGGGCTGTCTCCTCTCTCACAGCGCAATAAAAGGCATTACAACCTTTAAAACAGTCATCGGCAGGTACAAGGATACACCCTTGGTTTTCCAAGGATTGTCCACTCTTACTCCCAAAGAACATTCACCCCTTGGAGCCTGAGCCATCCCAGGCCAGGGCAGAAGGTCCTCATGAGGACACTCAAGTCATTTGATTTTTAAAATTCAACCAAAAAAAAAAATAAATCACTTATAGTGGTTTTATTTTAGAAACATCCAAAAATAGCATTTTTTTTCTTTAGCAAAAGCTCTTGGTTTCATTACTAATATGAATCTTTATGTAACAGTGCTCCAGAATGTTTGCTAAAATACACATTCACCCTTGAGAAAGGGATGTCAAAGCAGCAGAGTTCTCATCTGCTGCACCTCATTTACTTGTAGCACTGTTACACAGAGACCTGTTGCTGGTGTTTCTTTCCCTCCAGACAACTCATTCTTCAGGACCCTCAAAGACAAAGCCATGCAAGCTAAGTTACTGATCTGGTTTAAGCTGGTTTTTTTGTTTCTAGGAATAGAGAAAATGTTCCAGAAAGGATGTTTTGCCGATATTTCACAGTGAAAAAGAGAGAGCTAATGGAGCAACCATGAGAAAACCTGCAGCCATTCCTGGAGGTAGTTAGGGCAATGCTGTTAAGATTTTGGTTTCTGTACTTATTTAAAATTAAAAATATGTCAAGAAACACCACTTAGACTTTTTGGAGGTTTTGATCTTAAAGCTGTTCACCTTTTAAAACTGGAACTTGACTTTGGAGCTATACATAGCTCTGTGGAGTGCAGAAAGCATGACCTGGATACTGAGAGGCCATGAGGGGTGGTTGAGTGGCACTACACCATGGTGGGGTCACTGCAAGGATTTAGCTGAACCAGGGTGTGCTCAGCTGGGAATGATGGAGTCTGCAGTCAGGTGACAAGTATGATGGAGAAGCACCAGGATCCTCACAAGGAGGATCCACAGCACTTCCCATCACACCAGCCAGTCTGCACTTCCTTCTGAACCAGAACTTCTGTTAAACTTCACTGTGAGCACATTGCACTGTGTCTGGCCTGTCTGAGGTCTCCAGGGACACACTCATCACACAGCCAAGCCTCTGCTCAGGGACTTTTCTGAGACATTCAGGAAACCTGATCACTTACTGGGTCTGCACAGCAGCACAGCCAAGTCTGGTTTGGGAGGGAAGGAGAACGGGCTTAACAGACTAAAATGCAAACCAGTCTTTAAAGGATTCAGATCTGAGGTACAAAGCAGCAGCCTGTGAGAGGAGGGCTGTTCCACCTGGAACTAGGACATTAAGGGAGAAACTAAATAAACCTGTCTGGGCATGACCACAGGCCTCTAAACAAAGGCTTGCGCTCTGTGCTGAAAATAAAACACCAGGAATTCCATCAGTGTTGGGCTTGAAGGATTCCCAAGCTCAGCAGTAAGTCAGGAAAGCCCAGCAGAACTTAGGGCACTAAGTTCAGCTGTCACTCTCAGTTCAGGAGTTTTCCTCCCTCTTCCCTTGGGACTGGTCAATGCAAACTTTCATCTGTTCTTCTGGATGGAGATCTAGGACTTGGCACATCTGGAGGGGTCACCAGGCTCATCTCCCACTTCCAGACATGGAGAATAGTGTCATAGAAAGAACAAGTGGCTACAATGCTCATTTCTTTGGGGCTGTCTGGAGACCTGGCTGAGTCACTGCCTCTGTCCAGGCCCATTCCATTGGGTCTCCTGGCTCCTGAGTCAGAGCCACTGGCTGACCCCAGATCTGCCCCTTGGGCAGCCAAATCTGAACTTCCCTTTAAACCAGAGCCCCTGACCAGTCCAGGATCCCCAGCCAGCTTTGGCCCTGCCCCTGCTGTGAGTGCCACAGCAGGGCTTTCACTCTCCTCATCCAGGACTACATCAAAAGTAGCTGTAGGAGACTCATAAATTATCTTCAGGTTCTGGACCTGCAAATTCAGTCTCTCATCTCCTTGCCCTGGTGCTCCCACAATCTCCTCCAGAGGCTGGCATGCAGCAGCGAGGTCCTGGCTTGCAGGCAAAGAATCCCTTGGACACAGCCTTGACCAGTCAGCCCCATAGGCCAAGGAATTGTGCAGGACATAGGATGACAGGATGACACATTCCTCTGTGTTTTCCGCTTTAAAAAAAAAAAAAAAAGAAATTACTTAAGAGATCAAGTTGTGGGTTGTGGCAGAGTGCTCAGCAGCCATTCCAGTACTGACTGTGTCTCATGGGAAGAATTCTCTGGTTATTGCCTTCTTCACCACAGAGATAAGCATTCCAGGAGGAATAATGTACTGACCATTTTTCAGCCACCTCTCAATGGCCTTGATTCTTCCTGGGTCAGTAGCAGAGGAGAAGAGCATTTAGCGTGCATGAGGTTTAAGAGCATCATTATTCCAAGTGCCTACAGAGACTCAAGACAGACAAGACTGATCACACCACAACCTTCACTGAGCCATGAACACACCTGAGGGATTGCCAAGTCCTGGTTATTAATACACTGCAGATGTTCCTCCTGTCAGTCTCAGCATTTCACTCTGACAGTAACTGGACATCAAGTTCCTTCCTTCCCTACACAGAAGAAATGCCATCCTCATTTCCTAACCTGTGCATCTGCCCAAGGTCTGGAGAACCCAGGAAGCCAACCATCCTCTGTCAGACTGCATTTCTAATGTGAATGTAAACAGTCTATCATGGAAGTACCTTGTAATTCACATGAAGGGCTTATTCATGTTATTTTGGATTAACCAGGCTGCAAAGCACTTCCTTCCTGAGGCATTAACTGATTCCCCAGCAGGTCAGTGATTCCTGCAATTCCTTCACCACCTGACAGTCAGAAGCCATCACAGTGAACACAAACCCAGAATGGTTGTGCCCTCACACAAAAACTTCTGTTCACGGGAGGAAAGGCATGACAGATGTACACACAGACAGTGACAGGGCCTTGGTGCAACCAAGGAAGCCAACAGAGTGCACAGATGTGGAAAAGCTGGAAGTTACATCAAATTAGAACTGAACTCTGGCTATTAACACCATCTCAATCCTTCCAGCAAGAGCTAGAGCTCCCCATGAACCTGGAGGCAGCGAAGGAGAGTAGCAGAGCTCCCAGTTCCCTGGACACTCACCCAGGCTCCCGCGGCAGTCGAGGATCTTGAAGCCACTCTGCATGCAGGCTGCCAAGAGCACGAAATCACACGTGGGGTGCCACTTCAGCCTCCACACCCCACCTTCCACGTGGGTGTCAGCCAGTGGCTGCCTCATGTTCCTGGTGTCCCACAGCAGCACGTGCTCATCGTAGCTGGGAACACACCACAGACAGAAAAGCAGCACAGCTGAGTCAGGGCACAGAAGAAAAGTAGGAAAGACCACATGCTCTGCACCACACGGAATTTCTGAAGAGGCAGCAGCACATTCAGGTAACAGAGGAAGTTGGACACACCAGGGAAGTGCAGCTGGAAGGGACTCACCTGCCTGTGGCCAGGACATTCTCCCGGTGGGGACTGCACTGGATGCTGCACACACCCATGGAATGTCTGCAGGGGGAAGAGACAGCAATTCAAGAAGAGCTTCTTGCATTTTGAGGATTCCGAGTCCACATTGTTTCATTATTGTCTCAGGAAAGGTAAGCTCAAAATTTCAGTCCAGTGACCTACCCAAGCAGAGTTCCACCTACACAGTCCAACAACCTTCCCAGGGACAAAACTTCAACTCACACTAGCTCTCAGCACACGTATTTTCTAGTAATATTTACCCCATTAACTGCTGCTCAAAGGCCCTAAGAATTCCAGCAGAACAACTCCATTCCCAGGAGACTTAACTCCCAGAATTAGTATTTCCATACCAATAGTCCCCAGTGTAACTTAAGTTTACATACAGAATTCCACTGGAGAGCTGTGTATATTGTTTTAACCATTTTTTTTAAATAAGATAGAAATTGCTTCAAATAACTAAACACTGGAGAAAAAAATATTTTCTAAAAAACATTCCATAATAATATATCCAAATTTAACACACACAAAAATTGCCAAAATAAAAGTGTAGATCAGGATCCATTTTTAGAAAGAAACTACCACCCTCTTCACATGTTGAAATCAACACTTGTTAATTGTGTTAAAGGACATAGAGAAGAAAGTTTCTTCTACCTGAAGTTGTTCTGATTAAAAAAACCTAACAGATGCCTTCATTTCCCAACAGAAGCAGAACCAAGATCCATTATCACTGCATATCTCCTAATTCAGTGGCTTAGGAAGGGGCAGGGCAGCAGCCGGTGTTCCCTCTCCACTGCTGCAGGGCTGGGCGTGGACAGGTCTCACTTACCTCCTGCTGGTGAAGACTGGAGCCTCCGGACTGCACCTGGTGTCCCAGCCCTTGAGCAGGCTGTCATCCCCTCCTGCCCAGGGACAAAACACATGCTCAGGGCTGGTGACCCTCAGCACCAGCCCTGAGCATGGGGCAAAGCAGTGCAGAGAGTCTGCAGCCTCCTGAGGGGCACCTCAGATCTCTGCTTTGTGGCAGGACACTGGGAACAGCTGGAGCTGGGCCAGGGCAGGCTCAGGCTGGAGATGAGGGAAAGGTTCTTCCCTGAGCCAGAGGGTGCTGGGCACTGCCCAGGCTCCCCAGGGAATGGTCCCGGCCCCGAGGCTGCCAGAGCTCCAGGAGCATTTGGACAGCGCTGCCAGGGATGGATGGGGCGGATTGTTGGGGTGTCTGTGCAGGTAGGGATGCCCAAGGGGGGATTGCTGGGGTGTCTGTGCAGGTAGGGATGCCCAGGGTGGGATTGCTGGGGTGTCTGTGCAGGGCTGGGAATTGGATCGATCATCCTGGTGGTCCGTTCCTGCTCAGGATAGTTTGTGACACAGAGCTGATGCGTTTCAGCCCTGGGATCTCACAGAAGTTAACAGACACACCAAAAATCACATTGAAGCTCCCAATACCCATCACCACAGAAAACACATGGTATCAATATGGGGATACCCTCCCTTTTGGTAAGAAAAAAAGAATGAGAGAAGTCACAAAGACTGAACTCAATCAGCTCTGTAGTTCTTTGCATAACTGCAGGAGAATATAATATTTTTTGGCAATAGCCACCCAAACTACAGTTTTCAGGGTACAGCTTCTCCTAATTAACTCAAACCACTTTCCACCATCCAGAAAAGAAGCCTTTCACCCCTTACTGGAGGCCCCAGCTCTTTCAAGAGGTGATGCAAGCAGCACGCCCAACCCTGGAAAGTAAGAACCTAAGGAACACATCCCTAAACAAGGACCCCCCTCCCCAACAGCCCCAAGGAGATTTCCCAGCCCATACAGACCTGAATACACGATATCAGTGTCCCAGTAATTAAAAGCAGCAATCCAGGCCTCAAATTTATGAGCTTCCCACTGGTTCAGGACATGCACAGAAGGAGCAGACTCATCTATGGAGAAAAGATTCAGCTTCCCCTCTGAATCACTGCTGATCACTCTTAAAGGACATCCACTACAGCAGGGTACACAAAAAACATTGGGAATTACTGCAACAATCAAATATTTTGATTCAACTAAACAGTGACAGAGACTGGCAGCATGGTGGCAGGAACAACACATTCATACAATTCTTTTCAGCTTCAGCCTCTACAGCTTCATCTCAAAATCACCTGCCCCAGTGACTGCCACTCCCTGCTCTCATGGGGAGCAACAACTCACATCCATGTCAGGGAAAGAACCACTGCTGGCTCTTGTCTTTATCAGAGATGCAAAACTTGAACCCTCTTCACATGGAATTTGTTTATTGATGTAATGTGAAGCATGTAAGAAGTCTTTTTTTTTTCCCCTCCAAGTCAGACTGACAATGCCTTTTCAGAGCCTCTTCCTTCTTCTGGAGTACATGAAAGAGATGTTTTATTTCCTTGCTATCACTGAAACCCAAAGCACTGGCTGATCCTGACCTTTTCTGCTCTCTTCCTGTGCCACAGTACAGTTACAGTTTCTAGACAAAATGACCTTGGAGCACTGGCAAATGTTTGCAATTCCCAGTGCACAGATTTTCTAGCATTCCCTGACATGAACTAGGTCCCTTCTGTTTGGGTACCTGCAACTGCAAGCACTGCTTTGGTGGCCTGGGGCTTCTTTCCAGTTCTGTATCAAATGATTCAACCACACTGAATCTCCCAAATTCCCACCTAAGAGATACAAGGCCACCCCCATCCTGCAGCGTACATCTGGCTTCTAGGAAAAGTTATTGGTCTCTAAGTGACAACAATGGCAGGTTTAAAGGCATTTCATCATGGCAACAATCATTTATCATGAAGGACAGAGACAAAAAGGAGGAATATAAAAAGGAAGTCTGACTGGCAATTCTACTTACTCATTAAACAGCACACACAGAAACAGCTTTAATTAGCAAATTTGCCCTACAGCATTAAGCAATGACTGCCTGATCCCCCTGGTTTCCAGCCTCACACCAAAGGCACCATTCTTCATCTGCACCTACAGAACAGATCAACCCCTGTCCTTCAAGATACAGCTAATTCAGCTTATTTCATGCAACAATGCTGTTTCTGAAATCTCATATGTGAATGCTTGAGAGAAGAAGGAGCCACTTTCAAACCAATTCTCTCCTGTTTCTCACTAACCCATGATTAAACTTCCTATATGTGCTATTATTAGCAGTTCTTAAGAAGAACTTCACACTAAAATCTCAGCTGTTCTAAGAGCAGAGTTGGAACCAGCGGCTCCATTTGCATCCCGTTCTGGTCTTTCCTTTTAACAAAGGCAGCAGAAGACGCATCCCTGGCTCACCTGCCGCCATTCCCCAGAGCACAACCTCCTATTTGTTGTTGGTTTAGTCTCTGCTCCTGTCAGTGACCACAATGTTTGTGTTCCTGTTACCTTTCCTCTGGAAAGAGCAACTTCTAGAGCAGAGCCAGGGGGACAGCTGGGATCAAGAAAGTCAAAACCACTAAAGACTCCTTCAAGAAGTCTCAACTTCTCCTGAAAGTTGTCCCAGACACCCTGGCCTCCAGCCCCAGCCTCCATCTCCCATCCTCACCATTGCTCTCGTCCAGTGGACCAGTCCAAGGACAAGGCCAGTCGCTGTGCCCCAAGATCCACCCTGAAGCGTGGCTCCAACATGCAGCTGTTCTTCTACTGGAAACAAAAGGATTGGATTAAGACTGGGAAGACAGCAGGTCCATAATGACAGGTGCACTGCTTCCCACAGCAGGTTTTCCAGAGACTGATGACCAATGAGCGTCTCACACAAAAGGAGAAATTAAATGTCCCCCAGCACTGTACAATCGCCCAGTGCTGGTTACGGGCCAGTTGTGCACACACAGGATCCCACCTTCTGCTGCTCATGTCCACCAAACCTTCCTTAAACTCTCTCTCTTCTCAGGCACTGATGAAATGCAGCAGAAGTGATGACCTGACTACTGAATCCCTTACAGACTGGCCTCTGCTTTATTTACTCTGTGAGAATGGCTCTGATCGCTCTCTTCTTTCACCACCAAAAGAAACCCCCACTCCAAAAATCCTTCCTGCTTTTACTAGCTTTCCACCTTCTGATGTTTCCCAGTTAGGCCATACTTGTTTCCAGGGTTTGCTTCTGCCCTCCTCCTGCCTCTCCTCCCTACTTTGCAGGTGGGTAGAGCCCAGCCCAACTCGCTGGCACCATGAAGAAGTTCACACAATTTAATGACAAACATTATCAGAAGACAAAAGAAGCATTTATAAAGCTAAGCACGCTGAGGAAGCCATGGAAACCACCCAGCTTTCCTGCAAGCCTATGCACAGTACTAATAAATGAAGGGATCTATCAAACATGGGTTCAAACCAGCTTCAGCAGCAGCAGGCATTGCATCCACCCACCTCACTTCCAGTCAGGTGGCAAAATTCCACAGCGCCTGTGGAGTTTGCAATGCCAACCATGGGATGTTCTGCAACAGGAATGTGGCACCTAAAAGATCAAGTTAAACAAGTCTCCAATGTCCATCTTTATTGTATTTTAGGAAGAGAGAAAAGCCGTAACTTTCATTCCAATATGTACAAGGACAAAGTATGTGACCAAAAAAATGTCACATTAAGAAAATCTAAGGCTCCGTAAGTTCCCACACACTTGCAAGGAGGGGATTCTGTACAGGGGAGATCTGCTAAGTGTTACTATATAAATAAATGAGGTACAAAGTCATGACCAGCCAAATGAGCAGAAAGTAAAAAACAGAAACAAGGCAGTCTTTGCTCACTGGAACAAACTGGAAAGTATTTCCCTCCAAGAAGTCAGGAACTGTTCCATTAGTAACTACTGCTGTTGCTGCCATGCCAAAAAAGGATCCCCGGAGGAGCAGAGCGTGCTGCTGTGGCACCGAGCCTGGCTGGGCCAGCGTTACCATTTGATGTCCAGGATGGCGGCCGTGTCGATGCGCTGGATCTCGGTCAGCGGGATGTAGGGCTGCTCCTCGTTGTAGTGGTACAGGTAGAGCCGCCCCGTCCGGTCACAGGCCCCATTGCTCCCTCGGGAATCGCTCTGTGGCAAACACGGAAAAGAAAAGGACAAGCTCAGCCGCGCTTCTGCCTCTGCAGCAAAGATTCTGCTAGGAGCGAGGAGCAGGGCTGAGGCTCCCACTTGTCCAGTCCCAGCCTTGAGGCGTGAAAGCCCCCATTGGGGCCAACCAGGCTCACCGGAGGAGCCTGTCTGCCCCGCCTCCAGCCACCCCAGCCGGGACAAGGCACGGCCCCGCCGCGGGGATCGGCAGGACCGGGGATGGGGCTCGCCCCGGAGCGGGGCCAGGCAAAGTCGGGGGGTCGCCCTGGTACGGTGTCGGCCAGGGATGGGGTCGGGGCTCGCCCCGGAGCGGCACCGGGCAGAGATGGGGACGGGAGTTCGTCCCGGAACGGTGCCGGCCGGGCGGGGATGGGGAAGTGGACTCACTCCGGAGCGGGGCCGGGGCCGGACTCACCTGCTCGGGCGGGCGCAGGTGGTAGGTGCCGCAGGCCAGGATGCTGTGCCAGCCCTCCACCGGGCACCACTCCACCGCGTCCGCGCTGAACTCCGTGTCCACCACCTGCAGCGTGCGCGTCCTGCACGGCGCGGCCATCGCGGGCCGGGCCCTGCAGCGCCGCCGGGGCGGCTCCCAGGAGGCTGCGGGCAGGCGGGGCCGCCGCTCGTCTGCTTCCCGGTCAGGGCGGGCCCGGGGCGGAACTGCCGGCGGAGCCGCCCCTTGCCCCGGCCGCGCTGTCTGCGCACGCCGGGCTCCCGCCGGGCTCTCGGGGTTCAGCGCTCCCTCCCAACGCGTCCTAGCCGGGGGGGGGGGGGGGGGCTGCCGCTCCGGCGCCCGCCCGATGAGGGACCCCTGCCCTGAACCCGGCAGCTGCTCACGAGAGAAAACCGGGATCAGCCCTCCCTCGGCATTAGAGACCTTCCCCACCCCGGCACTTCCCGAGCAGACGCGGGCGGGCACCGCTGTCCCTGCGCAGGAGCTGTTCCGGAGCCCGGAGGGATCCTGGTCGCTGCCCTGAGCCTTTCCTTTTCCCCTCAGTCCTGTCCCATTCGGGTCCTGCACGCTCGGGATGCATCCCGCAGCCATTCCCACCGCCGTGCTGCTCCCTGCCTCTCCTGGAGCCTGGACTGCCGCTGTTCCCCCGGCAGAAATCCTGCACACCCAAAGGTCTCCTTGCTGAGTGAAATCAGCCAAGGTCTGGCCGCTTGGTGTTTTCCCATAACCAACCCTACATTTGTTAACGCTAAATTTGATCTCCCACTCTCCCATAGCATCCTTACTCAGCTTTTATTATATTATTATTACACTAAATAACCTCATCAGTGGATGTTGTCCGTTTCATTGTACATTACCTCTTTTTCTATGTTTTTTAATATATTAGGCATCCAGCTGTTTACTTCCCACCGCCAAAAAAATCCTCCCTTCTGCTCTTCCTTTCCTTTCTTTTATACAGCTGTTTGCCGGTGTCACATTTCCCTTTTTGACAAGCAGCTTTTTTTCCTTAAGTGCCTTGAGCAAAGTAATCATTAAATACAGTTCACACTTTCCCAACCAAATCCTCTTTCCCCTGCTTGTTGGTACCTGTAATTGAAGCAATTCCAGTAAAGTTTTGAAGCATTTTGAAGCAATTTCCCTGTACAAAAGCCACATTGACTCCTCCTCGGTATTCAGCCATTGGTGCTGCATCACAGCATCCATGAATTTGCCAAGTGCAGGTGGCTGTAGTCTGAAATTCCTTCCAAAAGCTGCTGTGGCATTTGCTGTGACACTGTACCAAGGGACAGGTCACCATCCCAGCTGGGAGCTCAGTTTATTCATCCCTGAGCTTCCTCAGAGCCGTAGGTGGCACAGTCTGGTCCTGGCAACTTGTTGCTGCTCATTTCAGCTGAACTTTAATCTCTCTTAAAAGCACTTCTGTTGTGAACAGATTCTCTGTGGAGCTCTCCATATGGAAGTATTCCTCTGTGAACTCCACCAGATCTTTCACAGGGAACACATATGCAAACAATTCACTGGATTTTTTTTTCTGCTGAGACTTTCATCTTCAGGTCAGCCCTTCCCTTTGCTGTGCATCAGTCTCTGCTGACTCCAGCAGTCCCCCTGCTCCTGATTTTGTCAAAACTACTCATGCAAGTTTTATGACTTGAACATTCTTCATATCCCATTCTTCTTTGCGTTATTTTGCTGGGTTGGTTTGTTTGCTTGTTCTACATTTTACCTGCCAAATATTATTCTTTCCATCTCTCACCATTTGGACACAAGTCCAGTTTACAAAGGATTTCTTATTACTCTTGAGTATCCCACCTGCTCCTGTTTAATCATACCAGCTTTCTTTTGCTCTCAGTGCTGTTTTGCTGGGTGGTGAAGCTTTGCTGCTGACTCATGTGGTGTCTTACACTATCTCCATGCCTCCTATAAGCATTTCAGTCTTCCAGCTGCTCCTTTTACCATGAGTTTAATTTAAAATTAAGTCACAGAGGAAAACTAAGATTATAACCTCATGGTGTGTGCAAGGTGCAAGTATCAAAACACCAAGCTCTACAATCCACTATATTTGATATTTTGTGTTCCTTAAGACAGCCACGATTTCCAGTTGTTTTCTGCATGTTGGGATTGGTGGTATCATCCTACTTGGATAGGAAGGAGCACGTGAAGATACCTGTATCAGCATTTCATGGTGTTTTCCCAGGGGGGGTGCAGCCCTCTGCTACAGCCAACATCAGGAATGCTGCAGCCTCCTAAGCTGGACTTACCAGATTTCCTTGCACGAAACAACTTGCATAAAGAATATCTCTATCAGGTGGAAGCCCTTGAAAAATCAAGTTCTTTATCAGAACTGTCCAGGTCTCCTCCCAGATAAATTACTCCAATCCTGGGTTTTTAAAGACTTGCCCATAGAGATATCCCTGCCAGCCTGAGTTCTCAGTGGGTAAGGAGGGCCTTTACAAGAGCTCCATCCTCTGGGGTGGTTTGAGGAGCTGCCACCTTCAAGTTCCTTTCTGACCCTCCTTACTGAGAGGGAAGAGCTCTGTACATAGCAAGATCTGCCAGAATCCTTGATCACCTCCCCCACCAGCAGGCAGGGATGTGTTTACTGCAGTCCCCAAGACCTTTCCAAGAGTCAAAATCCCCATGAGCACTCCTGTGCTCTAGCACAAGGCTGGTCTGGAGTCAATCATACACTCAGGTGAAACATGTTATTATCCCCCTGATCCTGTGCAGGACGTCTGGGAAGTTTCTTTCCACTTGGGCATCTTCCCACCCACTGTTCCCCATCCTCCCAGCCCCTCCCTCCCACATTCCCTGGGACTGGGATTTCCCCAAACACCATCCATCCTGCCTTCCTCCCACCCTTCCCTGAGTCCCACCTTTCCCTCATTCCCTCAGAGGAATTTCCCCATTGCCCCACCAGGCCTTGATCTGCAGAGCCTGTCCTTATCCTCACAGCAGCACTACAAACATCAGCACCAACTTTTCCCTGCTGGTGCTGCTCAAGGGTTTAAGGGCTCTAAGACTGCACATTGTTTTAATAAACACGATTCCTGGCAATAAAATGGAAAACTGACAGGACAAATAGCCTTTTTAACAGGCAAGGGAAAAAAGTCAATGCTTCTGGCCTGTTCAATGGATTACCTCTAATAAACAAAATATTCCTTATGTCCCATTTTATATTAATCAAAAACTGTGCATTTAATTTCAAGGAAAGAATTAATGTTTCCTTTAAAAAGATATTATCAATTGCAGGAAAATTTGATTGGGTCCTGCTTGTTTTTTTTTCATACTGAAGGGCATTTTGGGCTGCCTAAACAGAAAAGTTACAGTACAACTGTGGTTTAAGCATGTCAACTCAACCAAGCACCTTCAGGTGAACTTACAGCAGGAAGTTTATAGAAGTTCTTTGCTATTTCCCAAGATGCTTAAAGCTGAAGGATGAAAACCCACCCAAATGTTAGTAATTCAGAACTTCCTGTGCAGATATTAGAAACAGAATATAATATCTAAAGTCCACAGCAGATCAATTTTCTAACAAATTGAATACAAGCAAGACCAGCATTGCAACATGAAGTAGCAAAGTGAATCCTGATTGAAAAATCAAAATTCTAAACGGCTTTTACAAAAAAAATTTTCACTAAGCACTCCAAGAAAGGCTTTGCATTAAGCACTCAGCAGTTCACATTCTTCTACTGTGAAGCAAGACTAACACCTGGCACTAAATTATCCATTTAGTTCTTCAGGAAACTCAACTGATATTCCTTAACACTTCTAAGGCAAAAATGAAAAAGAAAATGGTTATTCATCAAAAGAAAAATAGGCATGTGCTCTGCAAGAGAAAACCTCCTTCCATACTACTTTTACTCATTACTACATAAAAAAAAAACAAAGTGATTCTTGGATTGATGACAACTCTTAAAAAAATGAATAAATAATCTGAATTACCCATTACTAGATATTTAAGCATCTCTGCACATGACTGGAATGTTTGCTATGCTACAGGGGAGCCACGAGGTCAAACCACATTCACACACAACTGCTACCTGAGCTCCCCTAGCTCTGCCTTTTGTACAGGGGCTTTGGAACAAAAAACTGATCCAGCTTCCTGAAAATCCTGGCTGCTCCAAGGCCCATCTCCAGCAGCCCTGGCTGCAGTGCCTGGACACTGATCCCAGAGGTCCCTGTGCCCCACGCCAGCTCCTGGGGCACTGCTCCTGCCCTGCAGGGACTTCAAGCATCCAGGGCTGACTGACCTATGAAGGTAGCTGCAAGGGAAGGGGAAAAAGCCAGAGAGCAGAGATGGATTCATTCCAACCTTTACTTTGTTTGCTCTTTTTTTGTTTGTATTTTTTTTTTTAATAGAGCTTCCATGCAGAGTTCTCCAGAGTAAGTGCTAATGCCGGAGCCTGCCCCGCCGGCCTTGGCACTACCACAGACACTTCTGCCCACATGGGAGGAAAAGCTTTTGCTACATGACTTTTTTCCTTTTTTTTTTTTTTTTTAACTTTTAGGCCAACAACATGTTCTCATCTGAACATTACAATTAATGAGTGCTATCAAGAATTCCTAACAAAAACTGTACATGAGTTTACAAACGTATTAACATATAAATAATGAGAAGCTTCCTGCCTGGAGCCTCCACAGTAGTCTTTTTGCTTGAGAATGTAATACTGGAAGGGCAGATCCGATCCCTTTCCACAGCACCAGTCAGAGCTGGCTTAGTCCAGTCAGCCATTCTGCTCAAGCATCACAGGGTTTTTCTTCAGTGCCTCTGGCTTTGATAAGCAGTCTGTCATACTGTGCAAAAGCAAGAGTCCAATGCCTTTGGGAAGGAATCCTGCTGCTGAGAGGCCTCTGCCACCCGGTCATCGTTCTGGTCCGAGCTCCTGCTGGAAGGTCCTTTTCTTCTCCCGACAGTGTTTCTTGTGAGCAGGCCAGTCCTTCTGCTGGCACTGCGAGCCGCAGTACCGCGCCACCTGGCAGCGGCCACAGATGTTGAATTCACGTAACTGGGAACAAAAGCTGGTGTTAGAGGGGCTGCTCAGTGCCCAGAACTCAGCAGCACTCCCAACGGGCACCCCAGCAGCACTCCCAAGGAGCTTCATGATCAGGTTTTCCACTCCTGTCACAAACAGGTGACAGGAGAAGGCTGAACAGCCTTAAGCTGAAGGAGGGCAGAGTTAGAGGGATATTGGCAAGAAATCCTTCCTGTAAGGCCCTGGCACAGGTGCCCAGAGAAGCTGTGGCTGCCCCTGAATCTCTGGCAGTGTCCAAGGCCAGGCTGGACAGGGCTTGGAGCACCCTGGGATAGTGCGAGGTGTCCCTGCCCATGGAATGAGATGAATTGTAAAGTCCCAAACCAGTCTGGGATTCTATTAAAAACAAACACCCCACCATGAGTTCCAGAGAAACAGAGGGTTTGAAGCAATTCCTGTGGCTGTATATTTGCTCTTGTAAAATGGGCTTAATAGACAAAATATCAGAGCATTACACATTTGTTGTCACCATGCTGCTCTTTTGTCAACTTACGTTCTGTTTTCAACTACCAACACCTGAAATTCAGAAATTATCACAAGGGCTGCACAAGCTCAGCCACTGCCAAAGTTACTGTTATCCAGGGAGCTTCTGGGCACAGACTCAAGTAAAAGCAAGAGCTGCCTCTGTTTCAAATACAGGGAATTTAAGATCACTTTTGCAAATGTTCCCTTCCCCAAAGCAGAAAGTGGAACACAATGGGTCTAGCCTACTCAGCATCTGCTATTACAAGAAAAACCCTTGTTTATAGATAAGGCATCTGTGTGACAGAGGCACAGCCTTTGCACAACTCATTCTCTCACTCTTGATATTGTTTTATCTTCCTCCAGCAGAACTTTTCCTCCCAGCTCTCCCCTGAATGAAAACCACTCCAATTAACCTTCTGCTCAGGAAATGATAACCAGGTTATTTTTTGATTCCACAACTGTCCAAACCCTCTCACAACACTTCCTGCTGCCTCACACAGCTGCTCACTCATCCCTGCAGGAAAGCTTCCACTTGGCTTTTTGTGCACTCTGCAGAAATCACCCTGCTCCCAGCAGCCCAGTAACATCCACTGCTCCAATTCAAACCCACATTCCCTCTAACTGAAAATTATCACAGGGTCTGGAGGTTCAGGCCAAAGAAAACCTGAGTGGAAGAAAATTATTGCTTTTAGCCACTGAATGGCTCATGTAAAGCTCTACATTTTAAACTATAAATAAATCCCATGACACACCATTAACCCAAAGCATTTCTTGCTCATTCCAGCTCTCTGACCCCACCTGTTTTTCAATCATTGTGCAGGGAGGGTAGTGACATTCATAGTAAGTGCAGGAGTTCTCTTCCTCCTCCACAACATCCCCGTTAGCGTTGTAGTATCTGGTTACATTCAGGACAGGAAACTGCTCTTCTATGGGGTCTGTAGGAAGCTGTTGGATTGCCAGCCAGTACAGGCTTTGTTCCCTGGAAAAAAAAAAAAAAAAAAAAAAAAAAAAAAAAGAAAAATATACAAGTTTGGTACATCAATCCCTCAGAATCATATAGAGAAACTAATTCCAAGTCTATTAATAAATAAGGCTAACATTGTATTTAGCCTCAGACTGCGCATACTGCTCATATATTGGGTATTTTAACGTTATTTTAGTCTAAGTAACCCCAAAAGTTTAAAGGTATCAATCAAGAAATATTTACTTTGAGTAAAATTAATTCAGTGCAAAATTATTCACACCAAGTCAAAATTAATTTCTGGCTTGAAGTCTGTTTCTTGTTCTTCAACCACAAAATCCTATGTGGAGCATTTGTAATTTACTGCAACTTCTCAAAATCAGTTTAATTAGCTCTAAACACCCCAATCTTAAAGCTGCTGCTGGTGCTCTAAGTGTTTCAGGAGAAGAGTGTGGCGTGAAATCTGTGGGTCTCCCATTGTGTCCCATCGTTGATTATCCAGATCCATCCTGGCATTAAGAGTTTGATGTGCTGAGTGGCATCAGTGAAACCCAGCCTGTGGGAAGCTCCCACAAGCTGCTGGTGAGAGGTGCTGGAATCTGAGCCCAGAACTCACCCTGAGTGAGTCCAACCCCAACTCACATCTTTTATCATGAGCATTCTGCAGCTCCCAGTTCCCACAGGTCACACTGGAATTTCAGTGCCTGAGGGGCAGAAGGCAGTGAGATGTGCAGGTTTCCCTGAGCCTCTGCTCAGCTGGGAGGGCACAGAGGTTTCCTGTTCCACCTGGTACAGCAGGACTTTGGCACAACCCCGAGGGTGAGACGGTCCCTGCACAGCAGGGACATGAGCACAGATTGTGCCCCAGGTGAGGAAGCCAGGACACAGTGATGTGTAAAGCATCCAAGGTAACATCAAAAAGGCTCTGCCAAGGCAAAAATCACTAAAGAAAGGAGACAACATCTGAAGAGATTTTCCTTCCCCCTGCCCATACCTTTGTTTGCTAGAGATTTCCTCAGCCTTGGGCTTCCAGCCCCACGGGACCAGGCGCAGATTGTCCAGGCGGTTGTCCACGGTCACAGAGTTCAGATGCACCACCTGAAAGCCAGGAGCAATCCCTCCCCTGTGCCTCTCCCTGCAGGAGAAAAAACCAACCTGAAGGTCAGTGGTGAACAGGAATAGCTAAAAAACAAAGGATCACAGCAATTCCAGAGGCAATGTGAGTTGGGACCTGCTGGCACTGGGCTGCAAACAGACTCCAGTGGCTACTTCAGGCAGGGCAACCCCCAGGAAAAAGTGCCTCTTTCCACCATGTGAGTTCAATTATAAATTAAATGAATCAAAAGAGAGAGTATAGAGTAATTCTAAGCATATTGCTTAGTTCGAGTCTACTCCTCCAGTTACTGCTAGAGATCCATGGAATTACAGTGTTCCTTGAAGGGTGACAACAATGGCTTATTATTTTCATAGGGAATTCTATCAGGTGACATGCAAACATGCAAGTTTGGCACTGGTGTGGAGCCACAGGACTTATTATTTATGAAGAAACATCTCTGAACAACAACAGGACAGAGGTTTCACCGAGTATGCAAATGCTTTTTAGACTCTAATTGTGTGTAACACACTGAAAGTCTGAAATGACTCCACAATTGATCAAGAGACACCTGAAACTTGCCCAAAATCCAAAACAGGACTAAGCCAGGACAGCTGCAGGGGGAATGTTCCCTACTGCCTTCTAAGAGTTTCCCCTTCCCCCTTCTTTTCACCTCTCCTTTCTCTGTTTCATCAAGTTCACTGCCAAACACCCTCACGCCTGGACAAATTTTGGTATCACTTCTTGCAGGAATCCCCATCCCAGCTGAAATACAAGGGTTGGACAGAAGGCTGTGTCCCTGTGTTTGTTCTGCCATGAAGAACATGCACAGGAGAACAAGGACCAAGCAGAGCTGACAGCACTCACTGAGGGTAACCAAGCAGTTCCTCCATGGAAACTCCCAGCAGCTTCCCACAGCTTCACCCAAGCCCAGCCTGGACATTGAGTCCTGCTCAGCCTTCACTGAACATTTCAGCTCAAATAATTCATTTAATTTTGAAGAGGTATTTGCCTGAATTTAAGAATTCCTACTTTTTTAACCTTTACAAAGCTCAGCATTACCCAGCAGAACAGGAAACTCATTTCAGTGTGACTTACAATGAAAAATGTAGGAATTTGTATTCTTGGTCAAAATCCATGCAGATATGTGTCAGTTATATACATTGCATATAACTGTTGCACTTCTCATATGCCTCAAAACTTTGCAGAATTTAATGAGAATCCCCTTGATGAGGCTCCAAGCAGCACCTACACAGACTGTGCTCCAGCTCCCACCAGGTAATTCCTGTGAGGACACCCCTGCATGAGAACAGAGCCTGGAGACCCCTGTCAGGGAGTCTGCTGGGCCTCCATCGAACAGAGAAATATTCTTCCCTTCGAAGATAAAACTAATAAAATCCTTCTTTTTGGGAAAAAGAAACCAAGCTACACATATTAAAGCAAACCATGGCAAGGAGTCTGCTGAAGTGCCCTAAAGGAAGAATCCCACCTTGATTTGGGCTATAAGGGACTTTAAAATTCAGTTCATTCCCTGTCACGGCAGGGACACCTACTATCCCAGGCTTCTCCAAACTCCATCCAACCTGGCCTCGGACACTTCCAGGGATCCAGGGTCACTTCCAGGGCCTCTCCACCCTCACAGGGAAGGACTTCCCAATATCCCAACTATCCTTGCCCTCTGGCACTGGGCCATTACAGTAAAAGCTACTTTTGAGTCGTTGAAGGCCAGCAGAGGGTCTGACAAAGGGCATCAGGAGTCCTGAGGGCTCCAAGTGGGAACCCAGGAGCTGGTGAACTGCTGGAGGTGAGCATCAGTCAGATATGGAGACAGGGAAGGAGTTAAGGTTCTTAGAATGAGCCTGGGACAAAGTGCCAGCTGGAGAGATGGGACAGATAGCAGACAAGAATCTGGGAGGAGAAGACAGAAGTTCAGAGCAAAAACAGACTGTGCAGGGGGGGAAAGGGAAGGGGATTCCAAGATTAGGTTAAGAAATACTTTTGATTTTATTAGATGAGAGTTTAGAAACTGCTAGAGTTGGGGAAAGAGAAAGGATTATGAGAGATTGTCCCTGACACTGGGATGTCATAGCAGAGTGGCACATACCTACCCCTGCTCCACCACAGCCCAGATCTGCACCCAACACCCCAAAAAGCACATTCTGAACAAATCCCCTCCCACACTGAGCCAGTCTTTACCTCCTTGTATGAGACCACATTTATCTACATCACTGCCAGTTTTTCTGTGGCTTCAAGTGACAAAAGCCTAAGTAAAGGTGCAAGTTGGGCCTTGCTGGTGAGCAGTGTTAAAATACCACTGCACTGAGGTGCCAGAACTGGCAATGCCAAGTTCAGGGTGGTCCCTTCTCACCACACATCAAGAAGGAACCTTGGAACACACAAGCACTCCACTCCCCTCCCCAAGCCTCTCTTTGACCATCCCAGTTCATCCAAACTGAGCAGGAAGGACAGGCTGTGCAGAACCTGCCTTGTCCCTTGCAGAAGGGCCAGAAGAACAGCCTCACTAATGCAACCAAACCTCCTGCAGAGCTGGAGCTTCTGCCTTCCCCTGCACTCCTGAGCTCCTGCAAGATGCCAGGCAAAACCCTTCCCCTAAGACTTTTTAGGGAATCATCTGGACTCTGTTCTTTTGGCATTCCAGCAGCTCAGAACCCAGGACTGGAATACAAGTGCAGACACAGCAATTCCGAGCACCAGGAACCAGAACTGAGCCTATTACAGGCAGCAAGATGGCAAGTACTCAAAAAAACACCAAACTTAAAAATCCAAAAAAAATCAGGTCTTGGATGTCTTTTTGAACATGCAGTTGGTGCTACTTATGACTAATCCCCTGCTGCTGCTGTTCCCCAGGGAACATCTCTACACCCAGCAGAACACAGAGCTGGGATTGCTCCACAGGGAAGGGCTGAGGGGATGAGACTTCTGCAGAGACATCCAAACTCTGCTTTGGGGGAACCAGAACTCCATGTGGAAATCACAGCAAGCACCAGAGAGGCTGAAGAACCACCAGGAAGTTCTCTCTGTACGATTTTTTTGCAGCTTGTGTGGGGAATTTTCAGCTCTTGGTTGCCTTTTGATCCCACACTTGCCTCTGCATAGGGTAGCAGGAGGGCTCTGGGAGAAGGTCCCTGTCACTGCTGCAGCTCCAGCAGTTCCAGGCTTTCTATCCCAAGGGCCTCATGACATGAACAAAGATACTTGCTTAACTAGAAAAGGAAAAAAAAAGATCAAAAGAATCTCTTTTACTGGCATCTACCACATGCTACTCACTGTTAAAGCAGAGGCATACAACTGGGTTGGTTTTTCATGTTTTTGGGGGTCCATGTGCAGAGAACAAGGGAGTTACACACCTGGCACCTGCAGTAATCCATGTTCTTTGTTCATCCAAGGAGTCAGGCTGGCACTGGGAAGTACAATCACTGCCTGGCTCTGCCCAGCTCTCCTGACTCTCACAGACTTCTCCAGCACTGCCCCTCCTCACCAAAGGAAGGACCTGTCACTCCTCTCCAGTCCTGGTTTGTGCTCAGAGTAGCCCCAAAATTGCTGTTTAGGAGTGGCAGAATCTTCACAGCCCCTGCAGAGACTCAGCCACTGACATACAGTATTTGAGCTCCAACTAAAAATCAGCAACACAAACACCTTCAGGACCAAAAGGAATTGACAGGAACAGCAGAGATATTTTATATTTTCTAGTCCAAAAATCTGACTGCAACTTCAGAACTGCAGCTCTGGCAGCTGACATCCCTCTCTGTGCCTCTCCAAGTTCCACATCACACTCAGTCTCTTATTTTTAACCCCAGTCCATGCTCTAGTAACACAATTTGAATTGCCTAACCGAATATGCTCAAATGACTTCCTAATTTGAGTAGAACAAGCCAGAAGAGGCAATGGCTGGGCTGGGTCATAAATAGCTGGGCTGTCATCATTTGCACAGCCTTCAACAATAGAACTGAGTAATTTTCAGGTGCTGTTTAATGCTACTTACAGATAATAATTATGACTGTCTGAGGTTCACAGTTAGCAGCAGCTGTCAGTGATTTGCTCCACATACTGCAGCCAATTTCATAATTTCAACAAAGTTCTATGTGCAATAAGATTAAACATTAACAGATGAAGGTTAAAATCCATATTTAATAAGCAGACTGGAAATAATAATTACAATAATCTGATATTCTTCCTGTCTCCTTCCTCCTGTGCAGAGCCTGTTTCTAGAGAATAAAAGATAACCTGCAGTGATAAAGGGCATCCTGGGCACTGTGACTTCCACAGATGTGGAACTGAACAGAAAATATGCTTAATTTTTCCAAAAAGGCTTTTAAAAGAAATAATATTTCTTCAGCAGATCCCACCTTTTCTACAAACCCATCAACATCTAAACGGAGCAATAGATGAGCTCTAAGGGTGAGCTGCTCTCACAAATGAGGAAATTGGCCCTGAAACATAATGTTAATCCTATGAAAGATTTCAAGGATTTGTAGATTTATGGAAAATAAGATGCAGCAGCTGATATGAACCATCAGCAGCATCACTTCAGGCAGTTTTGCAGAAAGCCACAAAGAACAACTCAAAGTTTTAAGTTATCTGGAGTTCCCTCTCTGCAGCGCTCTGCCAATTCTCAGTGGACAAAAAGCCCCACAGCAAACCTTCAAATGTTTGTCTTCACCTATTAAATGGTGCAGGTCCCATTTTCCCTCCATCTGAAGTCTGGGCAGCATTTCTCAGGTGTGAACAGGGTGTCCATGAACCACGCTCACCTGTCTCTGCTTTCCCTGCCTGGGATGTTTCACAGGCTGTGCTGTGTGAGGACTCTGCAAACCAAAGTCCTGTGGGCACCCCGTGTTGTGTTTCCAATTTTCCTGAGGGGACTCTGGCTACTACAGGCAGAGAACTCACCCCACATAAGTTGCAGCAAATTGAACCCTTGGTTTTCCACTCCCTCCAGTACCCACCAGAGCAGCTCGTGCAGGAGGCGGCCTGAGCCCCGGCCTCGGTTCTTGTCGAACGCGTAAGCGAAGATTTTAGCACCATTTCCATCAGCATCCACCTCCATCCGAGCCTGGAGGGAAGGGAAAGGCTGTGAGATCACCCCACAAGGGGCAGACAGCACCTGCTCCACTGGGATGGACACAACATCTCACACTTGTCCCTGCAGGTCCCTTGAGCTCAGTGGGATCTGAGTTGTCTCAATCCCCCAGGGGGACCCAGCCAGGTGGGGCTGGGAAAGGGCAGGGAGGAGCTGGGGGGGGGGGGGGACTGCCTGGATAAAGAACAGCAGGAATACACCTGTGTGGGCTGGGATTCATGTCAGGATCCACACTCTGTCTCTGTGCAGCCACCAGGGCTTTGCTCTCAGCACTGCCCCTACATCCACCTCACTGGGAGAGCCAGGGCCTGTCATTTTTCCTGCACTCCACAATGCTGTGTTGGTGACAAAGCTCACAAAGCGCAGCAAGAACTTGATACGTTTGGGACAGTCACAGTGTGTTACCACCACAGGGACAGAGACACAGGGGCTGACAGAGGGGAGGAATGGACGAACAGGGAGTGTTCTGACAGCAGCACTGCCCAAACTCCTAAAATTCCTAAGAGAAGCCCCAAAGCACCCACTGCACTGAAGAAATTCAGCAGATTATGACCCTCCTCCATAAAACACCTTATTTGTCGAAGACTTCATAATCACTGTCTTTCACTTTCAAAGTCTTGGTAGAGCCCACTTACCCTCTTCCAGTGGACCTGAAGAGGAAACACTGTTTTCAGGTCACATAATCAGTTACAATAATACATTGTTTCCTCAATAATACATGTTTTCCTCATCCAAGACTAAGTGCAGAATGAGCATTTTTAGTGCTTGCCAAACCACGGGAGGACAAATTATTAGTTCTCCAAAAGCATACAAATAGCATGAAAATAAAAAAAACTACATAACAGCTAAGTAAATACAACCTTAAATACAAGTCTCTGAGTTGGAACTTCAATAACTTAAAACTGGCTCTTTTTTCCCCCAGACATAGGAGTTACAGGCACAGCACTTCCACAAGGTGTTTGGTCGGAGCAGGACACAAGGAAAGGAAAAAGCCGAGGCTCCACCGGGAGCCCGAGCACCGCCGGCCTGGGGAGGGCGCGGAGGGCGGAGGCGGGGCCGGGGCAGCCCCGGTCGGGGAGGGGAGTCACAAAACCCGGTAAAATAACGCGAGGAGAACACGGGCAGCGGGTGGGGGGGTCCCTCACCTCAAAGGAGTAGCTCTCCACCAGCGGGATGTCCTGCTCGTCGATCAGCGTGTACTTGGTCTGGAACACAGCAGGAGCGCCGTCAGCGCGGCCGCACGGCCTCGGGACACCCCCGGACCGCACGGCACGGCTCGGAATGAACCGGGACCGCACGGCACGGCCCCGGCTCCGCTCGACACGGCTCCGTGAGGCCCCGGCACGGCCTCAGTGTGGCCCCGGCATAGCCCCAGTGGCTCGGTAAGGCCCGGTAATGCACAGCACGGTCCAGCACAGCACGGCCCTCCCCGCCCGGCAGCACCGGCCAGCCGGCCGGCCCGCCCGCTGGTCCCCGCCCGGCCAGACCCCTACGCCCCGGCCCCGCCGCCCCCCGCCCCGCCCGGCGCAGAGTGCCCGAGCCCGGCTCGGCCTCGCCCGCCCGCGCCCTGCGCTCACCTTGCCGGCCACCCGCCCGAGCCGGACGATGCCCAGCTTGAAGTCGGTCATGGCGGGGCCGGGCCGGGGCCGCCGCTCAGCCCCGCGCCGCTGCCACGCGCCGCCGCCTCGCGCACACCCGGGGGGGCGGGGCCGCCGCGCCACCGCCCCCCGCCGCCTCTCGGCCAATGATGGCCCGCGCCACCGCCCACCCGCTCCCGGCGGCCCAATGACGGCCCGCGCCGCCCTTGCGTCACTCCCGCGAACGCCGCCGCCGCGGCCAATGGGCGCGCGGCGCGCCGCGGCTCGGGTCACGTGGGACGGGGCCCCGCGCGCGGGCGCGGCGGCGCGGTCGCGGGAGGCGCGGACGGTGACGTCACGTTCGCGGGAAGCTTCGTGCCGGCGGCAGAGGGGGCGCGGCCGCATCTAAAGAGACCGCGCCCCCCGCCCTCCCGGGACCGAAGGGGGACGCTCACGGGGACCCCAGGGATGGGACAGGGACACCCCCAGGGTCCGGGAGCCCCGGGCTCGCTGCCGGCGGCACATGGCGGAAAGCCCCGCCGCGTGGATGCCCGGACATCCCGCGCAGCCCCGATGAGCCGTGCGGGCGGAGCCACGTTCCGGCGGATTGGGCAGGGACCAGAGTGTCCAGAGCTGGAGAGACCCACGGGAACCACGGAGTCCCAGCTCCCGGCCCTGCCCAGGACACCCCGACCATCCCTCCCTGGGCATTCCTGAGAGCTGCGCTGCCGTGTGCCTGGGGATGTTGATGTGACCCTAGGGAGGGGCTGTGGGGCCCAAACTGGCTGTGCTCTGCTTTGGGCCAGCAGCCAGGCCCAGCTGGGACAGCTGTGTGTCCCCCAGAGGGACCACAGAGCTGTTGTGGGGTCACCCCAAGAGGCTCCTCAGAAGGGCAGTTACTGCCAGAACTTCCAGCCCTTTCACATTGGGGGTTACTCCAGGACCTGTGAGGGTGTCACAGCAATGTTTTGGTTGAGATTTCAGCCCAATGTAGTCTCTGCATCTTCATTCTCTCAAAAAAACCTGTAAAGATTTGTGGGATCCTTCACCCAGGGCTGCTCCATCTGCTTATCCCCAGCCTGGACTGATCCCGGGGGTTGTCCTGACCCGGGGCAGCTCCACACTAGGCCTGGTGAAACCTCATGAGGTTCCCATGGCCCCACTGCTCAAGCTTGTCCAAGTCCCTGGGATGTGTCACTGCACCCTCAGCTTAGTGACACCTGCAAGCCTGCTGAGGTTGCACATCATCCCTCAATGTGTCATTAATAAAGATACTAAATGAAATAACAAATTAGGAAGATGGATTTAAATGTGACATTAATGTAGGCTGTTACCTTAGAACCCTCTACCTCCTTTTGAAGAAGTGGGATTAGGAAGAAATGAATTATTGCAGGGCAAACCCTCCTGCTAAGCACTGCTTTGTGCCTACCAGAGCCTGTGCCTTCAGGCAGCATGGGAAAGTTACGGATCCTGTCCCAGGAGAACTCCCTAAAAGCAAGAAAAGGAATCCTTTTTCCAACTGTTTCCAGCACTGCCATGTGGAGTAAAACACACACAGGACAAGCACAAGGCTGAACAGCTCCTGAGACTCTCGGGGCTCACATCAGAGCAGATGCCTAACACTAGGGGCACAAAGATTTTAAAGTAGTTTAAAGCAGAGCTGCTGCTCAAAGGGGCTGCAGCCTCTGCCATGCTGCCTTGCCTCAGGCACCCCAAGTGTTTGTGCAGCTTTGCTGTGGAATCTCTGAAGAACCTCAGCTGGAAGGGACCCAACCCTCCCCTGGCATTGCAGCCAGGCTGGCCTTGGATGAGGATCCCACCAGCCCTCTCCAGCCCTTCAGCCTGTGGTCATTTATCACACAAAAGTTTTTCCCTGTGTACCTTATCAGAATTTGTGTCACACAAATCATTGGAGACATGGGGATTGGGCAGGTTACAGAGCATGAGAAGCCATCTCTGACCTATTCAGAAAACATCCGAACATTACTGCCAGCTTGAAGCATGGTCAATTCCAACAAAGGAACCCAGTAGAACCACAGAATATCCTAAATTGGAAGGGACCCACCAGGATCACCCAGTGCAGCCCCAGTTCCTGCCCAGACCCCCCAACAATCCCCCCTGTCCATCCCTGGCAGCGCTGTCCAAACGCTCCTGGAGCTCTGGCAGCCTCGGGGCCGGGACCATTCCCTGGGGAGCCTGGGCAGTGCCCAGCACCCTCTGGCTCAGGGAAGAACCTTTCCCTCATCTCCTCCATTAACCTCCCCTGTCACATCTCCAGCTGTTCCTTCAGCATGGCAAGTGCCTGGAATTTTTTTTCTGGCTGCCTCAGAAAAAGGCCCTACAAACAACTGGGGGAAAAACAGATGAAAGTGCAGAGACACAAACTCTCCTGGTTTTAACCCCATCAGCTGCTCGTGGAATAGAGGTGAGGGAAACGCGGGGCCAGCACAGGCCTGGAGCCTGGGCAGAGCTGCCCAAGGCACAGATCCCTGAGCTCGTGGGATTCCCATGGCTGGGAATACCCACGACAGGCTTCACTCAGTTTTGCTGTATGAGTGAGGAGGGTCCGGGCCCTCCCCTCCACACTGCCAGGGACACAGTGGGATGTCCTGGACAATTGGTATCTGCCAGGGCTTGTGGATTTGCTAATTTTTTTTTTTTTAATCATGCCTTTCCCTCTGTCACTACAGCGCCACTTCAGGCTCTGTGGCCCTCAAGTCACCAGAACAGTAACCCCAATTTCATCAGGGAGCAAAGAACACAACTCCATCTCATTTTGAATAAGCAAGGCTAAGCATTCTGGTCTCATTCCTCACCACATTTTTTAACAGCCACACTTCCATCCCCGCTCCAAATCCATCCAAAACAGGCATGGACATATCACTCTAAAGCTGCTGTACTTCCAAGGAAGACAAGGAGAGTGTCCCCAAAAGAAAATTCACAGCATGGGTTAGGAAGAGACAAATCAAGCCAGCAACAGTGCTTGCAGACAACTGGGTCTTTATTTAGGTATTTAAAGTGCTACAAAAAACTGAAGGAGCCTCCATCTGGCAACTTCCTTTTCTGCAGTCTTAACTCTGTTGGAAGAAGCAGACACAGCTCATTAGTGGAGTCTTTCAGTAATTAAATGTTACACAGCAATTTCACTCAGAGCCCAGCACTTACAGCTGGGCACTCAATGGCACCACTGTTGATGTCATCGATGATGTCGTGGGGGTGTCTCCCATCAATGCTGCAGCCCACAGACTGGGCAGTGCCAAGGATCTCCTTGATGGTCCCTGCAGCAGGAAGACACAGCTTGTCAGTGGCTTTACCATGGAAATACATCTGAGCCAACCTGGGCTAGTGGAAGGTGTCCCTGTCCATGGCAAGGGGTGGAATTCATGGAGCTTTAAGGTCCCTTCCAACACAAACCAGCCTGGATACTGACACTCACACAGAACTCCTCACAGCTCTCAGGTGTCCCTCTTGTCCCCCAGGTGTTTGCAGGCTGCAGCCCCAGGGCTCACCAAGGAACATCAAGTCCCTTACTCATATCTCACATCCTGGATCCCCCTAGAACACACTGCAAACTCCCCCAGGTGTTGGGGCTGCCTGTTCCTAGCCAGCACAGCTCAGCTATGGACCCCCCCTTCCAGGAAATGGAGCAGGGGAAGGAGCATTCCCTGCAGCCCAAGGCCAGGACTCACCTGAGAGCTCCCGGGCCAGGGAGCGGTGCCGCATCTGCCGTGCGATGTTCACGATCTCCTCAAAGGTGACGCTGCCACTGTGCTTAACTGGGAGGGAACAGCAGCAGTGAGGCCACTGCCAGCTCCTGTTTCCTCTGAGAACACCATTCCCAGCACTCAGACCACGACAAGAGCTGGGAGTTTGCAGCTCCAGCAGGACTGCTGTCAGTGCTGCTGCTCCCGGACCGCAGCACAAAATCATCCCCAATTCCTCTTTTGACGGCTGCATTTCTGCCAGCTCCCCTGGCTGTGCCAGGCCCTGTGCTACAGGACAGGTGCCTCATTTACCCCAACTCAGCCCAGAGAAGCTGTGGTTGTCCCATTCCCTAGAGGTGTCCGTGGCTGGGATAGACAGGTCTTGGAGCAACTGGGGATACTGGAAGGTATCTCTGTCCATGGCAGGGGTGGAACTCATGGGCTCTTACACCCTTCCCAACCCAAACCAGTCCATGACCCCATAACCTCCTCAAACACAGATGTGAATCTCTTGTTACCCTGGCACTGCAGGAATACCCAAGAACCAGCCTTCTGTCCCCTGCTTACTAGTTTGTGCTGAATAATCCCAGAGGAAGGTACTGGTATTCCCCCTCTTTTAGCCCCAAAACATTCAGATGAACACTTACTGTTCTTCTGCTTCTTCCTGTCACGAGGTGGCTCCTTCAGAGCTTTGATAATCAGAGCCGAGGCAGAAGGAACAACCTCTATCTAAATACAAAGAGATTAATTCCTCCCCCATTCTACACAGAATTCCACTACTAACAAAGAAACACAACCACTCAAGTATCTCAGCAAAGATAACTGCCAGAGTAGTGTGTATTCTATCAGTTCCCTCATCCTTCAGGTTTTTTGTGCTGCAGTAATCTGTTCCCAGGTTTTCGGCACAGGCCTCCCCACATGCAGGAGAGGACTGCTTCCTGCCTGGGGCTTCCTCTCAGCTCACCACTGGAATGTACCAGCCACAGGCATCAGAACAGGTACGGTGGCAGGTGGCTGTAGGAGTTGGCAAGATTTTTAATTATTTATTTCTATGCTGCTTTTAAGAAAGGCACTGGTTTGGGTTCTTTTTGCTGATTAGCCATTACATAGAAAGAACAATCTATGTGCAACAGGATGGAAACTGAATTTTGGCACATGAGGAAAATCTTTTCTCAGGATTCTCCAGCCCAGGCTTCACTCGCATCCCCCCACCCACGTTTTAAGGTCTTCCCAGAAGACCCCCACACACTCCCTGTGTGGCACTCATTTTATCCACCTCGGAAGGATGAAGGGCTGAGTGGACCCTGCCGGGATCCGGGCCGGTGGCTGGAGCAGGCGGAACCCGGGTGGGCTCCACGCCTGCAGCACCGGCCGGCCCCTGCGGCGTGCGGTACCTGCGCTTGCCTGTTCTGGATCGTCAGCTTCACTGTGATCCGCAGCCCCTTCCAGTCGCCCGTGGCCTTGGCGATGTCATCACCCACCTTTTTGGGGGACTGAGGGACGACACGTGGAGGTCACACGGGGCTTGGGTTAAAGCCGAGAGCTCCAGCGCTGCCCCGGGCTCCCTCCCCGTGTGCGGTAGTACCGGACACCTTTTCTCCAGGGCGGAGCAGCAGAGCCCCGCTGCTCCGCGGGGCACGCTTCCCACCGCCTTCCGAACGTATTTTATCCCTCCCACTCAAATTTCCCCCGGGGTTCATTCATTGCCCCCAGCAGGACACGCTTCCCACTCCGCTCGGGACAGGTTTCATCCCTCTACACCCAACCCACGATCCCCCGGGCCTCCCACCTCTCTGCACTCACTCCCCAACGCCCCCCGGTCCCGGTACGTACCAGCCCCAGGGGTCCGATCTTGGGGGCCAGCGCGGACGTGGCTCCGACCTCGCCGCCGGTGCAGCGCAGGTAAACTGTGGGGACAGCGCCGCGTCAGCCGCGCCCGCCGGGCCCCGCGGCCCCCGCCCGCCTCCCGCGCCCGCCGCCGGCACGTACCGACTTTGATCTCGTTGGGATCGAACTTGGGCGGCATCGCGGCGGCGGATGGCGGGGATGGAGCGGGGCGGCGGGGACAGAGGCAGAGAGAAGCGGATGGAGGCGGATGGAAGCAGATGGAACACGGCGCGGGACCAAAGGCCGTCCGCCTTCCGAGGGTAGCGAAAAGACAGCGCTCGCCGTACAGGCCTAAGATATACCCTGTGAGATCTCGCGAGAAGACAGGGAACTATAATAATGGCCGAAATCTCGCGGGATCTGTGCAGTTCTATTGTTGTGTATTTATATCTCTGTATATCAAGATATCTCCAGGGCACCGGTGGAGTCCCCACCCCTGGAGGTGTCCAAGAAAGGCCGGGCCGTGGCGCTCAGTGCTCTGGGCTGGGGACGAGGCGAGGATCGGGCACGGGTTGGACTCGGTGACCCCGTGGGGAATCTTTCCCATCCCGGACAATTCTGGGGTTCCGTGACCGGGCAGGACGGTCCTCCGGCCTCGTGAGGGCGCTCGAGGGCGGCGGGCGGAGCTCTGGGGCCGGGCCGGGGCGCTCTGGGCGCGCCGCTCCCTGGTGCCGCTGATCACGTGACCCGGCGGTGAGGCAGCGATGGCGGCGCCGAACGGTGAGCGGGGCTGGGGAGCGGGGAGCCGCTGTGGAGCAATGGGCTGCTCCGGGCACCGCGCCTCGGGGGTGCTCCTCGGAACGGCTCGAGAGCAGGCGGTGCCCGGAGTTGCGCGGTGTCTGCCGCGGAGCAGCCGCTGCCCTCTCTCACTGTCGCTGCTCTCCCCAGGTATCGGGCCGGTGCCCGAGGGTTGCGAGCCCAAATCCCTTCAGGGTCGACTCAGCCCGAGTTTCCGAGGTTTTGAGCCCTCGGGCACAGAACTGCGCTGTTCTGAATGAGGGAAGGGTAAAGAAGACGAGGAGCTTGGAAGCTGTGTGACCCTGGGAGGGGGACCCGCGGAGAGAAGAAGAAGAGAATAGTGATGATGAAGGAAAGTAAGGACTGAGAGGCAGAGCTGGACTGGTAAAGACGAGCGGAGATTCGTTCCAGGCGTTGCCCGGAGGGGCCTGGGGCAGGCTCAGGCTGTGGCAGGGGTGGCAGCTCTAGCACAGAGAGCAAACGATGCAGGACAGCAAGTTCCAGAGCTGCAATTCAGCTGTTGCCTCCTCCGTGCCTGTTCCAGTGCCTGCAGGGCTGGCTGCTGACAACCTGTCAGAGAGCCAGAGCAGCCTGTGGTTGTCTGGTGACTCCTCTGTTCCCCAGGGCCAGGCAGCATCTTCAGGAGCCCACCCAGACCCGCAGCCTGGCTCACTGCGCCCTCATTGTGCTCCTAAGTGTGTTTTCCCAGAGTAAATAAAAGATCTCTTCTTTCCACACCCTCACCTTGTCTCATTACAGTGCCGAGACGGATTTACGGCATCCAGAATTTTTTGGAAACTGGGGCTTCTTCCAGAGCTGTGTTGCTGTGTTTTAATTATAGTTGTTAGTAAAACGAAATGTTTGGTTTTATTTTGCTGTCATCACAGACTGGGAAACACCCAGAGGATATTCCTGTGCCCTTCCCCACCCCGAGTGTATGGCTGCTCCTCATGCAGAACTCACTGCCTGCAGGGAGCAGTGGGATCAGGATTTGGTGTCCGTGGGTGCTCACTGCCTGCAGGGAGCAGTGGGATCAGGATTTGGTGTCCGTGGGTGCTCACTGCCTGCAGGGAGCAGTGGGATCAGGATTTGGTGTCCGTGGGTGCTCACTGCCTGCAGGGAGCAGTGGGATCAGGATTTGGTGTCCGTGGGTGCTCACTGCCTGCAGAGTGAGTGCTGGCCTGGGCGCTTACAGGCAGTTTTCTTACTAATTTAATAAATAAAAATTGTATCATGTAATGGTCATATGCCAAGGGCCTTTCTCACTCCTGGCTGCTGCGTTTGATGTGTCATCACTAAAGCAAATTTCCACTTTTAAAAGCTGTTCAGTCCATTTAACAAATCTCTGATCCTTCATCCTCTGATGCCTGGTGCGATTCTTTTCTGTTCACTGTCTCCCCTTCAGCCTTCATGTCTTTATCAATTTTCTTGGGTGAAAACTGATGATTTCCTACTATCACCATGACTAATGGGATCTGGCTGGAATAGGGAAAGGTGAGGTGGGCCAAGAGGATGCAGAAGTGCTCAGTAGAGTTGAACATAGTCATCAATTCAAGGATATCGTATTGCACCTTTGCTTTCTCATCTTGAAATCTCCTTTTTTTTTGTGCCTCTGATGTCTTGTGCTTGATTGCTGCCCTGCATTTCTCTGACAGTCAACTTCCCTTCTTGCTCAGTCCTTTGAGATCTGGCTCTCACCTTCTCTTCTGGGAGCTGGGTCTGAGCAGCATTTCAATAATCTGAACTGGTTAAAGAGGCAGAAATTTGGATGGCAGGGAAAGAGCCACAGAACTGTTAGAGATGAGTTTATAGCTATGTTCTGCTGTGGCCCATGGCTTCTCCCAGTAAGTGGTGTGGCAGCAGGGCACTGACTCAGGATGTCTCTGCCTCCTTGTTCCTGCAGTGAAAGGAAGAGGGATTAATTATATTGAATTGTTTTATTTTTACAGTGAGAATTTATCTCTCTAAAGATTTTGTGGAGTTTTTGGCAGAGCTCTCCCTGCCTGCTCAGGGAATATCCCTGGCTGGATCCTATGGGTACCTGCTCTTCAGGAGAGTTTGAGGCCAGTTTGCAGACATAGAGCTGGCAGAGAACCAGCATTTTATGTACAGCTCCTGAGCTCCACTGAGCCCTGAGTTGAGTGGTCTGTAGCTGTGCCAGTTACTGCTCCACTGGTGAAGTGGCTCTTTTGTGCTGATTTTTAAATTGCATAGAAAAACTGCATTTTAAAAAGTCACTGCAAGTGTTTAAAAAGTTGCTCCCTGTTCAGGACTTGCTGTTGCTTTCCTGCTCTTCTCTCATCTCCCAGCCAGATCCCTGTGTCAGGTCTCTCTGGGAGCCCCTGTTCACCTGCAGCCCCAGCTCAGGCTCTTTCTGCATTGCCCATTTGTGCCCCCTGCTCTTATGCAGCCACAGATAAAACCCTTTTTCTCCTTGATTTCTTTACTCAGCTGGCCCCATCTCTTTCCCAGCATCCCACTGGTACCACCTCATTACCAGCTGCTCTCCCCATTTCTTGTTCAGCCACAGCTTTCTGTCTTTCCTTCAAAATCTGTCAACAGCTCCTTTTTCTCTCCTGCTGGGTCAGAGCCCTGTCCCAGAGCTGCCTGGTGTCTGTTCCCCTTCAGCCACCTGCACTCCTGATTCCACCAGGCATCTTCCTGCACCCAACTTTTCCTCTCTCAGGTTCAAATTCTCTTCCCTTACACTTCAGCCAGCCGGAATCCTTGCTCTCAGTTCTTTATTATTGTGCAATAATTTACTTTAAATAGTTTGGCTTTTGTCCCCGGTGCTTGATTTCTTGATACAGCTTTTTAATTTTTAATTCTGGAGTGGACCCTGCATTTCTCTGATCCTTCAGCAGCCTTTCTTTGTGCCTATCCCAGAGCTGATCCAAACAACCAACCCCTCTCAGACCACAGCAGGGCTTGAGTGCCTCATGTTTGTACTTCCCTGTGCTGGAACCTGCCTATGTGATGCAGCTAAACAAAGACAATTGCTGACACAATTCTTTTCTTTTTAACCTTACTCTCTGCCACTTATTAGGTCCCTGTTCTGCAGCCCAGGCTTTCCAGCAAACACAGACCCCAGGATCCCTCAGCCCTTCTCTGCACTGACCATCTGTGCCCCTGGACAGAGCCACAGTCAGGACTGAAGATGCCTCTCTTCTCCAGGAAGAAGAAACCCAGCGATGATGCTCGGAAGCGCCTTGAGTACCAAATGTGCCTGGTAAGCACTGCCAGGATCATTTCTGTCCTCTGTGCCTGGTCCTTGAGTACCAAATGTGCCTGGTAAGCACTGCCAGGATCATTTCTGTCCTCTGTGCCTGGTCCTTGAGTACCACATGTGCCTGGTAAGCACTGCCAGGATCATTTCTGTCCTCTGTGCCTGGTCCTTGAGTACCAAATGTGCCTGGTAAGCACTGCCAGGATCATTTCTGTCCTCTGTGCCTGGTCCTTGAGTACCAAATGTGCCTGGTAAGCACTGCCAGGATCATTTCTGTCCTCTGTGCCTGGTCCTTGAGTACCAAATGTGCCTGGTAAGCACTGCCAGGGTCATTTCTGTCCTCTGTGTCTGGTCCTTGAGTACCAAATGTGCCTGGTAGGTACTGCCAAGATAATTTTTTTTCTCCATGCCTGTTCCTGACTCCAGGTGATTTGGTACATCCCCTGTATGACCAGTAACCATGTTTCATGACCAGCAGTTGTGTCCCTGATCCCACCAAGACAGCAGGTTTTCTTCCTAATGTACCTCAGGGAATTCCTACCTCCCTGTCTGGCTTTACCCTCCCACCCCACATCCCCTTCATTCCACTTCCATCCCTCTGTGTGGTTCCATGGGGCATCCTCCACCCCACCTCATACCAGCCTGCAGGTGGGAACCCAGCTCTCCTTTCTCCTCCATGCCCCTTTGCCATTACAGATCTCCCAGTTTGCTTTTCCTTCCAGGGAACCTGTGACTTCCCATCATATCTGCCTTGCCTTCTGCCTCTCTTTTGCTTACCATTATTATTCTGATGTTCCTGTCACTCTGTGGATTAACTGGTTAGGTGTTGCTGTTTGTTCTCCTGGACTGGGATTTCACCAAGATGCTCTGGCACAGGGAATCTCCTGGGGAAGGGATGAGGGGAAGCTGAGGAACTGGGGGGAGTTCATCCTTGAGAAAAGGGGGCTCGGAGGGCCCTTCTGGCTCTGCACAACTCCCTGACAGGAGGGGACAGCCAGGGAGGGGTCGGGCTCTGGTCGCAGGGAACTGGGAGAGGAGGAGAGGGAACGGCCTCAGGCTGTGCCTGGAGAAGCTTAGGTTGGATATTGGGACATTTTATTTCCTTGAAAAGCATTGTCAGACATTGCAACAGGCTGCCCAGGGCATTGGTGGGGTCACCATCCCTGGAAGTGATCCAGAGATGTGTAGATGTGGCCCCTGGGGACATGGGTTAGTGGAGTCTGTCCAGGTTCATCACTGTTAGCAGCTGCATTGGATGGATTTGATTTGAACATGGAAAATACTTTGGAATAGAACCACAGAATCCCAGGCTGGTTTGAATGGAAGGGACCTTAAAGCCCATCCAGTGCCACCCCTGCCATGGGTAGGGACAACTTCCACTGTCCCAGGCTGCTCCAAGCCCCAGTGTCCAACCTGGCCTTGGACACTTCCAGAGATTGGGAGTCCACAACCTCTCTGGGCAAGGTGCAGCAAGAGGTGCTGTGTTTCTGCATGGTCTAATTCTCTGGATGTGGTTCTTCCCTCTCCAGGCAAAAGAAGCTGGTGCTGATGATACCCTTGACATATCCAGATGTGAGCTCTCAGAGGTATGTCCTCTACACCTTCCAGTCTTCACTCACAGCTCTGATTCTCTGTCTGCTTTTTGGTACCAACTGTCAGATTTACCCTCATACCTGTGAGCCTTGAGACAGACATTGTTGCTGGTCCACCTTTTCCTCTATCTCCTGATCTTTGGCTTTCAGTTGGGTGCTTCTTTCCCTGTTTTTTTGGTGGGAGTTTGCCTGTCCTGTCTCATGCTTCAACACCATTTCTGTCCTGGGAGTCCTTTAGAAGGGCAGAGTGGTCTCATACCTGCCACTGGTACCTTGTTTGACCCTAGTTTGGGACCTCGTGGCTTAATTTTGCTGGTCCTGAGGGAACTGGCTTGCCAAAGGCTGAGTATTTCTAATCTTAGAGCTGGATAGTCTGCCCCCCATGGTTGTTTTATTGTGTAAGTGAAAATCCCACTTCTGCTTCCAAGTTGTTGGTTAAGGATGGAAATCTCACTCCCAGTTTGGCTTCTTTTATGGCAACCAACTAAATGAGGAACAGTCTGTCTGCTGGTGTGTGGGCAGGCAGTGACAGTGCCAGACACCCAGACACAGCTTTTCCTGCTGGCAGCCGGGCCAGCCTCAGGCAGAAACCCATTTTTATCTCACTTTTAATTTTATTCCTTGTTTCATGCTTTTAAACTGTTGATCCTGAATACAGGATGCCCTTGCAAAGCAAGGTGGGGAGATTTGACACCATGCTGGAGAGCTGCCTGCTGTGCAGTGTGAAATGGCTTTGCTGAGACTTTGGGATGTTTTGTTCCAAGCTCAGGAGCCAACAGCAGGTTGTGTGTGGGTTTGCAGGCTTAGTGGGACAGCCTGGGTGTGGCAGGGTGGCAGACAGAGGATCCACCCAGCCAGCTCCACTTATGGCCAGGACTGATCTGGGATGCCCAGCAGCTCTTTTTGGACCATAAAACTGTCCTGCTGTTTAATTTTCATTGTTGTTTCAATAAGTGAAGTGAGACATAATTTTGGTTTGACAATTAACCATGGGCAGGAGTCTGGATATTTCTGGTTCTGTGCTGCAGGGAAGGTCACAGTGCCCAGCTGTGGCTGAACTGGCATCTCCTTGTTCTGCCTGTCCCTCTTCTTCATCAGGGACACTCTGTCCTGCTTGGTGCTCACCTTTCTCTCTCAGCACACTTCAGTGTGACTGTGAGGTTGCCAAACCACAGAATGCATTTCTGTGATGATGAACTAACCTCTGCCTGAGCTCATCTGCACATTGAATGTTAAATCACACAAAGCTTGAACTCCTGCCTAACCTTCAGCCTGCTCTGTGACACTGTTATGTCATGGAGAGCCACTGCAAGCTGTGTAAATGGGAGCTCCCTGGGAAGTACTGGGCCAAAATCAGGGGCTAGTAATTTTAAGCATCACTTTTATTTTTAGTTGAGCTATTCACACTTTACACATGGACAGTGTAGAACTGCTTAAAAGAGAAGTCTGACATGACTGTTTTCTAATTGTTTTTAGGTTCCTTATGGGGCCTTTGCAACTTGCAAGGTCTTGCAAAAAAAGGTAATGTTGTAATCAGAAATTATTAAATAATTCTATTAACAGTCTTAAATATTATTTTTGTGTTTGAAATGACTGTGTGTGGTTGTTTTATGGTGGTCCAGAAGGAATTTGCTTATGAGGAGTTTATCCACCTGGGTGATACTACATAGGGAGCAGTTTGAGTTGGATCAATCCTGTCTTTGTTTTTTAAAGTTAACTTCTGCCAGGAAAGGTGAGGTGATTGTTCTAGCCCATCTAAGGGTATTTCTCATGTGAGGAATTTGGCTCTGCTTTAGATCTCATGTAAAATGTTTGACCTTCTCTGACAATCCATTTCCTACTTTAATGTTTTATATGTTAGTGAATAAGATATTGAGTTCTTGTACAGTCTCCCCAGTTCAATCTCAACAAAAGGGCTTGTCTTTCTGTCTCTTGTGCTTATGTGTCAATGAGGTTTTTCCTCCTCAGGTGCTGATTATTCATACAAATAATCTGACATCTTTACTTCCAAAGTCGTGCAGCCTCCTGAGTCTCATAACTGTGAAGGTAATTGGGATTCTTAACAGTTCAACTGCAGCCAATTTTCCTTTGATTTGAGCTGCATTAAAACACACCAGCCCAAGTAAATTTCTTCTGGATGACTGGCTTTGCCAGGAATCAGTACCAAGGTGTGACACCTGCCTCTTCTGGGTTCACCTCCCAGGCTGACTAACAGCAGTCAGTGAGTAACATCACCATCAGTCCCACGACTCATTTATCCCCTTCAGAATCCCCCAATTTCCCCCTCAGCAGCCTCACTGGTGGTGGTGGTCAGGCAGAGCTGGTTGTGTTATGGAGTAGATCCATTTCTCCCCTGCTCTGGAGGGTCACTCCAGAAGGGAAGGAAAGTGGTGATGGGTGTGACAGGGCTGGATCACCATCATGCTGGGATTCCCCAAGAGGCAGAGTCATTTCAGCAGCTCCAGGTAGAGGGAGGGAGGTTTCCAGGTCTAGTCCTACCCTCTCCCTGAACTGCTGTTGGAGCAGTTCAGCTTCCAAAGAGCAGTTCAGCTCATTTGATCCTGCAGAAATTCCTTCTGCCAGCCTGGTTCCAAGGGGATGATTTATTCAGTTGGCTCCTCCAGTTCTGTGGGACTGCTCTCCCTCAGTGTCACTGCCCACTCTTATCTCGTTTATTACTGATGCCTGAATTTCCAAAAGACCTCCAAGAATTACCATGTCCCCTGGAAAACCTGAGCTGCTTTTCAAAGTCCCATTGGAAGCAAAGTAATTTTCATTGTGAGATACTTAATTACTTTTGTTCCCAACCTTGTTTGGTGACATTATCCATTTTTCCAGGTTCTGGACCTGCATGACAACCAGCTGGCTTCACTTCCTGCTGATATTGGTCAGCTGACAGCTCTTCAGGTAAAAGATTTGCAGCTACATCCCAGGTGTCTGTACAGGGCATGCTTGGGGACAGCAGGGATGTGGGTTACTGCTGTTTGGTTTATAATTAGTCACAACTTCTGTGCTGGTGCCATTTTGTCAGATCTATCACACCACCCTGACTGTTGTTGTTGAACTGGCTCTGTTGAACTGGTTAGAGGGAAAGCAGGAAAAAAGGAGGAAAGGAGCAGGAGAAGAGCAGGAAAAACCAGGCTTGGTTATGTTCTCCCAGCTCAGTGCAGCCCAAGTGGCTCCCATGGCCAAACAGATGCTGTGAGCAAGCAGAGTCCTGTTGATCTCCCCAAACATTCAGGTTTTGCTGTTCTCCCTGGTGTGGTTATGTTGAGAACCCAGAGCAGTGTCTAAGGGCACACTCTGGGTCTCCCTGCTCAGGGGGCAGCTTTAGGTGGGAGCTGGAACCTGGGGAGGGCTGCCCTGGACACTCCAATTCCCAGTTCCTGCGTCTGGATCCAGCACCAGATGTTGGTGGAGAGCAGGGTTTCTCACTGCCCCTGGTGGCTTGGCATGCCCTTTATCCAGGGCTGGTGGAAAATACATTTTTTTAACCCTGAAAGTGTTATCTACAAACAATTTCAAGTTGTACTTCTGAGCCTGAAAGTCCCAGGGCACAAATGTGTAGAAGACATGAGACTTGGATGAATATTTGGAATATTTTTTCTCTTAATACCTTAGGTCCTAAACCTTGACAAGAATCTTTTAAAAAGCCTTCCACAATCTATAGGAGACCTTGCCCAGCTCCAGGTCCTCAATGTGAAAGGTATGGAATGGGATTGCTCTGGGAAAAGCACATTTATTTTCTGGTCATGTTGAGCTGCATTAACAATTATTCCTTTCAACCAAGGCAAGCACCATATGGTTTACACTCTGAATGCTGAGGAAGAGCGCAAGGAAAGTTTGAATTCAAATAGTTGGCAAGGCAGGATAAATGATCTAAGCAGAAAATGTGTCAGCCTCAAGCCATCCTGTAAAGCAGGCAGAGTACTCAGCCAGATAAACCAAATTACAGTTGGGTCCCCCAACACCCAGAGCTGCCTCCTGTGAGCCTGTGCATCCCCACCAGGTCTGCACAGCCCAAGCACAAAGGTCACACCTCTTTTCCAGACTTCTGGGCATTTTCCAGCTATGCAGTGCCATAAATCAGGGAGAAAAAAGGAGATTTAGTTACGTGGAGCTGTTGGTGAATCAGGGAAGGCAATGGGGGATGAGGAACTTAGAAGGGCAGCTCAGGTCATTGCCTGTCTGCAGCACCTGGGCTCTGAGCCCGGGGTGTGCAATCTCACATTCAGTCCCCTTCCTCCCATCCCTGGGACTTGGACCAAGGGAAGAACATTCCATAAAACCTGATGAAGAGCACAGATCCAGCCTGCAGCAGTGACCTCAGCTGAGAAGGAGATCTGGATCCCAAACTGCCCTTGGTGGGCAGTGACATTTTGAGTCCCTTTGAGTCCCTGTGTGACCAGGGACAGCCCCATCCCTGTGCAAATGAGCTGTATGTGTGGTTATGGATTGGCGTTGGAGCAGATGAGCTTGCTGGCTCCCGTTTTGGGAAGGTTCCATGGTTTTAACTGGCTTTTCTGTCCATGTAGGGAACAAGCTGAGGGAGCTGCCCGGGAGCATGAGCGGCCTGCGGAGCCTGCGGGCTCTGGATGTCAGCGGCAATGTGCTGCGGGAGCTGCCGCGGGTGCTGGCCCACCTCCACACCCTGCAGGTACCTGCCCTGGGGCCAGCCCTTCCCAGCCTGCTTCCTGCTTCCCTCAGCTGGGAATAAATCCAGCCCACAGGGGGAGTGTTTAGGGTCTGGGCAGGGTGCACTGCAGAGGATTGTAACAGAGCTGTTCACACCCTCCAAAATAACTTTTATGTACTTGCTCTGTTTTTTTCTGATCATTTTTACCATTTAATCTGATCATTTTGCCATTTAATTCTGATAATTTTGCCATTTAATCATGACAAAAGCAATCCTCAGAGAGCGAAACCCTGGATTTTACCTGCCAGGGCTGTCTCTGAGATCTGGCAGATCCCCACTTCGTTGTCAGCTTCCATGGGTTTATGGCTCTCTGAAGTGCACATTCAAAATGGAAAAGCTGCTGGATTTTTAGGGATATGTTGCTTTCTGGCTGCCCACCCTGTCAGTGCTAAATGGTGCAAGTGTGAGGCAACAGCTGGCTCAGACACCAGCAGGAAAGTATGAATAAATGCTTCTCTGTCTCACACAGCATTTTGCTTCACATGAGGACAGCCTGAGTTGAGGCATCTGTGCAGCTTTGCCCCTGTTCTTGGTAAAGTGGTTCTTTTCTAGGCTTTCCTGCTATGCCCTTCTCTACAAAAGGCAACATTAGGTCCTTTTGGTGGCCACAGTAGGACAAACCAAGTACTCTTCCATCATTCTTTATGGGACTCTTCTCCATGTCCTTGTATCACCCCCACTTCTATGCTGAAGGGAAGTCCTGATGTGGACTAGGGAATGTCTGCAGCTGAGAAGTGCTCTGACCTCTGGTACCTAAACTTGAAGTGCCAGTGCCTGCATGAGGGGAATGTTCCAATGAGGGGACAGCTCAGAAGCTTCCAAAAAAGGGATGCTGGAGTCACCTCTGAAAGGTCCCAGACACCCAGCAGGGATTCAATACAGCCTTGCATTTATGTCAGGATTTAGGGGTAACATTATGTAAGGTTTTGGGGAGCTGCAAGGAGAACTGCAGCTGGACTCAGAATAACCTGGAGCTCTGTGTGTTCTCTTTTGGAGACGCTGACCCTGGATGCCTCTGCTATGACCTACCCACCCCCTGACATCTGCAGTGCGGGTACAGAGGCCATCCAGCAGTTCCTCTGCAAGGGTAAGACAGGAGCACCTGGGGTTTGCCCAGAGATGGCATTTCTGAAGGACAGACATTGTGTGGACTCTGCTTGGGGAGGTTGTTGGTGCCCTGCAACCTGATTACTTGTCTTTGCTGGCAAACAGCACAACATGAGTCCTTCCCTGAGCCCAGCCACACTGAAATGTCAAGTGGTTTGTTAAAAATTAGTGGCTGGGTCAGGCTGGCTCAGTGACCGTAAGAAGTCAGTGCATCTCCTGTGGTTATTTGCATTTTCTCCTATGGGAGGGTTAGGCATTGTCCACTTTGTCACTGCTGTGGGACAAGGAGAGAGACTCAGGAGTCACTCAAGGTCCCTGCTGCCCTCATTTTCTCTGAGGAAGGACCTGGGCCCTGCGTCATCATGAGAATTATGAAAACAGATGAAAAACTCAAATGACAAAGGAAATTTACTATAAAGTTTGTAAACATTGTGTTTAGTACAGACAGGGAGTCTTGGTGGAGGTTTTATGCAGGGGAAGTGTCTTGCAAGGCATAGTCAGAACTTATTTTGGTCTGGGCAGTAACATCTGCAGCCCTGCAGAAGTCACCAAGCCTGCAGCTCTGTGCAGGATGTGTTTCTATCTGAGCAAATCCTTGTCCTGGTGGGGACAGAGTGGCCCCACCTCCTCCCAGAGCTCCTTGTCCATCCTGCTTCAGCTGGAGGAGCCCTGCCAGGCACTCCTTGGTGTGTGGGCAGAGGGAGCACAGCTGGAAGCAGTCCCACACACCAGCCAGCTCTCAGCCATGGTGCCAAGGAGGTTTTTGAGTTTCAAATGTTCTTATTTTGCGTTTGGTGCCTTCCAGAGTGTGGAATTGCATACTACCCTCCCTCCCAGTCCCTGCTCCCCATGCTGGAGAGTGATGGAGGAGGAACTTCAGTGGATGGGGTGGACAGGACAGTGGAGAAGTACCTGGAAGAGGAGAACAAGTGGCAGGTGAGGCTCCCCTGCCCCAGAGGGTTTGGGATTTGTCTCTGTGCTCCACCAAAGCATCTCACAGCCCTTGGCACATCATCCCTCATCACCCTCCCCTCCATGAGTTGTGTCTTTTGGGATCAAGGGAGTAGCCAGGCACAGTGTGTGCAAGGGTGGCTCATCTCCTTGCTGAGATAGGGCTGGTGTCATCACTCTGGCTCCTGGAAGACACATCCCAAGGAACTGTCTCCATCCTTGAAAGCAATGGTGGAGCCAAGGGACAGGGCTGACAGTGGGACATGGAATGTGCAGTGTGTGACATCTATTTTTGAGGGGACAGCAAACTGCAGAAGAACCTTGTGCTTCCTTGTGCTAGACATGTTCAGCCCTTCCTGGGAAAGGGGAGGCTGGGCCAATTATTGTGGTAACCATGCTAATTCCTGTGCTCTTTGGCAAGTACAGAGTCAATGCCTTTACCCCTGGAGAAGCCTGAGTGACTGGACTTTGGGCCTGTGTTCCTGTGCCTTGATGTCTTCACTCAGTATGGGGAGGTTGTACTGTGGACTAATAATATCTACAAAAAAGTACTTCTGGGAATAAATGTCTGCTGATACTGCTTATTTTTCAGAACAAATTCTTGGATTATGAGAAGAGGAAGGTAAGGATCAACTCCTGCAACTGCTTTATCTACAGCATGAGTCTGCTTCTGGTTTTTGTATTCCATCTTTTTATTTTATTTCTCGTTCCCCTCCCCTGTCCGCACTTTTAGTTTGTTCTTTTTGTTTTCCCTGGTCTCTGTCTCTTTCCCTGTGCAAGGCTCACTTTGAAATAACCAGAAGCTTCCAGCAGACAAAGGGAGTCCTGTGGCATATGGAACTGAACCCAACCTGCATTTTGGGCTTCCCTCCACATGTTTATATTGTCTGGTTTGGTACCAGTCAATGCCCAGGGAATTCAGCTTCATGACATGAAAGAATTCGGAGACTGTTATGAAAAGAGTAGCAGCTTCTGCTTCCCAGTTTTTTGGGTTCCCAAGAATTCCCCTCCCCTAGACAAGCTTCCTGTTTGCCATTTGCCTTGACTTCTTCTCTGCAAGGGACTCCTGTGCCTTGCTTTACCTTTTTCCCAGAATATGTTCTTGCTGGCAAAGGAGATTACTGTCAGGAGATCTTTCTTATTCCTCTCAGGAAAGAAAAACACAGGCCCTGGTGGAATTTGAGCGGCACCTGAATATGGGGCAACGAGAACAGGCCCTGCTAGTGCAGCAGCTCAACAGCCACAAGGATGAGATCCTGCAGACAGTGAGAGAGGTGGGTGTGCTGGGCAGGGCCCTTCCAGGGCACCCACTGCCTTCCCCAAACCCACCACCTTCTCCTGGCTTCCCTGCTGTGGGCAGGAGCAGCAGAGGCTGGAGCAGGGTCTGTCAAAGCACCAGCGCTATTTGGAGGAGGAGAAGCTGAAGCTGCTGCAGCAGCTGAAGGACACAGAGCAGGGCATTGCCAGCCGGATCCAGAAGCTGCTGGAGGACAACCAGAGGTGAGGTTCCAGGGGTCTTTATCTGATTTTTTTTGTCCTGTTGTTTTGAGTGGTTTATTTTGCCCCTGAGTGTTTCAGACCTGGTCAGGATTGATGTCTGGAGGAGCTGCCTTAGGTCCTGGACTGCCAAAGACCCATTCAAAGCACATGGAATTTGCATCTTAAAAGAACTGTTTCATAAATGTGTGATGTTGGGATTTTGCAGTGTTATGGAAGAAATTCTAATTCCTCATGGAAGGTGCAAATTTGAAGTGTTAAGGTGCCCCTGCCTGTGTCTGCTGGGTCTCCATGTGAGCTGGTGCTGATGGGAGGTGCCCAGCCTGCTGAAATCTGCTCTGCTGTGCATGACAGCAAAGTTGTTTTCTCTCAGGCACATGGGGGGATTGTTGGGATTGATCCTGTGTAGGGCCTGGAGTTGGATGATCCTTGTGGGTCCCTTTTGAGTCAGGATATTCTGTGGCCCTATGATTCTGTCCTCTGAGGGACCAGGATATTCTACTCAGCTTGATGAAAACCTTTTGTTTTATCTTTTTTTTTTTTTTAGGCAGAAACGAAGTTCAGACATTTTAAAGTCCTTGGAGAATGAGAGGTGAGTCTCTTTGAAACAAACCTGTCTGGAAAAGCAGTAAGAAGCTGGGAAGAGGGCTGAGAGCTTCCTTCCAGAGTCACCAGTCTGAATCCACCCTAAGTCAGGCGAGGTTCATCTCATACCTGCAGCTGGCTCTGGTCACTGTTGGAGGCAAGACACCGGACTCAGTGTGCCTGGTTCTCCCCAGTCTGCCACACCGAGTGACAGGGTGATTGTACCTCTTTTTCATCTCTGAATAGTCCTAAATAATGAGTTTGGGAGCAAAACTCTCTATTCCAGTATCAAGGACCAACAGAGATCCTCTATCTGTTGGCAAGCAAGGCAGTTCTGAAGGTGTTCCAGCAACTTCTCCAGGCTAGGAGGAGTAGGTGGGAAGTAAATCTGCCATTCAGCCAGCACTCTTAGCTAACTCTGCCACCAAAAGTGACTGTCTCCAGCCCTGCTCTGTCTGTGAGCTGCCCCCTCCTTTCAGCCAGCTGTGCTGTAGCCCAGTAAACTGGGTGCACATCATCCAGTTGTTTGTCAGATTGTTCCCCACCCACACCAGCTCCTGACCTGGTAAATGGTGGGGGGAATGTTCTGCAACAAAGACAGGGGTGGTGGGGAGGGAGGCCAGGTTGCTGCTTGCAGTGGCACTGCTCACTTGGGCTCATCCTTAGGAGAAAGGAAAGGCAAGGAAGGGTCTGGTACTGCTTGGGGAGAGCATGTGCATGTTGTGTTGCCGTTTTGTCTCTCCCTGTCTAAAGCCACTGTCCCTGTGGTTTTGAGCAAATTTTATGTTGTCTCCCGAAAACTAAGAGTTTCTTCACCAAAAAATCACTGAGGCTTTAGTGTCTCTGATAAACCCAGCTTTCCTGAGCAGGGTGAACCTGTCCAGCCCTGAGACTTTGAGCTGGGTGGGTAGAGGAAAGGGCCTCTTTTGAAGGAGTGGCTGAATTGTTGTTTGTTGGCAGAATCAGGATGGAACAGCTGATGGTAATAACCCAAGAGGAGACGGAGCAGCTGCACAGGAGGGAAGTGGCCTGTAAGTCCAGACAGGTCTTTGGGGAGATGAGGCTAAGTGTCTGGAACACCAGGAGCAGCTGAGGGGACTCAGCCTGGAGAAGAAGAGGCTCTGGGGGGACTTTCTCACTCTCTACAACTCCCTGAAACAAGGGTGTATCCAGATGGGGATCAGGCTCTGCTCCCAGGGAGCAAGAGATGGGCCAAGAAGAAACAGCCTCAAGTTGTACCAGGGAAGGCTTGGGTTGGATATTATAGTTTTTTTTCCATGGAAAGGGTGATCAGGCATTGACACAGACTGCCCAGGGCAGTGGTGGAGTCACCATCCCTGGAAGTGTTGAAAAAACATGTGGATGTGACACTTGAGAACATGGTTTACTGGTGAACATGGTGGTGGTGATGGTTGGACTTGATGATCTTAAAGGTCTTTTCCAACTTTAATGATTCTGTGATTCTGTGAAAGACCTGATTCCTCTGGAGATGTCCTGGATAGGTGGCACCCACATGGGAGATTCTCTGGCATACACATTCTGACATTCCCTGATAGGCACACGGAGCAGCACTGCCCATGTGCCACTGATCCAAAGCTCCCACTTGCAGCTCCCTGCCTGTTCTCCATGGGACACAAGCCAAGCTCCCTGTTAATCCATCAGATTCGTGTCTGATGAACAAGAATGGTGCTGGGAGGTCTTTTCTGCTCATGCTGACCATGACCAGATGTGTTTCTCCAGGGAAACAGAAGGCAGTGTCCCCCTAAGACTGGCAGAGCCCAACTCCTCTCTGGGACAGGGACAGGAGCCAGGGAACAGCTGGAGCTGGGCCAGGGCAGGCTCAGGCTGGAGATGAGGGAAAGGTTCTTCCCTGAGCCAGAGGGTGCTGGGCACTGCCCAGGCTCCCCAGGGAATGGTCCCGGCCCCGAGGCTGCCAGAGCTCCAGGAGCGTTTGGACAGCGCTGCCAGGGATGGACAGGGGGGATTGTTGGGGGGGTCTGGGCAGGGACTGGGGCTGCACTGTCTCTGTGGGACCCTTCCTACTTCCCCAGAGATTCTGTGATCTCAGGGCTGGTAGGCAGTGACTGGGCTTCTCTGAGCACTGAAGAGATGCAGGCACAGGCAGAGTGAAGTTTTCTCAGCTCTTTTCCCAATAAAGAGCCACAGTTCTCAGGGGGATGGGTTTGCTCTGGAATCAGTGAAATGGGAAGAGCAAGAGCAATGAGAGAGGAGCCACTGTTGGTTGCAGTGGCTGCAGCAGCAGTGGTGGGTGGGTCCTGCTCTGCACACAGGCCAGGCAGGCACTGAGCCCCTCTGTCCCCTCTGTCCCCAGCTGCCATGCAGCAGATGCTGGCTGAGACCTACAAGAACAAGCTCCTCCAAATGACCTCCGAGTCTCGTCGGCAGGACCTCGTCAGCCAGGCCTGCTCCAGGTGCAGAGGGTGTCTGGGGCTGGTGGTGCTGGTGTTAAATCCCTTTCTTTCAGCAGTGTATTTCCCATAAGTACACCAGGGACCCCTGGAGCTGCTGGAATGCAGCAGGACAGCTATAACAGCACAGGACAGTGCAAATTAAACTGTCAGAGTCCCTTAAATGAGCTACCTTTAAACGACCATAATTTGCATGTTAATCACACGCTGGGGGAGCTGTCACTTTTGTACGCTGTTTATTTTGCCTTATACATTCTGCTAAATATGGAGGATAGAGTTAGACCAGTTGTATTCCTGTTTTTTGAGGCACTTCAATACCAAACTGTAGCCCAGAGCTCCTCCCCTCACCTCCCAGGTTGCCCCAAGGATGCTGTGTGTGCATAAATAGTACGTGAGTGATGCTGCACATAATGAGAGCATCCTGGCTCACTGTTCACAACAAGATGACAAATTTTAATCTGGCAGTGTCTAGCACAAAAACAGCCTTGTGAGCCTGTGGCCTGCTCAACAGGTCCACAGGAGCCTGTGTGTGGTGCAGGTTTGGTTTGGCTGTAGGGAAGGAGGTGTTGAATTTGTGGCCATCAGCTGTAAAGTACCACGGCTCTTCCCCTGTTCAGTAAGAAATTCCTTCTCCTGCGTTCCGCATTGTCTGCTTTTCCTCTGGTTCACTTCAAGAATCCCAGACCCAGCATTAACTCCATGGCACATCCATCTCCTTGCAGCTTAGCTGAGATGGATCAGAAGTTCCACCAAATCCTGGCTTGGCAGCACCTGGATCAGAGCAAAGCTGTCAGTCAGATCTTGCAGCAGGTAGGCAATGGAGCAAACTGCTCATGGGGGATTGAGGGAGAGCAGGACCCAGAGTGGGTCACAGGAGCAGCAGTAGCTGGGCTGGGCTGCATGCAGAAGTGATTTTATTTAACACTACATGCTAAACTTTGAGAATGTCTGCTATTCTGACTAACTAACTTTTGAAAAAAAATTCTAGACAGCAAATTTTCAGAAAAGACAGACGCACGGACCATGGGAAGCAAAACTGCCATGATGATTAAGAGGGGATTTTGAGACAGAAGTCCTGTCTTTTGGCAGGTTTCCTGGGGGACTTGGGACAAGCATTTTCAAATTTTTTCTCAGAAGTGCTGGGCAGCTGTGCCCTGCAGCACAGTCTGGCTGCTCAGTGCTGCTGGAAAGGAGAGATGGGGTCACACAGAGCATTCCAGATGAATGTTTGAAGAACTTTAATATTTCTCTGTGTGTTAATATTTACCTGTTGGGCTCTCAGGTGTGTTTCAGAACACTTTTGCTCACAGCAAGCACCACTCAGGGACTTGTACCCGAGTCCCTGCAAGGCAGCAGCTTCTGAGCCCATCAGCAACTGCACCAACCACCTCACTAAGCAGGATTTTGCCTGTCTCTTAGATTGAGATGCAGAAAGCTGCATTTGAAGCTCTCCAGGTGAAGAAGGATCTTATGCACAGGCAGATCAGGAACCAGGTGAGTTAGCAACAGAGGAAAGAGCAACCAGCTCCTCAGTTCATCCTGCTGTTTGATGAGCCCCTGGGAGGAAGAACAAAGTGAGCACAGAGCAGGGTCTGAGAACATGGAGAGCTCTGGTGCTGCTGAGAGCTCTGGAACAGAGCTGGGCAGTATTGGTCACACTCCAGTCTCCCAGCTCTGAGGGAGGGAGTGTCCAAGCAGGTTTTAGATTCCTGGAGGTGGTGGCATTGCCATTCCTTCGGTCACCTCAGCACTGGAGGACAGATCTGCACTGGCTCCAGGGGTGCTCTGCAGTTGCAACTCTGATTTCCTTCAGGCTGTGTACTTGGCAGGGCTGCTGCTTCCACATGAGCCCCTCAGCATCCTTCTGCATCTCCATCCAGCACATCAGAGCTACACCTTGAGCCATAAGTTCATCTTTTCTTTCCCATTCTCAGCCTGCCTTTCTGAGCTCCATTCTGCAGAAGGTGCAGTGATGTAGTCAGGGGGAAGAGCAAGAGCTGGTGGAGGAAGTAGTGGTGAATGATGGAAAAGTGGCAGTGGATGATGCAGGAAGGTGGGAAGGCAGCAGTGGTGGATGCAGGAAGGAGGGTTGCTGGTTTCTAACGCAGTGCTTCAGAATCTTCCCTCTCCTGATCTGACACAGCAGAAATGTCACAGGTCAGGATTTGTTGGATAAACTTGAGGGCTTGGATATTCTGAGTGTCCCAGTGACCAGTCTCTGCTGGAAGCCTCTGACCTGTCTGACAGCTCTCCATCATTGCCTGAGTTCACCATAAGGGTCCTGCATTTTGCTCCCTCTTGCTCTGTGAACAAAGGGAGTTTGTTCCTTGATGCCAAGGCTAGGTCTTTCACCCTTGGGACCCCTCCCACCCCTGCTGCAGGGGCAGGCACGGGCAGAGCCCTGGGGTCAGCAGGAGCAGTGTGGCCAGGGGCAGTTGGTGGCTTGGCAGAGGGGTGGGCTGGGCTCTCATCTTGGCTTTGCTGTGGGACCTTGGGCAACTCACTTCACCTCTCTGTGTCTCAGTTGGCCCACCTGAAAGAGCAGGTGTTGTTCTGGGATTGCTGGAGTGCCTGGAAACCAGGACACCGGCCCAGGAGTCTGAGGTTTGAGCTATGCTGCTTGACTCCACTACCCAGAGTGGCTGCAAAATGTTTGGGTGCACAAACTGATGGCATTGAGCTTCCAGACCTGCACAGGAGGTGTTCAGAGTAGAGAGACAGTTGGAGAGGGTGGACAGAGCTCCTGAGGTAAAAGAAGAGGGACCCTCAGCACACACATCACCAAGGGGCACAGCAGCTCCCCCCAACCCTCTGAGCACTCTGCAGTGCTGCCCTTGCCAGTCAGACTTCATTTTAAAAGGTCATAAATTAAAGTCATTTTAAATGTCAGTAAAAATGTTTCATCTTCTGTTTAGATTAAATTAATAGAAACAGAGTTATTGCAGCTGACAGAGCTGGAACTAAAGAGGCAAGAACTGGACACAGAGACGCTGCAGGTACGTGGGGCTCTGGGGCTGCCCCCCACCCTCTCTGCTCTGGGATTGCTCTACTTGCTTCCCTTGCTCCTGGCAAAGTTCCCAGACAGTTTTATGCTTAGTCAGAAGGTCCTTCTGCACAAGACACACCAACCCCTCTGTGTCCTGGGAATGTGGGACATCACTGCTTCTCCTAAACATTTCCAGGCATTCTCAGCAGAGAGCTAGAGGAGCCCTGATAGGGTTGGGCACTTCCAGGTGTGCTGGGTGGGGAAGGATTTTGCAGTCCAGTTGTTTGCTGTCCCAAAAACACCTGCCTGCTGTGCATTGCATGTCCTCTTACATTGTGTTGTGTTTTGGTTTTTACATCATCAGCAGTCACACATTGAGGAATACCAGGTTTAGCTTAAGCAGCTTTGCTTTAAATTTTGTTTTGTGATGCTTTTGCATCAGTTGTTTTCTTCTGTGTGCCGTGTGCCAGGTCAGGTCACCTGTTTAGTCAGCCCAAAATCAGTGACAAACACCCAAGGCTGTCATAGAGCAGTGTTAAGTGCTGGCTTCAGGCAGTGGTGCCTCCCAGCCCTGTCCTGGATCCTTCAGGTGTAAGCTTTGGGTTGTGCTATCTGGACTCACACAGCTGCTCTGTGGTGTTGGAGGGCAGCAGGTAGGGACCACGCAGAGTTCATGGAGGGCAGACCAGGTGTGACCCTGGTGATCACAGGAGCTGCAGGGCAGTGCAGGAAACAGGGCTCTGCCCAGGTACCCACCTGCAGCTTCAGCATCAGGAGCCAAGGAACGAGGCCTGAACACCTGCGTCTCTCTGGATCCCCCTACCCTTGGTGCTGTGCAGCCCAAAGGGTTCCTGCTGGGGCTGGAGCAGCTCCCCCCTGTCATCGGTTGTCCTCTGATCCATGGAGGTCCTGATGCTTCCTGCCTCTGTCAGGGCAATGCAGCTCTGGAGGTGGGGGTGCCCTGGGAGAGGCAGCTGTTCCTGTTAACCAGGGACCTTGTCCCTGTGCAGGGTCCAGGTGCTGATACAGGCTGGACAGGCCTTGGAGCACCCTGGGACAGTGGAAGGTCTCTGCCTGTGGTAGGGGGTGGAACACGATGGGTTTTAAGGTCCCTTCCAACCAAACCAGTCTGGGATTCTGTGAACAGTGAAGGTTTTCCCAAAATTCAGGATGTAACAATCCTTGTCCCTCTGTCCATGGGCATCTGAAATGCTGTGGCTGATGACCACTGGGCTCTGCTCAGACGTGGGTGAGCTGGGAGTGAAGCTGCAGAGGTGCCACATGGTGGGACATTTCTGAGCCACTTAACTCTCTACTGCCAAGGAGTGGCTGCAGGGATGCCTGGCCTTCCCCTGGTGTGCTTGGGGGGAGATCCGAGGGAAAGGAATCATCCCAAAGGCATGGGGGGACCTCATCTGTCCTGTCTACCTGCAGGATTTCAGACCTACTTTCAGGTGGTCTTTCCTCAGTTGGACAGGGCTTGGAGCAACCTGGGATAGAGGAAGGTGCCTCTGCCCATGGCAGGGGATGGAATGAGATGAACTTTAAGGTCTCTTCCAACTCAAACCAGTCTAATATTCCATGATTCTAAGGAGGGGGACCATGAATACTTTTGGCTGAACTTCTGATGGAGTGAGAAGGAGCTGCTGCAGTGAGGGTGAGCTGGGGCTGCTCAGAGTGGCAGTGCAGGGCTGAAAGGAGTGGGTTCAGCTTGGTTCTGCTCCTGCTAGGAGAGGATCTGAGCTGTGGGGCACAGGGATTGCACAGCCACAGAGACTGGTGTGGGTCTGGCAGGGGCTCGGCTGGGAAGGGGGCAGGGTGGCAGCAATGTGGGGATGTGGCTGCCAGAGCTCTCCTGTTGCAGGAGGTGGTCATGGAGCAGCGCCGGGCACTCAGCAGCCTCCTGCAGCAGCTCCTCAAGGAGAAAAAGCAAAGGGAGGAAGAACTGCAACAAATCCTGGTAATGGAGCCCCTCATGAAGTGCTGTGGGTGAGGAAGCATTTGGGTTGGCTGCAGGGAGAGTCCATGGCTCAGTGTGGGACTGAAGAGGCGCAGAGCAGGGCTGTATCCAGACCCAGAGGCAAATTTAGCCCCAGGAAGTTCTAACATAAACCTGGGGGGCACAGCAGCTCTCCCTGGTGCAGCATGGGGCACCATCATCACCATCAATGGCCCTGCTGGAAAGGGAGTGGTCAGCAGGATGAGCACAAGGGATGGGAGTTGTGGTCTTGCAGTCCTGAAGATCTCCAGACCTTTCTGAGCCTCAGGAGACCAGGCCTGGGACAAAGGGAGCAGGGCAATGCACAGCCCTGGAATGGGTGGGAGCAGAGTCAAAGTGGGGCCAGCCTGCAGGAGCCAGAAATGCCTGTTTGACCCCTGTCACAGTGCTCTGGCTGGACCCTGCACAGCCCAGGCTGGGGATTCTCTCCTGCACACCCATCCCTGAACCCCCCTAGCCATGTTCCCTCGGGCTGCTGATTGAATGAATTTGTTTTTCAGCTGGAAATGGAGGCAAAGAGTGAAACCAAACAGGAGAACTACTGGCTGATCCAGTACCAGCGCCTGCTGAACCAGAAGCCCCTCTCCCTGAAGCTCCAGGTGCTGCTGCTGTTCCTGCTCCCACTGTGGCTCTGCTCTGCTTTTCTCTGGGGGGAGTGAGAAGCCCCCCTGATCAAAGGCTGGCAGCAGGGCGCAGACCCCTCACACAGATCCAATTCCAGTGAATTGCCAAAGGGAGTTTTCCACGTGTGAAGGGAACTCACTGGGGGCTACAGCTCCTCCCGAGGGGCAGCTCCGGGCTCTGCTCTGAGCCAGGGACAGGAGCCAGGGAACGGCTGGAGCTGGGCCAGGGCAGGCTCAGGCTGGAGATCAGGGAAAGGTTCTTCCCTGAGCCAGAGGGTGCTGGGCACTGCCCAGGCTCCCCAGGGAATGGTCCCGGCCCCGAGGCTGCCAGAGCTCCAGGAGCGTTTGGACAGCGCTGCCAGGGATGGACAGGGGGGATTGTTGAGGGGTCTGGGCAGGGACAGGGGCTGCACTGGATGATCCTGGTGAGTGCATTCTGGATATTCAATGATTCCCAGACCTCAACATTTTGAACCATGCCCATAAAATACCTGGGGCCAGAGCTGCTCCAGTTGTTGGGTTTCCAGGCTTTGGTGTGTTTGGGATGCAGTACAGCTGGAGCAGGGCAGGATAGCGATGAGCACACCCCTAGCCCTGCTGCTGCCTGTCCTCGGGGGTGAGTCTGGGAGCTCGTTCCATGTTTTGCAGGAGAAGGGTTTGGAGCAGCAGCTGGTGACCCTGCTGCTGGAGCTCTCTGCTGACCAGTACGTGCCAGTCTTCGCTCACCACCGAATATCCCTGGAAATACTTGGCACCATGAGTACCAGTGACCTGGAAAAGGTACAAGACAGCAGAGCCACAGTGTGGGACAGCAACAGCAGGGATTGTCTCTGTCCCTGCCCCAAGCCCAGCTGTGTCTGCTGGGTCTGCCAGGATGAAACGCTGGTAGTCTGCTTTGTGACCTCCCCACAAGGACAGGTGCCTGTGCTGCTCTGCCTGTCCATGTGGGCAGTGGCTCTCCCAGACACTTGCAGGGTGAGCTGCAGCCTGGCTTCATCTTCCAACATCCTGCAGATGCTCTCTGCAGCAGAAATAGCACCAGGGAATTCCTGGTGACTGGCAGAGGGGCTTTCCTTGGCATGGCCAGGTCTTGCCAGCAATACCTATAAGTTCTCAATGTGCCCTTGGGGACACCGGCCTGCTGTCCCTCTGGGACCAACACCCTCCTCTTGCCCCACAGCTCGGTGTGACAGAGGCTGGTCTGCAGCGTGCCATTCTCAGGCGGGCTCAGGAGATCCTGGCTGTGGCCACGACCATCCCAGGTACCCCCAGTTCTTTTCTGCCACATTTGACACTCACACCAGGTACCTGAGCCTGGAGCATGGAGCTCTGTGGGTCACACACCTCCCGTGGGTGTGTAGGAGGGGAGGCAGGGAGGGCAGGCGGAGCTGCGGCGGGCGATGGGCAGTGCTCAGGGGGCTCAGACCTTGCTGTGGTGGCAGAGATGCGGAGGGCAGAGCACACCGAGGGCCCTGCGGCCCCAGAGCCCAGCGCTCCCCTGGAGGAGCCCCCGAGCCCCGCGGCCCCCACGGCCCCAGCGCTGCAGCGGGACGAGAAGAAGTCGGAGTGCGTTGTGTGCATGGAGCAGGAGGTGAGACCCGGGGCTGGAGCAGGGCAGGATCCAACGCATCGCCAGGTCTGTGTCCCCAGCCTGACCCTGGTAATTCCCGGGTGCTCGTCCCGCCAGCTGCCGGACACAGCCGGGGTTGGGCATCCCAGCGGGGATGGAGAGAGAGAAGCGCAGGGCAGGGCAGGGCAGGGACGGACGGACAGGGACGGACCGGGCTCCGTGTGGGCTCGGGCAGGACCTCGCTGAGCTCCACCCCCCAGCCGTGGGAAGCGCTCACGGGGCTGCTCCGTTCAGCCCCCCGTGTCCTTCCCCTGTCCCCCCGTGTCCCATCGCGCTCCCGCTCGGCACAGCCCCGCACACCCATGAGGGACGGAGATAGGGGTGCGGGGCTCTGCCCCCCACGCTGAGACCTCTCGGGTTATCCCCATCTCCCCCCGTGCTGGGACCGGTATTCAGGGACGGCAGCACTCTCCGTGTCCCCTCTTTGTCTCTTCCCCAGCCCCAGATGATTTTCCTGCCCTGTGGCCACGTCTGCTGCTGCCAGGGCTGCTGCGAGCGACTGCACTCGTGTCCCCTGTGCCGCCAGGACATCGCCCAGCGCATCCGCATCTTCCACAGCGCCTAGTCCGGCCCGGGAGGCGCCGGCCCCGCTCCCGGGGTGTTCCCTGCTGCCGCTCATGCCCTTGTTCACAGCCCCCCACCAGCATGACCAGCACTGCCCTCCCCGTGCCCGGCCCCCCCTGGCTGCACCCGGGAGCCTCAGCATGCTCCCAGCTCCCCGATGGCTTCTCGGCACCCAGCGGGGGCTCCTTCAGTGAATCCCTTCCTGCTGCCTGTCCCCGTGCCTGGGTGACACACTGGCTGCAGATGTGGCTCCTCCTCTCTCTCTGGCAGAGGCGTTTACCTTCAGAAAGCCCCCTGGCTCAGCAGGGACAGGGGGAGTGCTTCCAGCAGTGCTGCCCGGAGCTGGGGGAATTTCCCGTGCGAGCATTTGGACAGGACGTGCTGTTCTTCCTGTGCTGACAGTGCCTTGCACCTCTGTCATGCCAAAGGTCTGGGGCTGCTGCTCTCGAGGCCCACAGGAGCATGTCTGGGTCTGCAGTCTCAGGCAGGGCAGAGCCAGGAGCTCCCCAGCCCCAAGTTCCTGCTCCTGTGGGAGGGGAGAGTGCAACACCCCCAGGACTGGAGGGACCTGCCCTGGCCAGTGGAGCCCAGTGGGGTCCCTCATCCACCAGTCAGGTAGGGAGCAGAAAGTGTTGCTGCCACAGGACAGCACTGACGCAGGGCTGGGGCTGTGCCCAGCTCAGATCCACGGTGCCTCTGTGCACTGGAGTGTGGGGACTTCTCCACTGTCATTGACCAGCAACAATTCCTGTCTGTCCCTCGGTTCCTGACCTTGAAATACAAAAATGCTGCCACGAGCCCAGTCCCACCACAGCCTTCAGCAGGAGCAACCAATAAACTGCAGCTGGTTTCTGCCAGGGGTGTGTGCTGCCTCTTTCCTTCTGCACGTGGGGATGGCTGAGAGCTGGGTTGTGGAACAGTGACAGGCCCACCACGTGCCCAGCTGTCCCAGTGTCACCTCCTCCTTCTCATCTTGTCAGAGAAGAATTTGAGGGTCTGGGCCTTCTCCAAGGGTGTTGCTCATTGTGGAGCTGCCCCAGGGATGTCCAGACCTTGGACCCTGTGCTTGGGTTGCCTCACATGAGCTGCCCCGTGCAGAGCATCCTTGTGGGACACGTGTGGCCTCATGGAGGTGGCCACCAGTGTCCTGGGGATGTGCCACAGCACCAGGGCTGGCGCCTTGGGAACACCCTGGATGTTTTTCCAGCCTCTGTTTTCATGTTTTGCTGCTGCTGTACGTCAGAGCAGGCACGTCCTATCCAGAGAGGGGCAAGGGGCTGCACCGGGAACAGCTGGTGCTTGGCATGGAGGAGGAGAGCCCTGGCCGAGGTGGCCGAATGAAGGCAGGAAGGGTCGTGGAGCACCCTCCTTACTCCCCCTTCCCCCTCCCTCGGTATTCCCTGGGGTCGGGGAGGGGGAAGGGGTCAGAAGCCCTGGCCTGACGGGAGGAGCAGGGAGAGTGGATCCAGGCCCCGAGGAGCCCCCCCCCGCGCCCCTCCCCCAGGGCAGTCAGGGACCACACGGGGACCCCACGGGTCAGGCCAGAGAGGGAGAAGAGTCCCGAGGGCTGCCCCGACACCCGGCCAGCAGCAGCGATGCTGGAACACCCCCTCTGTCCTCCATCCCACCGTCCCCTCCATTCCCACCGCCGCCTCCATCCCATCCGCCAGGCCGTGCCGGGGGTGGTAATGGGTGACAGGAGCTCAGGGCAAGGTCCTCTCGGGGACAATGCCCGTACAGAAGTGCCAGCGCTTCCCGGAGCGTGGCAGTGCCGGGCTGCCCTTCATCGCCAGGGCCACCACAGCCCCACGAGCTGCAAACAACCAGACAAAACAGCTGGAGCATCGCCCGTGAGTCTGGACACTTTCTGAGGTTGAGGGCAAAAGTTAAATAATATTGTAAAAAAGCACCCTTTGGTCCCACGCAGCCCCAGCAGTGCCGGGCAGTCGGTGCCTGCAGCCGGCCTGTGCTCAGCACAAAGCTCCCCTGTCCAGCCCTGGAACCCCGAGGTGGCCGTGCCAGGGCCAGGGCCACCTCCTGCAGCGGTGACAAACAGACCCCAGGGCCGGTGGGAAATGGGGCTGTTGCACCCGCTGCTCAGCTGGTCCTAAAGGACATTAACAACGAGAGAAGCTGTGCTTAGGAAGTATGAAGAATATGATGGATTTGGAAGGGGAACGGGGAAAGAGCAGCAGGTGTTTTAGGGGCGGCAGCTCAGCGCTGGAGGTGGAGCGTTCCCTGCGCCGCTCCAGCGCCCGCCGGGAGCCCTGGGGCCGGGCTGAAGTTCAGGAGGGGCGGCTGCCCCGGCCCCTCTCCCCTCCCCGGGTTCGCCCATCGCCGCCCCCCCGCCTTCAAAAGCGGCCGGGCCGGGCCGTGCCCGCGCAGCGCGATGGCAGCGGGGCCCGAGCCCGGCCGGGAGTGCGGGATCTGCTACGAGGCGTACTGGGGAGCCGGGGGGGCCCCCCAGCAGCTGCCCTGCCGCCACTCGCTGTGCCAGCGCTGCCTCCGCAGGCTCGTGTGCCGCGCTGCCACCGTGGCCTTCGTCAGCTGCCCCTTCTGCAGGACGGTGACGCTGCTGCCCGAGCTGGCCCCGGCGGTGACAGCGGCCCCGGGCACCCCGCGGGGGGAGCAGGAGAACAGCGGCGATGCCACCCCGGGCCCCGGCCAGGGCTCGCCGCGCTCCGTGGCCGATTTGTGCTCGTCCCACGGCCCCGTGTTCGCCGTGAGCAGCTCGGTGTCCCCCTGCGGCCTCCGCCGCGGCTCCGAGGGCCCCCACGCTTTCGTGCTGGGGCTGCTGGGCCGGGGGCTCCTGCTGGACACGCAGCCCCCGCCGGCCTCCATGGAGAACCTGCGCCTCGGCTTCGCCGCCGGCATCCTCGTGCTCATCGTCTCCACCTTCTTTCTGCTCGTGTTCCTCAAGTAGGTCCGGATGGCGGAGGGGTCTCCCATCCCACTGGATCCCGGTGGATGCACCCGGTGATGGGTCAGGGACTTCTCGTGCCGCTGACACCTCGGTGGGCAGGGCCGGGGCCACGGCCAGGGCTCAGTACCTGCCTGGATCCAGCCCTGGGGCCCGCAGGACGCTCGGCTGCCCCGCACGAGATCCCCCGGGCACCAGACTCTTTAAAAATTAACTTATTGCAGCGCTTTCCTCTCCCCGGGGCCGAGACCGCAGCATTGCCCCGGTGCAGCCCCGCCGGCGGCGGGGACGAGCCGAGAGGGGACGGGAAGGGTCCCGCAGCGCTGCCCTGAGGCCGAAGCTGCTCCAAGGCAGCTCAAAGCCCTTTCCCGGGAGGAGAGGACCCGGCGCGGTGCCCGCAGAGGGAGGAGGCGGCCGGGGAAGGGCTCAGCCCCTCAGATAAACGAGACATTAAACCAGACTTGGGCCCAGCTCCGCGTCCGGGTGTTTTTCTGTGTGTCCATGAGCCTCGGCAGGCAGGGCAGGGCAGGGCTGAGCACCAGGGCCAGGATGGAGCAGGGGGTTCTCCTTCCCAGCAGCCCCTTTGGGCAAATCCTCAGCAAAATCCTCCATGGTTCACCCCCCCTCTGGCCAGGACTCGGGACCTGGGGCCAGGATTAGCCCCATCCCAGCCCCTGAGGCAGCATCGGCCCTGGCACATCCCTCCCTCCCTGAGGCTGCTCTGCCCCCTTCACCCAGGCAGCTGCTCACACAAGCACAGGACAGACAGGGTTAATTTAGATCCAGAGCCTGAGCCCAGGCCGAGGCAGATGCCCGGGTGGGGAAGGGGGTGTGGGTCAGACCTGCTGGGCCTGAAGTGGGGGGAACAAGTTTCAGTCTCAACTCTTGCACCCCAATCCCTGCTCAGGGCTCCCAGCAGAGCTGAACCTTACTGCAGCCCCAGAGCAACTCAGGAGGGACTGGGTTCTGCAAAGCCCCGGACATGCCCAAGATCCCCTCCCCTAAAATATGAGGAGAACGAGGCAAGCGTCCTCTGTGCCCAGCACAGTTCTTTGTGCTACAGCTTCTCACACCAGCACAGGCCAGTGTGAGAGCCCGAGGAGCCACAGCACAAAGGGACCTTCTCTCTTAGCCAAGGAGAGGGCTTCAACAACAGACAGCAACAGCTTCTAGATCAAATTATTCCTATTTTAAGTAAGAGCTAAGTTGGTTTTCAGGTGACAGATAAAGCCAGACTAAAGTAAAACCACTTCAAGCAAAAAAACACAGGTTTAATTGCACTTTATTTTCCAAGACGTGAAATGCAAATCCCTCAGGGTGTCTATGTGTAATGGGGAACAAGAAGTGGAACTTGTTAATATGAGCAATGATTGCCCCAGGACACTGCACAGACAGGGCTTAGGCCACATCAGGGCACTGACACCCCCAGAAAAATCTAGTTTCAAACACCCTCATAATATTCAGCACTGAGTAGTGCCCAGGACAGCCCAGCTCAGGTCACCCTGCATAGCAGCAGGGTGGCTGTCACAGGCTCTGGTCTCAATTTCTGCTGCATTTGTCAATTGGTGGCACTAAGGGTGGGGCACAGGAACCTGCCACCCCCCCCCCCCCCCAACACCCAGTGCCCTGTTGGGGGTTTTCCTCCCAAGAAATCACCTTTAGGGGGACACAGGTCAAATTCCAGTCAGAAACTGTAAAGGCAGGTATAGAAAACAGAATTAGTAGAATTAGTTTAAGTTCTTTTCACTTTATGAAGGGGTTTATTTGTTTTAAAGACATGTGTTAGTGCCCATGAGTGGCATATAAAAGTACTGCGAGAGCCTCAGGCTCTTTACCCTGCTCTGTCCTCACTCCTTTCCCCTCCTGGTCCCCTCTAAGTGCAGGGTGACACCCTGAACTGCCCAGCCCAGGCCTTGTGTCCCACCCATCTCTCCACCAGTGTAACTGATGCTGGGAGGGTCACATTTTAACAGCAGCAGAGCCAAAGGCACGGGATAGGGGCTGGGCTGCGGGGAAGGACTTCCCAATCACACAGCACATCCCAGAGCTGTGGTGCTGCTCCCATAGAGAAACAGAGCCCAGCAAAAACCACGTCAGCTCTGGGCACAGGAGAGCAAACTAACAGCACCCATCACAGCTGCTCAGGCCCTGGTTTACCAGAGCTGCAAGAGCCAGCAGCACCTGTGCCACAGCTTGGACTCAGTGCCCACCTGAGCCCCCTCAGCCCTCGGGGCTCCCCAGGCTGCTTGTGCAGAGCCAGGGACTCACAAGAAACACCTGACTGGGATGCCTGGGGAAACCTCCACTGGCACAATACTCAGACACAGTGGGGAGAGGGTGCAGGGTCCCTGGGAACCACCCTGAGAACTAAGACAAATATTCCAAGGAGTTCATCACTGGGGAAGGAGATTTTAGTCTGATTTTTTTAACAGGGTATTGCCACTGCAGGGTCCTGCCAGACTTGCTCTGCTGAAGCTCTTCACCAAGTTCCTATTTGCATAAAATTTGAGGTTAATGAATCCAGGACTCAGGGGAGGGGGATAGTGGGTGGCTCCTGCACTCAAGCCCAGCCCCAGAGCATTTGGCAGCTCGAGTACCCACGAGTGCAGAAGAGCCACCTGGTGCCAGCCCCATCCATCTGCAGGACAAGAGCTGGGAAGTCCCTGGTCACTCCCAATGTCCCACATGTGCAGCTCGCCAAGGGCTCAGAGCACAGGAAGGGGCCATGCCCAGAGAAGAGGGCTCAGCAGCCACATCTTCATCCCAGCCAGTCCAGGTCATCATCATCGTCATCAGCGAAGAGTGGCGCAGGAGGGGGACGCCCCTTCATGCTCTGCAAGGGACACCAGAGGGAAACTGGTCAGCCCCAGCAGCTTCCTGGCATTTCATAATCACTACACAACTGCTCTGAAATCTCTGCCAGCTTTGAGGAGCTGCGAACTAGAAGCCTCATTACCCAAGTTTTTATTTTCATGTGATGGTTTAGATTTGATAGCAGGCATAAATTCTTGATGGAAAGGAACATAAAACATTGGCACAGGCTGCTCAGGGCAGTGAGGAGTCACCATCCCTAGGAGTATTCAAAAAAGGGGGGATGTGGTACTTGAGGACATGGCTCAATGGTTCATGGTTACATGGATGGCTGGACTTGATAAACTTAAAGGTCTTTTCCAACCTTAAGGATTCGGTGGTGCTATGATTTCAGGAGCTGCTTACAGGCCAAAGGGATTGGAGAGGGGCCAAACACTAAAACCTTCCAATTAACCTGGCAAGTGCACTGATTTCATGTCAGCAGGAGTCTGCCATCCCTCCTTCAGCCAAGCCAGCCCCTCCCAGCTCAGTCACCAACCCCAGACATTCCTGATTTACACAGGCAATGGATGGGGAACTCTGAGCTCAGCCAGGCCTGCACTGCCACACAGAAGATTTTACAGACAAGCTATAGACTGTGCCCCAATCAAAGTCCCAAACACCCAAATACATACCACTTCCTCCTCATCCTCCTCTTCAGAGAGAACTTGAGGCTTCAGTGGTTTAGGAGATGCTGTTTCAAAGAACTTGTCATCCTCAAAAAGGCTGCAAGGAAGTAAAGAATGAGCAGCTGTCTCTCAGAGGATGGGATTTGCTTTTACAAGTTCTGTTACTGAGAGATGGCAAAGCTTTGTCACTGAGGGAAACCTTTGTGGCAGGTACTGTTCAGCAGTGCAGGGCAATTCTGGGATCTGGCAGGCACCAGAATCACTGTCCAGGAACTGCACACTCCCCTGGGAATGTTCTCCACTGCCTCCAGCAGACATGAGGCCACTCTGGGGCTGCTCCCAGTGGAATGTACCCTGGGCAGCCTGGTCTGTGCCAGGTCCTGGCTGAAGCCCCAGCCTGTGCTGTCCTGCAGCAGGGACACACCTGGACCAGGCCCTGGGCCTGCTGCTCTCCCAGCCCCAGCTGACCCTGGCACCCAGCACCACCCCTCACCTGGAATCTGTGTGCCTGGGGCTGGAGCCCAGTTCCTGTGATCCTGGAGTTCCTCTCAGGACAGCTGAGCCTGGCTCTGCTCTGCTGGACACTGAGGCAGGTTCCTGCTCTGAGCCAGCTCCATCCCACGTGTCTGTGCCACTCCCTTCCTCCCCATTTAAGGGAGGAGGCTCTAAACCTCCCACAGCCTCCTCTGCTTTCTGCTCCACAGCTGGATGTGCTGGAAGCACTGCCACATCCACCTCTCCTGCCTTGGCTCCTGGAACAGAAGGTTCTGCAGCTTCTGCCTGCAAAGACACTGCAGAGGGACCCTGCTCTGGGTCAGCTTTCCTGATGGCAACGGTGTGCAGCCCAGGAACAAGCTGTCCTGCAAGTACAGGCCCCTTCTCAGCATCCAGGCTGGAATCAGCTGTGGGAGGGAGATGCTCCTTCTCTGTCTTTGCTTTCTCTTCTTTCACCCCCTTGCTCTCTCTCTCCTGCTCCTCCTCAGGAGCTCTGGGCCTGGCAGGGTGAGGAGCAACCTGGTCTTCCTGCTGAGACTCCAGGGAGCCTCTGGTCACTTCCCTAGGATCAGCTGGAGGTGCAGTGCTCTGTGCTGGGCTGTGCTGTAGGGGCTCTTTGTGCTCAGTCTTTTCTCCAGGTGATCCCTCCTGTCTCCCTGCTCCTGTGCCAGATTCCTCGTTTTCACTGCCATATTCTGGTTTTTCCTGCTGTTTGTTGAGCAGCTGCAGTGTCACAGTCTGGAAAAGGGAGTAGAGAGAACACAGGCTATACCCTAGATACAAACCATCACAGATTCCTGTATCACCTCCTCCTACCAGACTGCTCTGCCAGCCACAACAAATTCTCCTTCAGTTATTTCAGTCTCACAGTGCAGATTTGATGTTTTAGCCCAAGGCCCTCTCTTCTCTCACCAGTGTCATACCTTGATAGTGTTCATGACAACCCCCAGGACTGTCCTGCCACTGTACATCTCATCCAGCTCAAATTCACCCCGAAGAGACTGAAATACACCATTCATTATCTTCTTTACCTGTAAAAGAACATGATGGGAAACAGAGATACAATTCATTAGCATGTGAAACACTGCACTCACCATCAGGCACTTCACCAAGGGAAGGACCAATAAATCCAGACACACAAGTGGTTTTTATCAAGAAATCTACTTTCCAAACCAGAAATCCTCACCACATCAGGCCACTTTAACTCAGAACCACTCTATATGACCTAAACTTATCCCACCAAACTGAGGCAGGCTGCAGAAAGCCAAGGTAGACTGGCACCTCTTACTTTTGTTTTTAAATCAATCTCAAATGTTGAGTTTTAACAAGAGGAAACAAAAGTCAGGCAACAAAGTGGGCAGCAGAAAGATGGAGTGAGGCTGCTTAGGAGGGACAGGACATAGGTAATGGCTTCCACTGCCAGAGGACAGGGATGGATGGGATATTGGGCAGGAATTGTTCCCTGGCAGGGTGGGCAGGCCCTGGCACAGGGTGCCCAGAGCAGCTGTGGCTGCCCCTGGCAGTGCCCAAGGTTAGGTTGGACACTGGGGCTTGGAGCAGCTTGGGACAGTGGGAGGTGTCCCTGCCATGGTTGGGGTGGAAATGATGAGCTTTAAGATCCCTTCCAACCCAAACCATTCTGTGTGACCATGATTCTAGGATAAGATCCCATCCTTTGTTCTTCTGCAGACTGTTACTATGAACTCAGTACTCTGTGGAGAAAATTATATTTTTCCTTTTTATGTCAGTTCAAAAAGAAATAATTCAAGGTAAATCCATTTGCTTAGGAAGGAGAAATACTGGAAAGTCAAGCTCACTTGCTCAGTGAAGTGTGCAGGGGAAGATCCACCCTGATCCTTCTGTAGGTCTCTGATCCGTTCCTCGTAGCGAGCCTTCAGCAACACCACATCTGCCTGCAGGGCTGAGTACTGCCAAGGGAAACCCACCCTCAGAGCTGCTCCTCACAGAACACAACACCTCACCTCCAGGGGTGACTTGGGCAGGGTTTTAGTGAGGCACTAACTCTGAGTGGTGTTTTAAGCATGTCACAAAAGACTTTGCTGAAAGCAACAACACCAAAATAAGAACACCCAAGCAAGCCTTGGAGAACCATAATTGTGTCATCAGCTCCTCAAGTGCCACCAAGAATAGCTGGGTGCAGCATCACTGAGATCCCCGTGAAATGAAGGCAGGGTCTCACTATTGGGCCTGTCTGGTTTGCTGAAAACCACGTGAAATTATCCCTTCTCTACCATATTCTGCAACTCCCATCCTCATTCTTCTGGACGAGCCTGAGGCTGGTGGTCCCTGCTCTCCAGTTCCCATCCAGCTGCTGTGTTATTCCTTTACCTTCTCTTGGACAGGCTCCACTTCCTCCAAACGTTGCTGAACCTCAGACAATTTCTGTTCCTCTGTTTTTTTCGACTGTTTGAGAGCTGTGAGCTGAAACACAAGAACAAGAGCAGGTACAGCCCCTGGCAGTGTCACCCACTCCAAACAACCTCTGCTCACCAACAGCTATCAGGACAGTGCAGATAACAAGTTGTAGTTGTTGCTGTAGTTCAGCACTGTCAGTAGCTTGGCCCTCCCTCCTTCATAAACTCATCAACCCAAGAGATAACTGCAGGTGTAGATGGCTGAGATCAAGCTCCATAACAGGCAGGAAATTAGAAAGTCAAGCTCCCATTCCTCCAAGTAGGAGAAGACTGTTGGTTACAGCTGCTGCTATTAAGTGGCCATTACAGCAATAAAGAGCAGCCCTTTACCTTCTCTTCCAGCTGGGCCACCTGGTGCTGCAGGGAGTCCCTCTGCTCACACAGCTCCTGGCACTGCCGGGTGTGCTGCTCCTTGGCTGAGGCCAGGGCACGCTCACATTTGGCTTCACACTGGGACTCCAGCTCTGCCTGGATCACTAACAGCTGCCCATGGCATAAGAGAGACCATCAGGAACACACACACAGGATCTGTGTTTGCACAAGAGGTGAAAGCCCAGGGCTGGACACCCAGAGTGCAGCCCAGTGGCTGCCATCAGCTCCTACCCACACCTCTCACTTCAGCTTCAACCACAACCCTCCAGGCTGGCCAGAAGGTCTGGCTCAGATTTCAGACCTCTTGGCATATTTCTAAACAACCTTTCCCTCCTCACAAGTCCCATACCCTTCTCTCTACTACAATGTCAATTTGGTGCCTATCCTTTCCTCAGTTTGACCCATGAATTCAAGCAGGTAATGCTTTCTTTCTTCCCCCACCTGAGCATTTTCACATTATTTCCTACCTGTAGGCTCCCACAAGCCCTCCAGACCTGGAGCAGCAGCTCCCCTGAGCCCTCACCTGCTCTGCTGCTGCCTGGTCAGTCGAGGTCCGGGCCTTTTTCAGGAGCTGCCGGAGCTTGTCCAGCTCCTGCTGGTACGACCTGCGGATTTCTTCCATCTCTTCCTCTGCCTGAGCTCTCTCTGAAAGAGATTTCTTCTTCCTCTCTGCAAGATTCTGCAATACAAAACATGACATACAATAGGCAGCTTTTCTCCCTCAGGCAGAAGGAGGTTCTTTGGGCAGGGAACTTCATCACTTGAAATCAAGATGAGGTTATCTCTGAGGTAAGGAAGGTTGACACATTACTGGGTAAGACATTAAATAAATAAATAAAACCCCACATAAGCACATAGGATCCACCAGCCTGCAGATGAGTCAAGCTTCACTCAACTTACATATTTAAAAGCAAGAACCATTGGTTAGCCTTCAGTAAACAATTGAAACTCTGTTGCTGGCACTGGCCATACCCTTTCCAGACTCTCCTTTTCCACTCTCAGGTCTGTCAGCTCTTCCTCCAGTGCTGCAATCTTCATATCCAGCTGTTTGCGGCTCTGCTTCTCGGCCTTGAACCTGCTCTGACTGTCCTGAGAGGCTTCTTGGAGCTCTGCAAACAAACCCCCACATTTCCCTGTGAGGCTGGGAGCAACTTCCACTACAGGGGAGCACATTTTGGGGGCTGATGGGGAGGAACAGGGTCTCCTGTACAGTGCAGTCAACAACTCTGCTCGTGCATGCAGTGGGGACTAGAATTTATCAAGAGCAGCCTGTTCCAATGCTTTGCAACCTTTTATGTGAACACATTTCCTAATATTCAATTTAAATTCCCATTGGCACAACTTGAGGCCGTTCCCTCTGCTCCTGTCCCTGTTCCCTGGAGCACAGCCCGACCCCCCTGGCTGTCCCCTCCTGTCAGGGAGTTGTGCAGAGCCACAAGATCCCCCCCGATCCTCTTTTTCTCCAGGCTGAACCCCTTTCCAGCTCCCCCAGCCTCTCCTGGTGCTCCAGCCAGTTCCCCAGCTCTGATCCCTTCGCTGAAATTGTTCCAGCCCCTCAATGTCCTTCTTGTCATGTGGAGAACAGAAGTGACTCCAGGATTCAGGGTGGGGCCACAGCAGCGCCTAACACAGAGGAATAAAGGAACACCTCAAGTTTATCTTAACTTTTCATCCACTGGAACATCTCTGGCTGCTCTGTCAGATGCTGGACAGAAAAGGCAAGAGATTGCTCTACAAAAGGCATCCTTATAACAGGATGATTTTGTTTGTTGAGTCATCCCACTTTGTCTTCAATGGTGACAAGGATGCACATCCCTCAAATATTTCAGTGCATCCATATCCTTCTTCCATCCCCTGTGACTGATCCTAGGGAAAGCAGGAAGATACCCCAGAGGACAGGAAATACCCATGACTTATAAAAGGAAAGAGCCATGAAGGAGCTCTCAGGGGCAGGCAGGAGCAGCCTCACCTGCCACCTGTGCCTGCAGCTTGTTGAGCTGTGCCTCCTGTCTCTCTGCATCCTGCACAGCACAGGAAAGCTGCTTCCTCAGGTCCATCTCCTTCTTCTGGTGGGCGGTGAGCTCTAGCTGCAGCTGGGAAACCTGGGCTGTGGCAGCTGCCAGCTCCTCTGCAACTTTGGCCTGGAGCACAAAATGGAGCAGGGAAAAGGGAGGGGGGAAAAATGGGATGTGTGAGGAAGCAGCAGAACTGTTCTCTCAGGAAGAGCTGGAAAAGGGTTGGAAGAGGCCTTATAAGGGAAGACATCTCCAGACTGAGGAGGTATCAATGACTTTTTCGCCTTGTCAGTTTTGTCCACACTGACTAGAAAGCTGCACGAGGCCACCAACAACCTCATCACCACATCAGTTCAACCCAGTGAGTTTTCCTGAAAAGGTTAAGTGTCTGTAAGCCTGGTACCAGTGCCTGGTGCCTCTGCTCAGTTTTCAGGCTATGAAAACATCTATTTGAGTAAAAAAGCCTGGGCTCCAACATCTGATTGTCTTCCATAAGCTTACAAGTAACTGAAGAGCCATTTAAAACAGAGGCTGGTCCCAGCCAAGAGAGCACCTTGTCCCCAGAGCACACAGCATGAGGTTGCCTCAGCTGCCAATGGGCAAGGCTGGCATTTCCCAGCACAGTTCTCAGTCATTTGGGGACCTGTTTAGATTTAGGATTGCAGAGAGCCAGTGATTCACCTAAGACCAGGCACTAGCACAGCTTGTTAAGACAACTTGTAAACAATGTTAGCAGGGGCTCAAGGCATCAAGACAGACAAAGTCCCGTTCCAAATCTCATTGAGTGACACACAAACTTCAGAGAATGTTCTGCAAAGACAGAATTTGCACAGGGAATCCCTAAACAGCTTCCACACCTCTGCCTACTTCAAGATTCCCAACAGATTTTTCCCACTCTTGTAACAGGTAAGGCCAGGAGAACTAGATTTGCTCTCTGCTTTATCACTTTAAGAGAATTCCCTCCACATGAAGATCAACACCTTCTGGCACAGAAAAGCTGGGAGCAAAATTGTTCCAACTATGGTGATGATGAGGATGCTCTGACCTGGAGGGCTGGAATACCAAAAACCACTCATTTAAAGAGGAGGCAGCATTTCAGAGAGTGGCCAAAACCAGATATGCTTCCCTCTTGTGCTTCCATAAATGTCCCACTGCTATACTGACTCCTGGCTTCAAAATCAAACCCCATGGCACAGCTAAAGTCATCTAAAAGTTATTTTAACCCTGGTCTTTGTCTTTAATGGCAAATAAAGAAAATAAAATTAGGAAATCCTAAGGCAGGAAGTGTTACTAGAGAGAAGTTTCTACAGAGGATGCTTCATGTTCACAGCTCAGCTCCAGCCTCCAGCTTTCAGGCACCAAGAATCCTGGCTGACCTGTACCTGCTCCGACAGTGATCCTGTCCTCCCATGGGGAGTGGAACAAGCAGCAATGTGAGAGAATTCTTGGAAAGGGCTCCCCAAGAAAGAGGGGGCCAGTGGGGAGACACTGCGAGACTAAAGCCCTTTTCCCAGTGAAGGATCAGTGCTCATTTAAGCTCTGAGACAATTCTTTTCATGCCAATCAGTTTCTAGTTGAAGAGGAAGCTGGGCTGGCACTACCAAGGGCACAACCATCTACCACCTACACAGTCAGCAGACACTGCCTCACCTGGTCCCAGCCCCGATCCGCTGGCAGCATGTGCTGGGAAGAGAAAGCAGTGACAGGAAACAGGAAGGGTTAAGAAAATAACTTGAAAGGCAGAGGCATTCATCAGCAGAAAAGCACAATGCTTCATAACAGGAGCCCAAGGCATGCCAGAGAAGCCTTTAAATTACTCCAAGAACTGTAAAAGCAGAAAAAGGGAGTGAAGCCTGATGTAAAAAGAAAGACACTAAAGGTATCCTTAGGGTATGTCACACACCAGAGATGGGAGCAGTCCTGGCTGTGACCTGCAGTGGAGAGGTGAAGAATTACTTATGGTTCCCAAAGCCTTCACCTAAAGCTGTGACTTGCTCTGCCAAGGCCAAAGATCCATAATCCAAAAGCAGCGAGTTACCAACAGCTCAGAGATCCTGTGTACAGCCAAATAAATGGAGAGTGCACATCTGTGCGTAAACAGTGGATAAAACAGCTTGCAGTCCTCTTCCCTGGTTCTGCCTGTCCCTGGGGATTCAGTGACTGCAGTCCCAGGGCAAGCTGGAGTAGATAAAGGGAACAGGAAGGAGTATCAGCGTTCATATTTCCAGTCAATACTCCCACAGAACCAGGGGAAATATCCCAGGGCAAGTCAGGGCTTTCGTGGTCCGGCCTGAAGCCTGTTCATGTAACACCACCCCTAAGCACTGACTGCTCAGACAGTGGGGCCCTGCTGAAGATGAGGCCCAAAAGACTCCTGAGGATCTTATACTTCCAAAAGATGATTCTTCCCAAGTTTTATCGTACCAGCAGGATGATGTCCTCACTGAGAAAGGAATTTAATTTATTATTTCAGTCTGACTCATTCCTGGCTAGAATCTCCCACACTTCTACATATTGTGGGTGTGCAGCCTGGGCTGGGGGTGGAAAAGCAGCCCCCTCCCTGTCTGCTCTCACCACTACCAGCTCTTCCCTGCTCTGCTCTTTACCACACTTTGGAAAGCTGCAGTTCTGGTCAGCTTTAGGTGCACTAAGTTATGGTTCTCATGCAGAGGAAGCATTTGTCACCTCACTTTTGAACTGGAGAGAGACAACCCAGCAGGAGAGCACAGAGCAAGACTGAACTTGGTGTAATTTAAGAAGCCAGTGCTTGAGAAAGCAGAGCAGGCATCATGCAGTGGCAGAGCCAAAACAGCACTCCTGGGCTAGGCTGGCCTACAGGGATGGTTCAGGATATGCAGCCATGCATAAAAGCAATTAACTGATTTAAAAGCTACTTCCCAACAATTCCTGTCATAAAAGCACAACATGTTACTGGGAGAAACAAACAGCTTCTGATTAGTATTAAAAAAAAGGCACGAAAGTGCAATGAAGAAACTCCAGCAGGAAATGTCATTTCTTGTATCTATATTCATTTATATAGGAGGAATAAAATGTTTCTGGAACTACCTGTGCAACTAAATAACTGAAGTCTTTCCAACTCAAAAGCCCTGTAATACACAATTCCTCAACACATTGGCCACATGCCTACACAGTTAAAAATAAAACAGACACTTTCCTACAAGATAAAAATATTAAAGTTGCAATAGCATGAAATGGTTATATCCTCTGTGATGCTTTGGTCATGAAAGCCATCAAAACATCCAATTTTTTTTCTCTCAAACAAAAAAAGTTCAGAACTGCAGCTGCCTTCTAAGAAAACTGCCTTGATTAACAAGGCCTGTTTTAATTCAACAACCCTGGCTTTGTTCATGCCACCATTACCTTCTCCTGCTCTGCATGCAACACTCTAGCCTGTGTGTTCTCATTTGTTGTCTGCAGGGAGTAGTTCCTCTGCTCCATCAGCAGGTTACTCTGCTCCACGTACCTGTGAACAAGGAGAGTCTGTGGGCATTCCTGCAAACACAGGGCTTGGAGCCAAGGGCTCAGACAGAAAAGGTGACATTCCAAAGCACTGCTCTGCTGAATTCATGACAATTTTGCAGGATGTGCTGCACTAAGGCTGATCTCAGAGGGGTGAGATCTCTGGCACAGCAGAGATTTTATCAGCTGGGATAAGTGCTTAATCTCTCTGAAAATGTCTCATGTTCCAAGAATTTCGATAACTTAGTATCAGCTGAATATCACAAAGGGCACCACATCTCCCACAATTTCATTTCACTAAAAAGCCAGCAAAAACAAAGCAACTCTCAGAAGCAGGGCAAGTGTGCTCACAGACAGCATGAGGGATTTTATTCTCCTTTTACACATTCATGTTTACTGTAAACCAGAGTTCTGGGGATAAGCCCTGAAGAGAAGGGGTGGGAGGAATCCTTAACACTTTCAATACCTTAAGAGAAATAATTTAAAATATCAGAATATGGCTGTCTCCTAACAAACACCCCTCAGTTATGCTCAAGTGTAAGCTGGAGAGTCTGGAAATGCAGCAAGGCTTCCAGCCCTTACCTCTGGTTGCGTTCAATCAACTCACTGATCTTCTCATTCTGCTCCTCAATACGACTGCTCTTCTCAAATATCTCCTGCTTCAGTCTCTCATTCTCCTAAAGCACAGCTCAGCATGAATATTCAGCTTACTCTGATTTCCTTTCAGCATTTCCTAAACCTTTGTTTTGCACAGATGCAGGACAGTGGTGATGCTCAACCTTTCTGTGGTAACAGCCCAGGAAGGCACTGTGCTACATTTAGCAGAATCCTGGCACAGGAACATGACTGCCAAATCTCATTCTAGAAAATGCTGTGTCTGGTTGGCTTTTTTATCCACAAACCCCAAAGTTTTAAGACTGCTGCTTAGAAAGGCTTCAAAGCATAAAATTTAGTAGTGAATAGCAGAAGCAGTATAGCATTTCTACAATGCTATACTTCAGCTGTGAAATTGTTTTGCTGGAGACTGAGTGTTAAATCCATAAAGGTTTGAGAAATTGAACTTCTCCCACACAAACCTTTCGTCAAGGCCTATGAAATACCCACAACTCTGACTCAGAAAACACCCAAACCCCAAAATGCTAAGAAGAGCTTTTTGGAGGGGGGAAGAACGATGGAAATCACTAAGTCTCATCCTAATTCTGGCCATGCAAGACCAGAACCCGGGGGGGATGGACATTTGATATCATTAGGGGTAACACTGAGCCCCAGCTCCTGATGGAAGTGAAACCAGGCTGGCCATGCTCACCTGGATGATGCGCTGGATGTTGCTCATGATCATGGAGGCTTCCATAGTGACAGAGGAGATGCCAGGCAGCAGGGAGTTGTTAGCAGTGCTTTGCTTCTTCAGCTCCTCCACCTGCAGGGATTAAACCCTTCTTAAGCCATTCGAAATGCATATATGGGCACAGGTGAGAGGTGCAAAGAGGTATTTCACTGTTCCTTCTGCTTAGCTGCAGGGAATAGGCAGTGAACCAAGTGTGACACCTCCCAGAGGGAAGGGAATCCTTCCAAACAATGCATCACATTATATTCAAGACAGTAAAACAGTACCTTTCCTCAGGCCTAAGCTTTGTTTCTTCACAGCAGCTGAACTGCTGCCACTTGAAGGTGTGATAATATTGGGAGTTTTACTCATTTACTATATCACTTAATGCAGGCATTTAAACAGAGCCAACTGCTCTCAGCACACCTGGAGAGCAGAAATGTCCTGAGCAGCCATACCTTGGCAGCCAGGTGATCCATTTTATCCACGACTTTGCTCACAGCCAGTCGGATTTCAGTGTTGTGCTGCCGAGCTTCTGTCATCAAAAAGGAGGTGACATCTCCAAGTGCTTGAAGGGAAAGGAGAGATATTTACAGTGATAAGGGGGAATACCTGCACAGAGACACAGCAAAAGCTGGGTAGCATGAAGCCTGCCAGCAGGAAAGCCACTCTCTGCCTGGAAATAAAAGGGACGTGGTATTTGGAAAACAAATAATGTAGATATTTCCCAAGTAATGTCAACAGGCAGGTTTGAGTACAGGAAATTCTTGAGCCATGTGACAGCTTAGCTCAACAAGAGCAAAGCCCCCAGATACACCAGAGCTGCAGAGGCACAATCAAACCACAGCAGTGAAGGTCAGCTTCTGAAACTACACTGAAAAAAACAGGCCCCAAGAAATGCTCAGCTCCACTCAAGACTTCAACTGGGATGACTTAAATGGTTCTTTAAATGCCTTTGGTCCTTCCTAGGTTTTACCTTTTATAGTTCAATTCTTTCCCTGGCTGGTAGGGAGCTGGTTGCTATTAGTTTTATTTATAACTGGAAGCAACATCTACCAAATTGCTTTAGTAATACCCAGTCTTAGGAAGACACAGAAATTCCACCCCCTTTCACACTGCACAAAGTTCTTTAGAGTAAGAAACAGATGGGTATTTATTGGGAAGTGTTTGCCCCCTATTTGGTATTAAAAATAAGCATTTCTGAAACAGCACAGCTATAAATCATCATCACAAACTGTTTGCTGCAGGAGTTACAGCCCTCTGAGAAGCAGGCACCTTTTGAAACATACCTTGGTAAGGAGCAGGATACATCTGCCCCACAGGCTGGAGTTGAGAGGCAGATGCAGCAGTTTGGGGATAAGCAAATGGCACTCCTGGATATGCCTTCAAGGACAAGTTCAATAGGTTAGAATGTGTTTTGCTACTTCCCCACATCCTCACAGTTTCATATTTTTTGTTTAATATGAAGGAGCAAGGATGATGTTTGGGAAAAAAAAAAATCCAAGAGTTGGAAAGTCAAAATACACAACAGTCATTGTGAAAAGAAAATAATACTCTTCTTTTGAGGGTTAGTTAGTTCCAACCTTCACTCAAATTTCAGCAAAACTGTCCCCCTACATTTGTGAGCATCAGATCAGCACATGAACACCTCCCTCTGAAGTTTTGTTAATTTGAACACAAGTTTATTTCCTAAAAAGGGCTCCAAAGCACAACACCAAACTTGATTGCAACTTGACTGCTCATATCTGAAGAGCCTGGAAATTTTTATTGTATCCATTACAAAATCTGTTATTAACAAAGCCTGGTTCATCCTTAGTTTAAGAACCCATCATAAAACAGAAAATCAGCCTTTTCTAAATAAATTTTAAGAGGCATATGATGAAAACCTGAGAATACCAAAGAGTCACAGAAAACAGCCTGGAATTCTCATCCTCATGTTAAAGTCCTTTCTCCCAACAATGGAGAACAAGGAGAAAGGACAGAGATGCCAGTATTGTCCTTAATTTCATTTAGTACCTGAAAGCCCTGTGCTCCTCCAGGCAGAGCTGAATGGGGCTGGATTGTTGCAGGAATTAAAGCAGCAGAAGATACTGAAGGTGCAGCACCAGATGCTTGAGATACTGGAAAGGAAGAAATAAATTCACCATACTATAAAGCAGCTCAAAAGAATTTAATTCACCTAGTATGAAATGGCAAAAAAACCCAAAACCAAACCACTAAATAGACAAAAGTTTAACAAAAGCCTGTTAGCAACCTTGTGAAAATTAAATCCAGTCAAGCACATGATAATGGGTTGAGAGAAGAGTAACACAGAAATCCCACTTCTAGCTCCATTTAAACAACCTCTTTTCAATCAAACAGATAGCCCTAAAGTTTACTGACACAAGGCATAACTCTGATTCTGAAGGCTGCTCAGCTGACCAGTACCTGATGTGACCATTCCAGCATGGGAAGACACATCCAGCCCTGCAGAGCTGCCAGCCTCATACTGCCCTTCACTTGGATTTCCATCATTCCTAGAAGTACTGTTCACTGGGAAAGGGTTTGTAACACTGCATTTACAAATCTCAGTGCCCAGTGACAGGACAGCTCAGGCACAGTGGCTGCTCCTCCTCAAGCACAAGATTACAATGAAGAAACACTCCAAGGATTGTCTTGTGCTCCATGGATTAGTGGATCATGGATCAGCAAGCCTTATCAGAAGCTGTCAGCTCCTATTTCAGTTCCTGGAAGGAATCCTCTGTTCCTACAGCCCTCATGGAGTGCAATGGGAGTACAGCAGCTCCCCAGCACATTACCTTGTGTGGACACTGTGGGCAGCACAGCCTGAGCTGGCTGGGAGGGTCTGCTTGAAGCCACTGGCTGTGTTGTCCCTCTCAGAGTATTGGGATCCTGAAAACATTTCTGCATGTTACAAGAAACACCAAAGAACAAGCCAACAGCCTGAGCCCAAGATCACTTGAAGCAAGGTGCTACCCCAGGAACCCAAGTGGAACCTTCCTGTCACAGAACCAGAGCAGATTTCCCCGGACAAGGGCAGAGCCACTGTTACAGATCCCACTTTAAGCAACCCCCAGTGTAGGAAAAGGAGTAAAAGAGTCACACTGCTGTGACTGGTACCTCTATTTCTGAGTCACTGGAGTCCAGCTGGCTCCCTGCTGTCCCAGCAAGGAAAGGCAGCATGGGCTGTCCCATTTTGGCCATCCGAGAAATCAGTTTTGCCTTTGCTACATCTGGGTTCTAAAAGAAACATTTAGTTACTCTCCCTTTGTCTCAGCAAAAGCTTTTGTGGTATTACAAACACTTCTACATTTCTCGCTGATTTTTAACTCAATTTTTCAATGACTGTGTGAAAATCTACTCTTCAAGCACACAAGGAAGGTTAATCTGGCTTGTTTTATATATTCTCTTTCTGGGATGACAGTGCTGTCACTACAGAGAAAAATCTATCCCTGCACAAAACACCAACAAGAAAATGTGTGAGTTCAGGAAGCTGCTTAGCAGCTTTTTCTGTCTGGGGGCACAAAGCCTTCTCATGCAGCTCTATAAACTATGTCCCAATTCCTTTGTTACCTATTTTAAACATGTCCATTTATCTCAAAAGACAACCACCCTCGTGAACATCCACATGGTCAAGGTGACTTTGCACTTAAGAGTAGGAACTGGGGCTGGAGTTCCTGAGGTCCTGGTAATGACAGAATCATTAAGGCTGGAAAAGACCTTTAAGGTCATGAAGTCCAACTGTTAATCATCAAGTCCAACCATTAATTCCTTCAAAAACAAGGCCCTAAGCTGCTTACATGATGTGTCACTATCTTCAGCAGTACCCAGAGGTTAAGATGAAAATAAACTTCTCTACTCAGGCTTCAAATTAGGAAAAGCCAGCACTTACTGCAAGCTGCTCACTGATGGAGTTGGACTTGGCCCGAACAGCTGGCTCCCTGCAAAGCCAAACAGGTGTGGAGATAAATCAGGAGGAAATCAGGAGCCAACATTTTGGATTGATAAATACTGTTAAATACACCTCTCCCTAGGAAAGCTGTTCTCATACCAACAGCATTTCTTTTAGCCTACGCTTATGGAGCACTCTTGGCAGTGTTATCTGTAAATATGTTCAGAATACCACTGTGGCCCATTGGAACAGCTGACTATAGAAAGATAATTTTGTTGATTGCTTTAACAACCACATTTTGGTATAAATAAGTTTAACCAACTCCAATACCAAATTACTTATGGATACAAGAGCAGCACTTACTTGGACTCCCTAAAAAGGGTGACTGATCCATTTAATTTAATGAACAGAACAGAGAATTGTTAAGGTTGGAAAATACATCTAAGGTTGAGTCAACAACCACTAACCCAGCCCCAGCGTGTTCAGTGCTAAACCCCATCTTCAAGTGCCACATTTGCATTCTTTGAACACCTCCAGGGATGGCAACTCCACCCTGGGCAGCCTGTGCCAATGCTTGTCAGTGGTTTTCCTAATATCCAGCATAAACCTCTCCTGGAGTAACTTCGAGGTAATTTCCTCTCCCCAGTCACTTGTTACATGGGAAAAGAATACCCCACCTGGCTACACCCTTTTTTTCAGGAGTTGTGGAGACTGAGAAGGTCCAAACTGACAACAATGATGCCAGTTGAGATGAGACAGCTGTTAGTCCAGCACCCACACAGCTCAATCCCACTGGATGTCAGGAATGCTGGAGAGGAATGACTTCCTTCATTGGAGCCCATTCCAATTGCTTTAATCTGGAAGTCAGCACTCAAGCAGAAAATTCCAGCAAGTCCTGCTAGCAAGCACTGCTCTGCCACATGGAGGGCACTGAGCTGGCACAGAGGCCCACATTTGCCAAATGATGTGTTGGTGCAGCACTGTGCTAATGAGCACCAAGAGCCTGAACACAGAAAGTTGTTTAAGCCATGCTGCTTCTTACCCAGGCTTTGGAGGGATGCTGGAGGGAGGCACTAAACCAGTGTCTGAGGAGAAGCCATCTGAACTGGGAACTGGAGAAGGTGCAGGGGAATCCCTTGAACTGACACTCAGCCCATCTGAACCAGAGCACTCCTTTGCCAGCTTCACCTTAAAAAACATGAAACAAAAATAAAGATGTTTTTCCTGGGTTCCTGCAAAAACTTTCACCATTTACTGCGATGCTACTGCCTGTGGAGCTCCTGCACTTCAAGGAAAAGCAGACAACTGATTCAGAGCTGAAGGAGCTCTCATTCCTCCCACAGTATTTTGTTTTCCCAAGTGACTCACAAATAAGACAACTAAAAGATCCCAAGACAGAGAACAGACAAACAGCCTTGAGGGCTTTTCTGGGTTTAGGGTTCTGTTTTGGGTTGGTTTGTTTGCTTGAATTAAAGATACACATCTTGCTGGGGTTTCTAACAGTTTCTGAGCTGGAGTTCTCACACTAACAGCAGGTTCCTCCCTTGCAGTCACAAAGCAGATGGAAACAAACATTTGGCAGGAGACACTCACCCGCCTGATTTCCACCTCAAACACCAGAGTGGTGTCTGGAGGGACACGACCAGCCACACCCTGAGCCCCGTAGGCCCAGGCTGGAGGAATGATGAGGAACCTTCGCCCTCCTTTCTTCATGCCCAGCATTCCTTCTTCCCAACCCTTTGGTTTGCACAGGCCATGGAAGAGAAAGCAACAGTTGGATCAGTGACATTATTTACCCCAATTAAGACAACTTCAGACAAAGGTTCCAAAACACATATAGAAAGATTCTTGCAAAATCCTGTTTATTTTCAATGTGCAGCACCAAACCTTGGTCTTGCCACAAATCCTGAAAGCCAGTTGTAAATTCCAGTGTTAATCTAAGAATAAAGATGCAGCTCCACCACACAGTGGCGACCTCACTCAGCATTCTGGGGAAGAACTGGACTCCAAAGAGATCTGAGTTGCTCTGGTTAGATTTACAAAGCAACCAAAGAAAATAGTTGTAATGAGGGATATGAAGTCAGAGCAATGCAAACTGCCCTAGCACTGCACAAGATGGCTCTAAAAGCCAGGCAAAATTAGTAAGATACAGGATAAAACAAATAAAGTAGACAAATAGCACATCTTCAATAAAAGACAACTGGTAATAGGTCATATATGAATTATATAGGTCATACATGAATTACTCAGGTCTTGGAAGTGACCTGAACAAAAGTGTATCTGACTCAAACTCTGATTTTATGGGATAACATAAGGGTATGTCGCAACGTCTGGAGGAAAAACTGTTTCCTTTAGAAATACAGTTCCCTAAGAACAAGGGAATGGATTAAGTGACTTCCAGAAAAACAAAGACAATAAAACCCCAACTCCTCAAAACAGGAAGTTTTCTTTTTGCTGAAGAGGACAACTCCTGTCTAACACTGATACTGAAAAGGAGACTGGGCTCCATTGTGTAAAGCTTGAGTGAGTCACTGTCACAGAGTGTTTGCTAATAAACGAAACAGAAATAGAATGTATGAATCCTGAAAAAAATCTGCAGTAATTCAAAGCTCTGAGACTTGAATTATTATAATGAAAGTGCCAGAAGTTGTACCTTGATGACCTTTCCAGATCCCAGCTTCAGCCGCAGCAGCTTGTCTTTGTTTACATTGGAGTCAAACACCTGCAAAGTTGAAAAGGAACACAAAATACATGGATTTCCCAACTGTTTCAAGACTCTGAATGCTGCTTCACACATTCCATAAACTCCTAGAACCTCTGATTAAATGCTATTTCCCATCCCATTACTACCAAAATTAATTCTCAGCCATAAGACAAAGCTTTAGTCCATTTCCTGAAGTACAATTTCATGAAGTGAATGGTAACTGCAGTCTCAGACATCAGACCTGCTTTAGGACAGGACTGGGTAAAGCAAAACACAACATTAAATATTCATGTCATGTCCCAGTCACACAGGGACACCTCCTGCTCTGTCACTCAGATGGTTTATAACCTTTGAGATCAAACATGTGCCCACAGAAGTTTAAAAGCATTTCAATCACCTCCCCCTGAACTGTAATGGAATCATAGAAACATTAAGGTTGGAAAAGCCCTCTAAGATTACCAAGTCCAACTATCCCCCAGCACTGCCCTGTTCACCACCAAACCACATTTCAAGCACCACATCCAGATGGTTCTTTAACACTTCCAGGGATGTGAGTCCACTGCTGCTCTGGGCAGCCTGGCCCAATGCTCAACAACCCTTTTAGCGAGGAAAAATTTTTGTAATATGCCAGAATCCCTTAATATTCAATAGGCAATACATATGACCCCACTTACAGTGCCATAAATACCCAAAGGAAACCTTTAACATCAACACCAGTACTATGCTGGATGTGCAGGTTCCTGCCAGGGACTGTCCCACTCAGCATTAAGAGGTGGCAGAAATGTCTTTACCTGTCCAAGCCCGTTGTTCTGGAACAGCCATCCTGTATAAGCAACTTCCAGGGAGTCTCCTCCTTCCACTCCCTGCCCTTCTCCCAGGAGGAGATCCTGGCAGAGGACTGAGTCCAGTGCTGGGGAGCTGTTGCATTTGGCAATGCACACCTGAAGAGAGAAAGCCTGGTAGTGTCTCTGGCCTTTAATGGACAAGTCCCACTCATGGATCTGAAGCATTCCTTGCTGTACTGATCCAGCCCACACTAGAAATGCACTGCCAGGGCATTCCACGTCTCCTTGTGCTGAATGTTGCTGATTAAACATCCTCTGCTCTACAGAACCACTGATATGCAGTTACCTGCTTACTGAAATCCACTGCTGCTTTTTCTGACTCAAACATGATGGACCAGTTTTGCCTCTGATCATCATAGAACGTGCTGTAATTGTTGGGCTGAACCTGCGGGAGAGGAAATCAGTTCGATCTTAGGCATTAAATGAACTAAAACCTCACATCCAAAAAAAGCTTAAAATAAGAGCTACCAAAATTAAGCAGGAAGAACCCTGCTGTTCTACTGCCCAAGTTCAGAATTAGTTCTTATTTATGTGTTCATTATCATGGAATAATTATTATAACTCAAATATGTGAGCAAATATTAAGTTCTTCCTAGATGCTGCAGTTCACACAGGAAGGTGAAACCTTCCCAAAACTTCCCTGAAACCTGGTTCTTTAATATATACTGAGAACTTTTAAGTGCAAGTAATTTACATTTCATAGTTTACTGTATTTAGGCTTCCAGAATCAATTGGAGAAGTCATTGCTTCCTTACTTCTAAATCCGTGTCGTCAGAAGTGACTATAAAACCCATTAATTTTTCAAGAATGTGCTTATAAAATTAGAGAGCAAGGTCTAAGCTGGGACAGAAATTTCATTATTTTGGAGTGAAATTTCTAGCTTTCATACCAAGAAATTTGATGTCATCTGATAACAAGCTAAGAAAAGTGAACCAACACATCAGTCTTCTGGCAGAAACCAACTTCCTGAGAGATCCCATTTTAGAGCTCACAATGCTCCAGATTGTTCTCAACAGCAGGAAAATGCTGAGTGCAAATTTTCTGAGAGAAAAAATTTCCTTGCTGTCACTTCCTTCTGCTTACTCAGTTGTATTTTCTCAGACACTTAACTAGAAATTCTCAGCAAAAGGAATTTTGCTGTTTTTATCCATTACAGGGCTGCAAACTCCAAACACCTCTGTGAGCACAGGTAATAATTTACCTCCTACAGGGGCCTTGGTTTGGAAATCTCCTGAGGTGTTCTGCCAAAGGGAGCTATCACAGCCTCTTGTGCAATACATGAGGAGGAGAACAGTCACACTGGGACACCTCCTGCTCTGTCACTCAGATGTTTGATCTCAAAGGTTATAAACCAGGCTTAAGGGAGAATTTTAGAGCCAACCTTGTGTTTGAGCTGATTAAAAATGCTTCTCTAGGCCAGAGTCTCACCGTGAGCACGAAGCCTGGGTGGATCCTTGCAGAGGTGATCTGTTGCTGCTGACTGATGTAAAGGAGGAGCCTGTACTGGATTCCACAAGGAATTAGACAAGGAAAAAGAACAAAAAACAGGAACTCAGAATGTCCTCAATTCTCAGGTGCTTTGTCACATGCAGAGCCCAAGGCTCAGTATTTATTTGTCAAATATACCACTGCAAAAATACTTAACACTGTTTCATAGCACGTATTACAACTGGTTTATTTAGCTGCAGCAACCAAGCAAACCCATTGTTTTATAGTAAGTAAGTAACATGCTTTAACTACTTGCATATTTTTTACAGTTACAGTAGAAAAAGATGGTGCACTAACTCTTCCACATACAGAACTCACCACACATGGCATCAAACCATCAGAGTGTCATTCAGATTGGAATAGACATCCAAGATCATTCCCCTGCACTGCCAAGGTCATCACTGACCCATATCCCCAAGTGCTATATCCACATGGCTTTTAAACCTCTCCAGGGAAGGGGACTCCACCACTGCTGTGAGCAGCTGTGCCAGGCCCCGATCACCCTTTAGGGAAAAGATATTTTCCCTAATATCCAGCCTAAAGAAGTTTGTGTGTGTAAACTTTTATCTTGGCATAAACCTACTGACATAACAGAGCTGGAGGGAGCTTTCCAGGTACTAAACAACACAGATAGGAGATTTATTAACATATTTGGCTCTACTAAACATAATCTATTAAGGAAACATGTTTTACTTTGTGCACCTGCACTGGACACAGCTCAGTCATGAACTGGGAAGGACCTACTGACTGCTCCCAGCTGGATGTGATATCACACAGGCAAGCCTGAGGAAAGCTGCTTCAGCTTCCTTCTGCACTCCCTGTCCTCCCCAGACCCTGCAGAACAACACAGCTCAACACTTCCCAGATCACTGACTCAGGAATTTAGTTACCAAACCAAGATTTATTTTGTTCTTGCCAAAGCAGAAGCAACTTCGTGAGATGCGGATGCGGAATATGCAACATCATAAATACCAACACCAGGGATGGGTAGGAGTTTTCAAAGCAGCTTTCAAGTGCACCAATTCACTGGACATGTCAGTTCTGTCTTCAGAACTGGGAAGGAAAGAAGATAGCTTTGCTATCAAAAGAACAAAATTTGAGCAAAGCATCTCTATAGTGCTGGACAGAATTCTACTTTAAACCCATTTCCACGTGCACAAATATGTGACCCAGTTGTCAAAGTCATTCTGAATAAATACCATAATGACTTCCAAAAACACTGCCAACTATTTCAGGCACAAGTTGTAAGAGATCTTACAAATTCATGGACTGCAGGAAAGAAAGATGGCACCAAGGTGGATGGCTGAGCCTCAAGAAAGCCCAGGTGGCAGAAAGGCAGCAGGAGAACAACATCAAAAGCAAAACACCTGGAAAGCTCACAGAAACACCATCTCATACCAGTGAGCCCTCAGCAAGGCAGAATTAGGGAAGGAAATGTCTCTCACCTCTTTGGCAGCATGGTTCCCCACTACAGCTGCTCCATACTTGCCTTGCTTCAAGTACTGCCCATTTGTACTGGAAGAAAAGAGAGACATTCAGCTGCACAACTGTCCCTAAGTCTGAATTCTTCAGAGTTCAGATCCCTTTCCTCAGGCATAAAACATCAGGCAGCTTTGCTTAGCTTAGAGATATTCCTGCTTGCACAAATTGTGGAGTGAGTTGAAAACTGCTCTCACAGATCCAGGGCAGAAGCGTTTTTCCATGATGGCAGTATCACACAGTTTTAGTGCTCTTACTCTGCTCATGCCTCAATTCTCAAATGCATGAACCAAAAGCATCTGCCAGAACCTCTTGAAGCAGTGCACATCTCAACCCAGCAGCCAGGACACAGCTCCCAGCCACGGCCAAACCCACAAACTGCTCTTTATCTCAGAACTGCCTCACCCAGAGCTGCAGTGTAGTAACTTAAACTGTTCCTGAGCAGAAACTTCCATTGCCTTGCAGCATTTCTACCATGCAAATATGACAGAAAACAAGCATCTCTTCCCATTTATCCAGAAATATCTCCCCTCTAGGAGTAGGGACAGACTGCACCAAGTCATGCAGAAGTCACTTACTATCGATAGGCGAGCACTGCGGTGGCCACCAGCACTGAGGGGGCTCCTGAGGCTGCCGGGGCCACTGACACCTTCTGGGCCTGGCCTGTGGGGACAGAGAACAGGGACAGCTGTCAGAGGCACAGGACTGGAAAAATAACTCCAGTAGGAAGTCACAAAGAAACAAAGACTTGTATTCCAAAGCCACCCAAGGCCAGTTGAAAATCCAGGTGGAGGAAAACATCACTGAGGAAAGCTCAGGGAATTATTTGCTCTGCTCTCTTCACAAATGTCCTTGTTCTTCCCATACACACTTGCTGCTCAGTGTGTTCCTCACTCTTAAGGCCAATTACTCACCAGGTGCTGTCTGACCCTTCTTGGGCTGCTTTGGTGCAGTGAACTGGAAGAATTCATTTCCCTGGCTTGAGACTGTTTGATCCAGGCCAAAGAGAGAGGCTAATCTGGCTCTAGAAAGGGAAATAAATCCATTTAACCTTATTTAACATGGGCATTATACCGAATGAATACCCTTAACTAGAAGTTATGCCACATACAAAGTGTTTACCATCACTCTGGAAGTAAACAAAGGCTGTAGGTTAAGTTGCTTTAATTTTGAATAGGCAGAACTGAAGATGAAGACGTTGGGAGAGTGGTACAATTGTGTTTCATTTCCTCAAAAATCAACTGAAGGTATAAGAACTGAAACTACGCCAAAAAAAAAAAAAAAAAAAAAAAAAGCAACTTTAAAGTAATCATCAGAACGAGCTTCGCATAAAAGAGCTCATTCTTCCAATACCCAAAACAATGTGTGACAGAAAAACCACCAATCAGGTCCTGGAGGGTTTTTTTTTCTTTAAGTGTCCAGGAAACACATCCTCCCCTTAAGTTTTAAAATGGGGGAAGCTCTCCCAGCTAAGAGCAGAGGATCCAGTGCTGGAGGTTACTCCTTCAGGAGACATTGTTAGCAATTTCACTGCTTCAAGAGCAGTTACACTCAACCTATTCCTGATATCACAGGACAAGGGAATAATTCAAACAAAGGATGACACCACTGTCAGTGAATCTCCTTTAAAAAAATATAACTAAATTTTCTATAAAGACAGAGGATTAGTTTACAAGAGTTGCTAAAGAGAAGCTCCTGGAGAGGGGTGGGGAGTGCACAGAGCTGGAATTGCAGCTCTTGGAGCGGCGACAAGTCAGCGATACAAACCCCTGTACGCGCTCCACATCGACACGGTCCAAGCGGGACCCTGGTGAAAACCTGGGAGGAGCCAGCGCTGGGTGAGCAGCCCCAAAGCGGGACTTTAAAGACTTCCCACCCACTCCTTATTTAAGTGGAAATACCGAGTTCTCTGCCCTGGCTATCCCAGAGCGGCCCCACCTACCCCTGCGGGAGGGGTCCCCGGGCGGGACCTCAAACCCCAGACCCCGTGCCCCGGGCACACCGGGCCCGCACCGAGCCGCGCCGGCAGCCGGACCCTTCTCGGGCCGCCCCTACACCGCTCCCGCGGCAGGGCAGGAGCGGGGCACGGCCCCGGCGGCACCCCCGGTCACAGGACGGACCCGGTCACTCCCCGTCCCCGGGCCCGCTGCACAGCGGACGGCCTGCCCGCCCCTCACCCCCGCGGGCCTTCCCCGGGGCCGCGGGCCTTCCCCGGGGCCACGGCCCCGCGGCCTGCCCGGGCGGCCGCGCCCTCCCGGCGGCGGGGAGAGGGTCCCGCCGCTCACCCGCTGGCCGGGGACAGGAAATCGGCGTCGTCCTCCTCCGCCGCCGCGAACATCGCCAGCGACCGCCGGGGCGGGGACGGGCGGGAGGCGGCGGCGCTTTACGGCCCGGCGGCACCGGCACGGAGCGGGGCGGGGCGGGAGCGGAACGTCACAGGGGGCGGGGCTCCAGTGGTACAGCGGAGGGGAGGGACGGGGCGGGGGCGTGGCTTAATTGGGGAGATGGGCGGGGCTTAGATGACACGTCATGGGCGGAACCTGCGTGGACACGTCGAAAAAGGGGCGGGATTTATGGAGGCCCGGAGGGGGTGGGGTTTGCTCGTGGGGGGCGGAGCGAGGGCCGCGGCTCGTGGCGGTCGCGCGGTGAGTGACGGGCGGACTCCCGGGGGGGGGCTCGTGTCACCCACGCGCCCCCCTCCCCCCCATCCCTTCTGAGGGACCCCATGGCCGCCCACCGGCATCCCTCCCCTCGGGCCGGGATGTGCGACCTCGGCCGGGGGCGCCGGGGGGCCCCGAGGGGATGGACAGCCCTGGGACGTGGGGGTGGAGGTGCGGGGCCAGCTCGGTGTGGGTGCGGGCAGCGCTCCCCGGGCTCCGGAGGAGGCGCCCGGCTCTGTCACCCTGCGGTTCCCAAGGTGACAGCCGGGCCCCGCGGCCGCTGCGCTGCCCTTGCCGTGAGGGAGCCGTGACCCGCCAGGGCTCCGGGCTGAGCCAGAGGGCCCGATGGATCCGCTGAGGGCCCTGTGGGTCCATGGGGCTCGGTAGGGAAGGTTGGGGACGCTCGGGCAGTACTGTGCTCCAGGTTCGGTTCTCTTGAGTTACCCAGGGTTACAAGCAGTGCGCTGCGTTCTTAAACATTGGAATAGTTCCTTGCGTGGATAAATGTCTGAGCTGCCTCTCTAAAGCAGTTTTCCACATTCGCCTCATACCTTGAGAAATACACGGTTGGTTTGTTTAATGAGCTTTTTGTGGTGTATTGTGATTTTTCTGTGTTTTTTCCCCTCTTGGCAAGCTGGTGTCTTTATGAGCTTTGTGAGACTTACTGGCTTTGATTTCACCTTAGATCCAAATGATGTTGAAATGCAGAAAAACAATGTGCAGGAGGTCAGAATTGCAATAAGGGTTGATATTTGCTGGCTTTGGTTATTTGCTGGCACTGGTTGGAAATTTTTACTGTCAGTTACTGACTGGATGTTTGAGTCTGAGCAGGAATTTGCCAGGTCTGTTGTGAACCTGAGTATACAGTAATTCAGGAGTTTATTGCAATAACTGAGATATCATTGATTCCACTTCTAAAGGGAGAAGATAAAGGGGAGTGTTAAGCAGCTTTTATATTGCAGAATGTATGATGAACTTAGCATGAAACTTGGAAAAGGTCAGCACTTATTTCTGTTAAAAATAAAATAGCAACAAAAACTCCACAATAATTTGGTGTAAATTCCTGGTGGGAGGAGGTTGTTCCAACCTATGTAAGGCAGGTGGGCATGAACTTCCTTCCAATGGGAAATGTGGTCCCTTGGATGAAGAGAGTGTGTTGCTTTGGCTCCTGTATTTCTGTCAGGTTGGTTGTTAATGAAGTTTTTGTTTTTTTAAGTGGTGAAGACCTGTGTGGCTGAGTCCTGGTGTGGCACTTCATTTCAGGATTTTTAGGTGTATGTATCATAGACTATCCTGAGCTGGAGGGGACCCAAGAGGATCACCCAGTGCAGCCCCAGTTCCTGCCCAGACCCCCCAACAATCCCCCCTGTCCATCCCTGGCAGCGCTGTCCAAACGCTCCTGGAGCTCTGGCAGCCTCGGGGCCGGGACCATTCCCTGGGGAGCCTGGGCAGTGCCCAGCACCCTCTGGCTCAGGGAAGAACCTTTCCCTCATCTCCAGCCTGAGCCTGCCCTGGGATAACTTGAGGCTATTCTCTCAGGACAGAGCAGAGATTGGAGCTGCCCCTTGGGAGGAGCTGCAGCCCCCAGTGAGTTCTGACCTCACTTTCCTCTTCAGGATGAACAATCTCAGTGCCCTCAGCTGCTCCTCATATGGCCCTTTCAGACCCTTCGTCATCTTCTTAGCCCAGTGTTATACCTGTATATATTTCCTATTCTTTTTTTTTACTGGATTCACTGGCACTGGCCAGTTTTAATGCCAGTGTGGTGATGAAGAGGCTGTAGGAGCACATCTTGCAATGCTCAGCAAGCATCACATCCTAGCCACTTGTCCTTTTTTAATTTAGGCTTTGTTTGTAGCCCTCATCTGTATTTGAGTGTGCAGTGGGCTTGTGGTTCCACGCAGTTCCCAGGCAGAGGCCAATTCTGCCTGTTTGTGCTCGAATTCCAAGCTCCAGAATGCTTACTAGTCCTGCTTTTTGTGCTCAGGTGGATGAAACGATCCTCACAAGTGTTTATTAAGTTGATTTTCAGTCTGTTTGATCTTAACTTGCCTCTGCTAGAGCCTGAGGTCAGTAAAGCTTTTGCAGAATTTTTCATGAGTAGCAATATGGCATCTTATAGGGTAAGTCAGCATTTAAATTAATGATCCCAAATCCTGCCATTTATGATGTAATGTTTCCTGAGGCTTTAATCAGGCTTTGGACTCTGCATTATTTTTTCCCCATCCTTCATTAAAAAGGGGGCACTGGGAATAATGTGTGAATGTTGCTGTTTAAATGAAGATTGGTTTTGTAACTAAGGATTTGTTGGTGAAGCTGTGACTTATCTGCTGTACAATACAAAATTTAAGTGATGCTTTTTGCTACAAACACAAAAAATGTTACAATAAGCAGGTTTTTGGTTCTGCTGTTCTCCCCCCCAAAAATAAAATACTGAAAATACAAGAACTGGCAGGAGTTGCAAGCTCCCACACTACTTAGTTGAGAATGGAGGAATTTTGTACAACCATTTCCTACTGTGATTTGGCTGCTTTTCATTTCATATTAGTTTTCTCATCTAGACCAGGCTATTAACTAAGATGAGAATTAGGATGATTTCTGCCAGTAGAGAGGAGAAATTAAATCACCTTTCCAAGTCACTTTGGCATATTTGCTTTTTAATTTTAAAGGTATCCCTGCCACTGTCTCAAACTTGCAGTGGTACAATGACAAGGTTTGTGGGTTTTTTTTTTTAGTTTTTTTTTGTTTTGGAAAGAGTTTTGGGGGGGGGGGGGGGTTTCACTTCACTTCTCCCTTCACAATGCAACTTCAAGATTTGGATTAGTGAGACTCTATCCCTGAACAAAAGTTTAATGCCTGAGAAGGTAGGGCATTGAGAATAATCTTTTGCAGTTTTTTATTAGAAGTAAATGACAAAATCTACCATGTTCACACAGTGAATTTTGAGCAGTGCCCTGAGGAGTTTCTTTTCAGCAGGCTTGTTTTCCAGTCAGACATTCAGTCCAAGAGAAGACAGAACTTTTTGTTCTTTCAGCAAAAATGAATTATTTTCTCCTGTCCTCCTTGGTTTCTCTATGTGATATGAAGACCCTTCTACCCAACAGAAAGCTACCATGGCTCTGCAGAGCCTTCCCTGCCTGGCCTGAAGGTCACCTGGAAGTTAGCAGGAGCCTGCAGCAGAATTTTGGGAAGTTGAGCTGGAGCACATTGCCAGCATGAACTTCTCCACAAGTCTGCTACTTGTGGAAGTCACTGGGAGTCTTGGCAGTTTTTTCTTAGGGAAGGATGAAAAAGACTCAATCTAGTTTATGTTGCTTTTCTCTAGAAAATACAATCTTAGTTAATCTACTCCATTGCCTTTTGTTTCAATCTAATTTTCTGGAAATGTTCCCAATCAGGTCCTAGAGAACAAGATGCCAGTGATTTTTTCATTAACCTTTTTTTCATCTGAAAGCTGGAATCTGCTAATGCAGAGGATAATGGGGCTAGTTATTGTAAACAAATTAAATCCTATTTTGGTATACTTTCTAAAGCCTTTCATTTGTTGGTCCTGGAATTAGACTTTTCTGGTTTAGATGCCAATCTAGAAGTGGGGGGTTGTGATAAACTAGCTCCTTTTTAGTTTTCCTTTTTTATATTTACAGTTTTTAATGTTATTTCCCATTGTCTTTTCTTCCCTTTGTTATCAGTTCATATCTACAAGGGTCTCCAGCTGATTTCCAGTGGCACTTCAGCAGCTGTGATTGCAAGCCAGAACAATGGCTTTGCTTCCTGCTCTTTTCCTCTCTGTGGATGTTATCTTAGAAAAATCTCACATTTGCTGTATCACAGATGTAAATGTCATTTATCATCTGCTAAAGAAGTTACAAAGATATAATCTTTTCACTTTATCTGAATGACTAGAGCAGTCCATAGTAGTTCTAGAGCACAGGCCAAATGCTGCAAGTGATTGAGGCTCTTGTGTTCTCACTGCTTGCTCAGCATGTCCTGATATGAATCCTGAGAAGTTGGGAGAAAACTGGGTGCAGAATGGAGGAGTTCTGGCATGGAACTCACCGTGAGTGCCCCCAGCTCTTCAGAAACTGTGGGAGAGCCAGTTCACTCCCATAAACCCTCTTTTCCCACATTACTCATTAGTTATCACTGATTCAGATCTCATTCCTCTGATGAAGGTACAGCAGCTTGGAATATGAGCTTTGTGATATATTTAGCTGATCTTCTGGCTAACCTGGATAAGGAGAACCTTGGCAGTCTCGGCTCTTTGTTTTTTTGTGTTTTTTTTTTTGCCTAAACACTGCGTCTAAGGGGAAGGAGTGCCGGGCAAATGCACTTTGAGGCTTTTTTCACATTAGAGAGAATATATTTGGACTTGGCTCTGTAGGATTAAGAAGTGCTTTGAGGCCACCTATGAGGTGCCGTGCTCATCTGAGCTAATGCTGTGAGCAGACAGGCTGGCCTGCCCCAGAGAGCTGGGAAAAGCAGCTCCTGGAAAGGGACCCGGCTCCAGCCTCCTTAGGGAGAGGCTCATCCCTGTGACCCAGCCTTGTCTGATGTCTGTAATTGGTGGCTGCACTCAGAGTGCAGTGGGACAATGGTGGGACAATGGCAGCAGCTCGTGCTACCCTGGCTGCTCCTGGCTGGGCTCTGCCGGAGGCTGGACTGGGAGCCAGGGATCCCATCGATCACTTGCTTCCCCTTCCCTGAACCTTTCCTGCTCCCAAAGGCTTTCAAGCAGTTCGTTGGCACAGCTGGGCTGCATTTCCAAGCTTACATCTTTTACTTGGGAAAGAAAAACACTAACCATCGTGGAGCAGACTCAAAGGCAGTGCTCCCAGTAGGAGCCATCCCAGTTCACTCTCCTGCAGCCCTCGGGAAGTCACCGCAGTGCTGCCATCGGCGTGGCTCCGTGGGAAGGCATTTCCGATGGGTGAATGAGCTCATGTGCATCAAAGTGATAAGGGAAGTGGGAGCACAAGCTCCCGAGGAGCACACCCAGCCACGGCTTACTGTGCAAGTGAAATGCAGTCGGTGTTGGTCTGGTTTTCTTGGCTCCCTTGTTTGTTGTCTGAGCTTCTGGTCTGATGGATTTGACAAGAGGCTGAGTCACGATTTCTGGGTTCTATGCCAGGATGGTTTTGTACAAATCAAGTTACCATTGGCTTTGATGTCCCTCATTAACTTAGGGTAAGACATCTCGTGAGGATGTGTTGAACTTTAGTGTTCAAGGTGGTGTCAGGTGAGGCTGAAATGTGCTGGAGGAGCATGTTATAGCTGCTGTCAGGTGAAAACTGAACAGCTGCAAACGAAGTTGAGAGTTCCACAGCTGCCCTCATGTTCCTGTCACAGGCTTGGTTATACTTGTAAAGCCCTTCTTGTGGTCTTATCATAAACAGCACAGAGCAGTGTCTGTGGGATATCGTTCTGTATAGGTGGTAAAGCCTACTGCACTTGATTCTGATTTGCTTCTAGTTTAAAAATCCACTTAGCAGCAGCCTGACTTTCCTTAATTGTCTGAATTCCTCAAGTAAAACCCTCCAGGACATCACAGCAGGATCATGTGCGCTGCTTGTCAGTTGATCCCGTTTTGTGTAACTCTTGCTTGAAACCACAGCCCCCACCACGAGGCCCCTTGTGTTGCAGGGCCCAGCACAGTTGTTCTTGTACTTTTTCTGCTTTGTTCCTTTTTTTTTTTCCATAGCAGTTGTTGTCTCCAGCTTTCCAGGCAGAGTGGTCCTAGAGCCAGTTACCCTTACATGGTTTATGCACAACTGATGATTTATCTGCCTTGTTTTGTTTTTTTCCTCACTTCCCAGTGCTCCTGAAAACTGTCTGATAGCTTTGACAACATTGCATTTCTTCATTATGGGGCAGATAGAGTCACAGGGTGATTTAGGGTAGAAGGGACTCTAAAGTTCATCTTGTTCCACCACCTTCTGCCATGGGCAGGGATACCTCCCACTGTCCTAAGCTGCTCCAAGCCTCATCCAGACTGGCCTTGGAGACTTCCAGAGGATCCAGAGGCAGCTACAGCTGCTCTGAGCACCCTGTGCCAGGGCCTCCCCACCCTCCCAGGGAACAGTTTCTTCCTAAAATCTTAACCTAAGCCTGCGCTCTCTCAGTTTGAATACTAAAATACTTAAATACTAAAATAAACTAAGCTTGCTTTGTTACAATATTCAGAAGCAAGCAAATTACTAATTTATCTGATAGAGATATAAATGTTTGAAATGTGTTTTGGTTAATGTGTTGGAAAGTAATCTCTGCAATGCACTTAATCAGATCAGGGAATTCTAAAATCTCTTTGCACTTGTGCAAAGATCTCATGAGGGAGGCTCAGAAACTGCTTTTGCTGCTCTGTGGATCTCTGTGTGAGCATCCCAGTGCTAGGTCTGGCCCTAAGCTAATCCAAGCATTAGTTAATGATTAACCTCTGATAGAGATAATGATGTGCTTGTCAGCATTATGTGAGGGTTGAGAAACTTTGATCAGTCTCAGACTTATTGCCTCTCTGGAGAAAAAGGCTCTGCTGGACTCAGTAGATGGAAAACCTGTCTCTGGAAGAGTAAGTACTCAGCATTTTTCTCCTCTGAATAATTTCTGTGTTGGATTAGCAGCTCTGTGGCTGTCCAGGGGTTTGAAAATGATGAAAAAGCCAGGATTGGAAGCTCTGCTTCCCAGAGTGTTTTTTTTGTCACTCATGGAAAAATTGTTGATGGCTCTTGTTCCAGCTTTCCATGCCCTACATGGCTCTTCCTGTCACAAGAGTGTCACGAGGCCAAGGCTCTTCCAAAGATAGGTTCCTTTCTAGAGACTCAAGTTGATGGCTCTTTGCCTCTTCTTGATACTGGAGATCTTCTACCCTGCTGAGATGACTCAGTAATTTCAGTAATATTTCCAATACTTTGGTTGCATTTTCAAAAGGAAAATGCTCTGTTCCATGGACTGGGGCTATGAATTTGTTCTCTGAACCCTTGCAAGTATTTGCATCTCTCCCTGGAAGCTGTTTATGTATCACTGTTCCATCCACTTGCTGTTTGCCAAGTTCAGAGATCAAGAGTAGGAAGGTGCCTCTGGTGATGGATATTTGGTCTTAACCAGCTGCCAAAACAGAGATCGACTTCCTGGGCTTAATTAAAAACCCACTGGAATGGATTTTGCCAAGGGTGACCCGAGTTCTACCTTGTATTTTGCCCATGAACAGCTTGAGGCTTCTCAAAACAAGTTGGAGGCACAAAATAATTTGATTCTTTGCTGTGGTGGAACGGGTTCTTGTGTTGAGGGACAGTCGTGGATGGTGCTGCAAAATGAAATGAACACATCCGTTTCTCTTCTGCAAGAAAAGTTACTTTTCGAAAAGTTAGTCTTGTGAACTCTTATGTCTTTGAAGCCTGCATTTCAAAGGTGACCCTGACAGGCCAGAGCAAGAGCTGGAAATGCCAGGGTATCCCAGTTAGAGCTGACATCAGCTTGTGGCTGTTGAGGCAGTGTTTGACACAGGCTGGAACGTGGCAGCTCCAGGGAAGGGGAATGGTTGAGTGGCCACCTAAAAATGCTGTGTCTGCACATGGACACACTTCTGAGGGGTAATTACAGACAAACAACTGCTTAAATATGAAAAGAAAGGAGTGCAGTGGAATAGCTCTGCAAGGATACTTTCCCATGTGGTGTAAGGTAATGTGTGCCTGGCTGTGCTGGACATGGGAAAACGTGTGTGAATTGCTTAAACCATTATGTCTCACATCATATGTGTGCAATGGCCTCCTAAAAATTACCCAGGAGTTTTGGAGTGTGGTTTTCTTGTTTTACAGATTCTCAAAACACCTGAAAGTCAGTTCAGAACTTGTACAAGTGTTGCCTTTTCTAGGCTAAGTCTGATTATAATGTTGAAAAGCCGCCAGAGAGGGAAAATGAACTGTGTGAAAATGGGCAAGTAGGGTAAGATCTGGGAATCTCCTGTGAACCATGTGTGCTGGACTCCCTTTTATGAGGCCTCTAATAAACCAGTGCCGTCCATTTATTACCTTCAGGTTTAATTTTACCTGCATGGGACAAAGGTATTTATGCTGTTGCAAGATAAGGTCTGTAAAGAGGTAATAACAGATAACATCTGTAATCCTTCACCTGTATTAAAGGCCCACTAATGCACTTCTAGGATACATTGAATCACTTTTGGCTCTGAGGAGACTTGTGCTTCCTTTCTTGGGAATGCACTTTTTGACTCTGCTTTAATTTTGTGTCTCCTGAGATTATTTTGCAGTTGTACAGGGTTTAGGGCTTGAAGACACCATAAAATCACTCTGGTCAGAGCTGTGTATGCTTTGTGGCCTGGTGTATCCTTCCTGCTCCAGCAAACCATGGAGTGATGGTTTATCAGGATTAACTTGTAAATAGTTCCCTGTTTCTTAGAGATGGAATGTTTCTGCATGTGGCCACTGAACAGCCACAAACAATAATCTGTTCTTACCCTGTGGACAGAAACATTTTTGTGGGAGACAGGCTCCTTTCCGTATGTGCAAGTGGTGCAGGAGGTGTTGAATGTGCAGGAATCTGGATGCTGAATTAGTGACCATGATAAAGAACCTTGTATGCAAATGGTGAGGTTTGTTGTTTTATGTTTTTTTTCATTTGAAGAGAAAACTTCTCCCTTAATTTAAGAAGTGCCTGTTATAGGTAGAGGAATATATGCTAGAAACTGTTGTTGATTAGGGCATATGATATATGAAGTGAAATTCTCCACTAGGCCTGGTTTTTCTAAGGAAGCAGAAGTTGTCTAATCTTACAGAATACACATCTTGCAAGATGGGGTTCCAAATATTAATTATTATTATTAATATTTACATTAATAATATATAAATTTATAAATTTATTTCTAAATATATATTAAAATATATATTTGTATATTAATTTATATTAAAATTTTATATTAGAATTATTTGAAGAGTATCACAAGTCTCAGGACTCTGTCCCATTTGTTCTCAGCCTCCCCTGAGGCAGCAGGGTTCCTGCTCTCTGGCCATATGGATCACATCTCCCTAGTCACCATTCCTGTGTTTGGTTGTGTAACATCTGAGCAAAAATCACCACTGAGGATAAGGAAGTATCTGTTTATTCAGGAATTACATAATCTTGGAAATATGGGTCACATGGGCCTGATTTTCTGTCTCCTCTTCCCAGTGCTTTCCTGTGTCTCCTCATGGCTCACAATCCTTGGCTGTCCTCAGCTGGCCAGTGAGTGCTGAGAGTTTTTAGCAGGAGGTTCCCAGGTGGCTCCTGACTGAGCACCACCCACCCTCCTGCTCCTCCATCTCAACATGGCTCTTACTCCCCTGGTCTTTGAGCCATTCTGCCTTATGTCTGCCTAAACTTCCTCCCTTCCTGCCAGGTTTCTCCTCCCTGGCTGCTGAATCCTGGGGACTTTGTGACCTGGATTTGTGTTACTGTGTTCCTGTGCCATGTCCTGGATGATGTGAGGAAGAGAGATGAAGGTGATGGTGTGGTCCGCTGGTCTTCAGACCTGGGCTAATTGCTTCAGAAGGCTCTGATGTACACAGGAAGTGCCGAAGTGCTTCTGCAGATGCCCCCTGGAATTGCCTTTGATGGAAACTTGTTAGTTCTAGCTCTGAATTCATGCTGGCATAGGCTGGCTATAAAGAGTTTTGGTGTGTGCTGTGCCTTTTATCCTGGATGCCTCTTAAAGAAATTGTAACATATTCTGTGCGAGTTTCAGTATCTCTGGTGCTGTGCTGTTCTTCCAGATGCCAGAATCACAAGTCAGCTTTGGTACAGCATCTCCTCTTCTTTGGGAGCTGTAGGAGTGGCAGTCATTCCTTAGTTCTTGCATGTCCTGAGGTGCCTCAATTCTGCCACTTTCCAGAAATGTCTGTGCTCTGACATGCCAGAAAGGGGGACAACTGCCTCATCCACCCAGACAGAAAGGGGAGCAATGAACAGCGTGGGGCAAATAAGGGATCCATGAGGGAGGAAATGAAAACGGGATGGAGAACACTGTGCATGTACAGAATGGAAGAAATTGTGCTCTTAGTGGGCTTGAGCAGGACAAGGCACTCCTGAGTGCAGGAGTCAGAGCCTAGTGCAGAATGGATGTGCTCTGACTTTGACATCCCATAGGACACTGGTGTCCTTGCTGTTTTTGCCCAGAGGCCAGGGCTGGCTGGAGCTGGGAGCTGTTCTCTTGGAGGAGTAACATGGAGAAGGGGAAGTTTTGTGGTGGATGAACATTGAAACTGAAGAATGAAAGAGATGCCAATCACATTTTAATTGGTACCACCTTGTCAGAATTCCTCCTCAGAGCCTGCTGATGTAGCAGCTCCCCTTTATGAGTACAATCTTCATTGGCATTTATTGGCAATAAAAGCACCTTGTGGTTGACATGTCTGTTCCTGGCCCTCTGCTCCTGGTCAGCGTGTGGGCAACTCCAGGCCAAGTGAGCTTTGCTTTCTTCCCTGAGCTCCACTTTGGATTTGCTTGGCTTATTATAATCCCTGGCTGGGGTTGTTCAAGACAGCCAAGGCTGGAATGTGCTCTAATCCTTGGAAAGTGTCCCACTGGGGACTTCAGGTCAATTTGGGTTCATGCAGATTGAAAGTACTTGTGTTTTATCAGAATGTGAGCTGGTTGTTGCTGAAAACTTCAGGTCATAGTTTTCTTGACATCAGTTTCTCCAGAATGAGTTTGCTGTATCCTGCCTGGTTGTCCTTTGTGTGGATAAGTATCCTCAGCCTTGTGACAGCCTCCAGCACCTCTCTGCCTCCCAAAACTCCTTCCCTTGAGCCAGGCTTCTGTGGCAGATGTGCTCTGAGCAACATCTACCAAACAGACTGTTTTACAAGGCTGCACCCCGTGGCTTTCACAGCAGCTGCCAGACCCAATCCCAGTGGAATTCCTGGTGTCATGCCCTTCCTATTGTTTTGCATTGGGCAGGGCAGGGAGTGTGTTGCATTTGCAAAGGCTTGAGAACGTTCCAGTCACATGTACCCACTGCTGTACTCTGAGCCCCAAAGCCTGGTGTGCACCTTCCAAACCATTGTCACCACAGCAGAAGGCAAGGAGCTGTGCTGAAGAGATGGTGCTGTCCCATGTTCTGCCAAGAGTGGGGTGCCCTGGGGAGCTTGTGCATGTGGGGGCCCCAAGATTTGGCCCAACAGTTGGAGGCATGGATCAGTCTGAGATTGCAGTGCTTCTTTCACAGGAAGACTTAATGTTCATTGGGATGTGTGTGGGATTCCTTTGTAGATGAGGGGAGTTTCTACCCCTGCATTGCTGACCTTGGATTTGTGAGGGACAGAGACAAACTGAGGTGTGACAGAGTTGGTTCTGTTACCTCTTGCTAAAGGTTCCTGTGCTCATGGTGGAAGTGATCTCACATGCGCTACCAAGGCAAGGCTGAGAAATGGCCAGTACAAGCAGAGGGTATTGCAGGATAGCAGAGGAATAGAAATATGATTGGAATGTTAAGTTGGAAGGCACCTTCAAGAATCATCTGGTCTAACTGCCTGGTCTCAGCTCGGTGGAGACAGTCAAGGATCACTCCTGGATCTCCATGCAAAGCTCTGTGTGCGTTCCAGGTGTTTGCACCTGGGCTGGGTCAGACTTCTCTGCAGAAATGAGTCTATAGGCAGGAAAGGGCTGGCAAGGACTCCTCAGTTTTGCCACACTTACCATGAGGATCCTTCTTTGACTGCTTTGCCACCTCCTGGAGTTTCAGTATGGCTGAGGGAAATGCTTTACCACAGGGAAGGCTCAGTCTGACTCCCCATTATTTTGCCACCTGTACACAGCTCTTGCCAGCATTTCTCAGCCTTTCCTCTGATGTTACCAGGCTTAGAGTCTGAGGTTTTATGCTCTGCAGGGTTGTTTTCTGCTGCCTTTCACTCTGTTGGGCCTGTGGGTAATGACATGGTGTGTACTTCACTTAACGAAGTTGAGTGCATTGTCCTGTAAAGAACAATCTGTCCTGGGTTATTTTTTTCTTCTTGTTCAAAGATTACAGATTTCCTGAGGTGTCTGCAGAAGCTGGGAGATTAGGAATGACCGTGCCCTTCTAGGGAAGCCTCTAACAGAGGGTGACCAGACAAGTTTGCTATGAAAATAAACTCCATCAAAGGGCCATTATTGTAGCCATGCTGAGAGGAAGAGCTCTGGCCCCTCCTCAAGTAATGGGGATTGTGCTGAATGGCTGTGACCAGTTTTGCTTGAGTTGTACAGCTGAGGGATGCTTTGATTCAGAGCAGAGGACAGGACCTTAAGGATTGAATGTATGCTGATACTCCATCATCTTGTTTTAATCTTCATTTGAATTAAATTATGCATGTAACTGCATCAAGATGCCAGATGATGTGGTACAGCTCCAGGAAGCTTGTGTGAGCCAGCATCCCAACTGGAATCCACATTCTAGAACTGGAGCACAGTTTGGGGTTTTTGCCCATATGGAGTGGGCAGCCTGAGCCATGGGGACACAGCAACCCAGTAGAGAGAGGGACAAACATATTGATACAAGAAACACAAGGATTTGGTAAGAATAAAATAAGCAAATTATGGCAGCCAGGAGGCATGAAGTGTGGGTGTTAGAGGAGCATTTACTGCAGGGTGTGATTGTTGGCCCCAGCCCTGTGATCTGCCTATGCTGCAGAGAACCTGAGCTCAACTCTGGCTTAAAGCATCACCCCCAAACCTCCCTGTGTGGTTGAATGTGGTTTTTCTTTACTGTCCTCCCACATCCTTCCTGTGGGGTTTGTCAGGATCACCTTAACAATTGTCTGTCTCAGCCTGGGCAAATCCCATCAGTTGTGGACATGGCTCATGGACAGCAGAGTGGTTTTGATGTACAGAAACTTTGTCATTACCTTCATCATCTACAGCTCTGCTGTATTGGTTCCAGTTGGGATCCTCAGTGGAGGTGATGGCAGAGGATAAGATCTGTGTGGATTTCTTCCCTCACAAAACATGAAAACCCTGCACATCATTTTAAAATCCCATTCTTTTCCTTTGTTGTGCATTCCAGCTGGGAAACCCAGACTCTAGGTGCTCCCAGATTGGCTGCCTGTCCCTGCTGACTGCTTCCATCCTGGTATGTCACAGGCTGCCCAGGCATTGTCCCCTTTTGAATCTGAACACAAGATGTTTTCTACAGCCCTGCTCAGCTCTATTTTTGCCCATTATTGTCTGCTCCCTGCTCTGCAGCCTCTGGCATTTCTGGCTGGATGTCCTTCAGAGTGCCTGTGATCCTCCAGAAGTTCTGAATCCTGTGGGTGTGAATAGACTGCTCATAGGTAGACAGGGAGAATGTGCCCTGTGTCACACTGTGTGTTCCTGCTTGGCTCTGCTGATCCAGTTTGAATCCAGCAAGTTTCCATGGTCAGGGACAAGCCTCAGGAAATCCAAATTTGTACAGCCTCACCCTCAGCGTGTGTTGGAGCTCCTGAGCTGTGCCCATCTCTTTCCCTTTATCCAAACCCCTTCTGGTGTGTAGAGCTTTTGTGAAACCTTAAACTACTGGGAAGAGGTTTAGGATGAGACTCTAAGGTGGTGAGGCAGTACCAGGGTAAACCACAGTTCTGCTGTGAGCTCAGAACATTCCTTGAGTTCTTAATATAGCTCTAAGAATTCCTTCTTCAGGAACTGTGCAAGGGAAAAACAAGGTGTGCAATTAAGTGTGCTGGGCACAGCACAGTCCCTCCCTGTGTCTCAGTGCCAGCCTGGGAAGCTGCTTGGGAGAGTTCCAAGGGGAATTTTCACACTGGGAAACAGCAGTGTGTATCTGTAACACATATTCTCCTGCATTACTGAAGAATGTGGTGTTTGTTCCCTGTGTCTTTCAAGTGTATCTTTACAGCTTGGCCCAGGGGCCCTGGCTGCCATTGCTGGGTGCTGCTACAGCATGAACAGGTGGAATTGGTCTGTCCCTCAGTTCTGGAGCTCTGCCTGGGATCCTGGAAGAATCACAAGTCCACCCATTTGGAAAGGAAGTGGTTAAAGTAGAAAAGTTTGCCAGGAAACTGAATAAACTAAAAGCAGTGCTTAGGTCTCCTGATGACAAGCTCAGTGGAGCCCACAGCTAGAGCCAGTGAACAGAGCTACAGTGTCTGCAGGCTGCTGCTTCCCTCCCACTCCATTTACAGCACTGCTAAACAAAAAAGGGATTGGCCTTGGGACCACAAGCTGGGAGCCAGTGGAGCTGGGTCTGCCAGGGGCACTGCTGTAAGTAGAGCATTGGGAACTCCTGGGTGCCTTTTCATTCCTTCTGTGTTTTTTTTTTTTTTTTTTTTGTAGCAATCCTTTGTGTCATGCAGCACTGATCTATGTGATATGTAAGCAAGAGGTCTTTGCTTTTCCAGCTTGCTATTTTTAATCATTTTCCCTTGGCTTTCTCTTAGGAACTTTGATTTTAATTCTTAGTAAACATTACCAAGTCTTTCTTACTTGTTCAGGAGAAGAGAGGCACCTCCTGACCCTGTTCTTGCTATCAGAAATGTTGGTGGAGAGATACTGGGTACGAATCACTCCAGCTGTGCTGAGAGGAGTCAGGAAGGTTCTGAGCAGGAGCCAGACCTGTGCTGGCCACTTCATTAGCACCCTCTCTGTGGGACCAATAACTGCTCTAAAGGACCCTGGAGAGGAGATTTTTAAGGCTCTGGTCCTTTTGGGCAGAGCCAGTGGTATTTTATTTCTTGGGTTTTCTGGACTGGTTTGGGAAAGATGAGGCACTCTTTAGAAGGGAAGAGTTGATACTGTAATTGGCATTGATTTAGGGTATTGATTTTGGACTTCTGGTTTAGAAAGGGGCTTCATTCCCTTGGGAACTTTAAGGAAGATCTGTTGCAGCTGATTGTAAAGTACTTTCTGGGAGCTTGGTAGATTCTTTGCATAGTGTGTCCTGTTTTTGTACATCCCATGTTTCTGCACTGAAAGGTGTATTTTCCTTGGGTGTTTGCCACAGGGAAAGCTGTGATTTGCTATGAATTTGCAGGACTCTGGATGAACACAGCAGAAGCAATAGATTGGGAGGCTGTGGAGGGGGTTATGTCTAAGGGCAGTGATTTTTGGCTGAGACCTGCTTGGAAAGACTGCTCAGGCTTTGGCATCTCATCAGGTCCAGCTTGTTTACCCGCACTCATGTGTGCCCTGCCACCTCCTGCCTGTTCTCCCCTTCTCTGTGCCCTGGAGTTGCAAATGTGGCTTCCTGGTATGTGGGGGGTGAGGCAGCACTGGTTTGGTGCTGGTGGAGGGTGAGGTGAGTCCTGGTGCTGACAGTGCTGCTGTCAGATCCTGCTCCTGACTGCACCTGTCCTGATTCAGCCTGGTTTGCAGAACTGCCATGGTGGTTTTGCAGGGCTGGGACAGAAGGGCCTGCTTGAGGTTCTGCTTAAAGAAAGAGAAGTCCTGTGTGGAGCTCTGAGTCTTGCAGCTTTCCTTAAAAAATCTGAAGGGTTGTAAAATGGAGGCTGTGGTTTCTCTCACCTGGGGTAGTAGCACTGAGAGGGAAAGAAAGAAGCCTTGGAGGAGAATTTCCTCATTCTTCTCTCCTGTTCCACCCTGTTTGTTTTCTAAGGCAGTAGGTTACTGCAGAGCATAAAAAAAATCACTCTGTGTGTGTCCCCCTTGTGACAGGTTCACCCTGGGGTCTGTTCCCCTTCAGGTGTTCAGAGCACCTGATCCTGATGCAGTCATGGGCTGTGGCACATTCCTCTCCAGGGCTCCATGCTCAGAAATCCACTCCAATGCCTCTCCCTCTCAGTGCAAACATAGGGAGCAGACAGCAGCCAGAGATCAAATCGCCCATTCAGGCAGAAATACCTGCTGAAGGGCTGCCTTTGTACAAGGCTAAACCTATTTAAAGAATTTACAGTAATAGAAACTTGTAGGGGGGTGGAATTTTTTTCTTTCAGGTCTAGAGTCAGCCTTGTGGAAACACCACCTACTTGTGACACACAGAGCTACACATCTGTCAGCTTTCTCCTTAGGAGCTGTGCAAACCAATCAGAGATTTGCAGCTTGGAATATTACACACCCATTAACCTGCTGCTGCCCTTTACATTGTTTTTTACCTTGAGGCTTAGGTATAGAACTCCTAAACTGTTAATCAGAGTCTGATTGTCCCCTGGAACAGCTGAAGTGGCTCAGATGAGGTTATTTCCTCTTAAGGTTACTTAATGCCCTGTCCTTCCAGGATCTCATAAAATGTCCTTCAGTCTTGGGTGGCTGCAGTGAGGGATTGGATTTGGTGTTGCAGCACTGGGATAGCATGTGAGGCTCTCTCCAGGTGAGGTGAGCTTGCCCTTTGTAACCTATACCAAGGCCTGCCCAGCCACAGGCAGCCACTCCTGAACACCTGACCATGTTCTTTGTTCCCACAGAGTAAATATCCTGAGAACACATCCAGTGTTTCTCCCTTTCTGCAGACAATGATAAATGAGAAGGAAAGGAGTGAAAAGCTGGACACAGCCCAGCGACAAGGGCAGTTTTTCATCTGGTAACCAGCCAGGGCTTCTGTGGAGCATTTTGGAACCTGCTGAGCTTGGCAGGAATGTGAAATCCTAAGAGGAATAAATAATTATTGGACAGTAGTGGCTGGTGAGGATGTTGCACTCAAAGGAAAAGCAATGGATCAGTCAACTGAGAGAAGAGGGACAGCTCTAAACTCTGCTCCTTGTGACAGGGACAGGAGCCAGGGAACGGCTGGAGCTGGGCCAGGGCAGGCTCAGGCTGGAGATGAGGGAAAGGTTCTTCCCTGAGCCAGAGGGTGCTGGGCACTGCCCAGGCTCCCCAGGGAATGGTCCCGGCCCCGAGGCTGCCAGAGCTCCAGGAGCGTTTGGACAGCGCTGCCAGGGATGGACAGGGGGGGATTGTTGGGGGGTCTGGGCAGGAACTGGGGCTGCACTGGGTGATCCTGGTGGGTCCCTTCCAGCTCGGGATATTCCATGGTTCTGTGATTCCAGGAGATTTTGGCTGTGGGAGAGGGGAAGTTCTTGTGTTACGTCTTTCCTCTCAGCACATTTACCTTTGATCCTGTGGGTAAAGCACTTGGGCTATTCTTCCTTCCCTGATGCAAAAGACAATTTGAAGTTTGTGTGTTTTGGCAGAGGATTCCTTTCCCAAGTGTTTGTATTTTGCAGTTCTAGAGCCGGAATATTTCAGCTCTGGAACAGGATAATCTTCCATTCTGCAGTTATTCCTTGGTGAAGTTTTTCTGTGTCAGCTGAGCTACTGCTTGCATTGTTCTCTCTCCTTTTTATCTCCCCATGAACATGTTTCTGGTCTCAATATTGAAGCACAAATCAGGGAAAAAGTGAGCTAAAAAAAAATAGCAGAAATATGGACAGAGAATTCATTCTGCTTTAGGCAGTGCTGCTGGATTCTATGACAAGTTAATTCACAGAGGATTATTGTGAGGTTGTCTGATGAAATAAGGAATGGGCTATAAACTTCACCAGCACAGAGGTGCAGAACATCTATGCAACATCTGAACTATGGGTTCCTGATGTCACTTCTTGGTGCTTCCCTCCATTACTTAATTTCAGTATCTGCTGGGTGTTACTTCTGTCTTTCTCTTGAGGTCCTCCCCAGCACTGCTGGGGAGTTAGCTTCCTTACCTTCCCCAGATCTTTAATTCCTCTCATTGGTCACTTAATTTAACCCCAAAGCCCCTGGATATCCCCTGTCATGGATGCTCCACAGGGCTGCACTGGTACTGGTGTTCTGGGCCAGCAGTGACCCCTGCACAGGGTCACTGTCACATGCTGAGCCAGCTCCACCCCTGGCTGCTTTTCAGGGCTTTATTTGCTATTTTCAGTTCAGAAAGCTCTTCTAGAGTCTCATTTCCTCTCTTCAATCTAAATATAGCTATGCCTACCTGTTCAAATATCATGCTGCCTTTTGGCTTAAAAAGCTTGAGAACAAACACTTTTAAACTCTCCTGATGATTTATGTGGAAGGAAGTCTGTCTCTCATTTCTTTCTAAACTTTAATTTGATGAAGTGTCTGAACTTTGCTTTTTATTTCCCTTGGTTTTACTTCAGTGCAGGACTGGAGTGGGAGGGTGCAGAGGATTCCAGGCAGGGTCCAGCAGGACAGATGCTGTGCTTTCAGGACTGACTGGTATTCCCAGGTTATTTTCTCTCTCATTGCTGTTTCTACCTTATTCCCACCAGCAATTGCCAGCCCAGGCAGTGCTGGGGCAGAATGCAGCAGCCATGCCCACAGGTAACCATGGAGGGTATTTTTATTTAGAGTGTCCAGACATCCCTGATTTGATGTAATCACATTAAGGATTGGGACTGGCAGCCTCTTGAGTGTTTCTCTCACTGTGGGTAATGTGATTAAAGGGGAGATGTGGCAGTGTAAAGCTCATGGAAATGAAACTGGATTGCCTGTAGCAGTTGCAGACCTTTGTCTGGCAGTAGGTCATGTACCAACTAACACAATTTCTGTATTAAACTGCTCCCAATAAAATGCATAACTGTCAATTAAAAGAAATCCTGTGATCTGATCCTTTAGTATATGCAATTTAAAGTGGTGCTCGTGATTTTTTTTTGCCTCTTGCAAGACTGCACTTGGGAAGGGGCTCTGTTTGTTTCTTGAGTAGATAAGAAATGTTCCTTTATGCTGAGCACTTGCCTCAGGTGCCATCTCAATCAAATTAGGCTGCAGAGGGACACACCTCCTTTAAAATGTCCTGCTGTGTGCTCTCTGTAGCCAGAGCAGGAGCATGAGGAAGCTCCAGGAGTTTTCTGCAGGCAGCAGTTCTCAGTGGCTTGGAATATTTTCTTGTGCAGTAGCAGTAGAGAAACCACATTCTGTTTAGAAAAGGGCTTCATTTTTTTGTTTGTTTTTCAGGGTCCCACTTTTATATGTGCCTTTCTGAATCTCTCTGTCCTCAAGATGTCTCACCACATGAACAGCTCCATGCTGCCAACATTGCATCCTCCTGAGCATCACCACCCCACCACAGCCTCGGGACATGGGCACGGATCTGACATGATGATGATGGTAAGTGGAGAAGTCAGAATTAACCAGAGTTTTTCCTTGTCTGTGGTTCAGAGTAACTTGTCGTCTTAAGAGACTGTGCTCTTGAGAACTGGAAATGAACCTGAGCTTTGGAAGGTAGGAATCCATCCAGGTTAAACAGAGATGCCATTGTGGGTCTTCTGGAGTGAAGGAGCAGCATGAGGGATACAGAGCAGGAAATGGATTTTAGAGCTGGAGATCCTTTGGCAAAACTGTCTTTTCTTGCAAAAACCTTTCCAGCAGCCAGCCTGGTGTCTGCTCTGCAGCCAGCTAAGGGCAGAAATGCAAAGCAGGAGTTTTCCTGAAGAAAATGCATGGATGGAGTTCTCCAGGATGGCAGTGAGAGCCCCAGGCAGCCCTGAGAGGATCGCCCAGCAGTGTGAGGGGCTGTGCTGAGCTCCCTCTGTGCCCTTCCCTCCTGAACTCTCAGAGCATACTGCATTTGGGGAGCACAGCACTGCCAGGGCTCTTTGCCATCTTGGCATTAAGGCTGGTCCTGATTCCTGCTGCTCCAGCTGACTTTGATTCCAGCAGGTTCAGACTTGTGCATTCTGGCATCACTGAGGCTTTGCAGAGATCCTGTCCAGAGTTTCCATAGAGATCACCAGAGGATCAGTGTTTGTGTGTAGCCAATTCTAGGAACTCTTTCAGCTTTTGCTCCTTTTCCTAAATACTTTTGGAGTAAGTTTCAGATTATCAAATCGTGTCTGTTTATGGTTAAATTTCAAAAGGAGGGGAGAATCAAATCAAATAAGAGTGTTAAATAAGTGTGTCTTCCACATCAAATAAGAGTGTTCTCAGGAGTGGATTTTGCAAACCTTCAGTTTGGAGTTTGTTTGCCAGCTCTGTGCCTGAGGAGAGAACCAAGAATCACTGCTTCTATTTCTATTGCAACCAGTGTAACAGCAGGAGAGGAGAGCACCAGAACAACCTTGGTGGGCATGGCCCATGTGGAGCTCAGTCCAGCACTGCCACTGCTCTCCCTGTGAAGCTCTTCCCATCATCTCAACTCAGTATTGGCATCCCTGGGCCATCACTTTCCATGTAAATATAATTTCTTTACGAATGTCAGGTGTTCACTGAATAGTTACAGGACCCTGCCTTGCCCTGCAGCTGAAAACTGAGTAATTGCACAAGATTTTAAATTCATATTACAATTAAATCTGTCAGGGAAGGCAGTACATAGGTGCAGCATGTTAGATAACAGACTGAGCACATTTAATGTGTGTTTTCCCATTCTTCACTGGTACCAAGTAACAGGCTCAGGTTCAGCTGCAGTTCACTGATTTATGTGGGTTTTGTTTTAAATGTAAATATGTTCAATTCATTGAAGAGATGAAAAGTACTCTCTAAAAGGCGTTTTACAGTATTTTCTGCTCTGGGGGAAATGAGCTGATTCTTATGGATGCTGAAGTGAATCATAATTCTGAGCTTCAGCAAATAACCTTAATTAAGCAACAAGGGAAGTTCAAAGAGAAGTTACTCTTGCTTGGTCAGGACTTCCCATGTGAAAATCCTGTGTGCAGCTGTGCCCAAGACATGCCAAGCTGTATTTACCTAGATGGGAAGTTTGTATCAATTCCAGCTGCTCTGGGGATCTTTGATGTCTTCCCTTCCCACAGCATTCACTGTGCAGGGTCAGGAGCCCTTGTTTTCACCCATGGGCAGCTGTGGACTGGCTTTACCTCCTTGTGTAGCTGTGTTTAGGCCTCTCTTTCCCATAGGATATTGGGAATTCCATAGGGAGACAACACTGGTGGCACAGTGCAGGAGGAGACCAGAAGACTCACCTGTACAATCCTTACCTGTATCAGATGATGTCCAAATGGGGAAGGGAAAGTGCCCTGCACCTCAGTTCTGGAGGGGATGGGGAGGCAAGGAGGAGCTCCATGGAGATATCTCCAGTCCCTGACAACTGCTAATGCTGAGGAGAAAAGGAGCTCCAAAAGCAAGGAGAAGGCACTTCCCTGGAGTTCTGTGAAGGACAGGGCCTCCTGCCCAGGACTGCTGAAGGAGCTGGGAACTGCAGCCTGGAGCATCTCATCCCTATCTCTCTTGTGTGTGTTACACCAGATCTACTGTGTGTGTTACACCAGATCTACTGGAGACTTTCTTGGTGTTTAGGTGGTGACCCAATAAACTGATCTGAGTTCTTGTTCTGATACAAACCCCATTGCTACACCTTGCTGTGAGCTTCTTGGGATGAGCTCTTCAGGCTCATCTTGGTGTTCTTTGTGTTTTGGGCAGGCCATGACTTTCCACTTCAGCTGTGAAAATGTGCCACTCCTGTTCTCTGGACTCACAATCAATTCTCCTGGAGGTTAGTAACACTGTCTTGTGCAGTGCAGACAAAAGATTTGTAGTTGGTGTTTCAGGATTCATGTTTCAAGGATTAACCTTGTTACTTGTGCTAAAAATCTGTGGTCATGCTGTGTTGAGTCAGGTTGAAATAGCATCTGTGGGGTGAAAGAAAAGTGGAGATATTTGTAGAGTTTAAGAGTTTGGTTTTGTTAGCAAAAGTGATTGCTGCTTTTGCTTTCTGGGTGAAATTGCAGTGAGTGTTTGGATGAAATTCCCATTTCCCACCTATCTGTGCATGCACACAGAGCTGGGCCATGCCTGTGCAGCACAATGGGGTTGTTCAATCACACAGTGACTCTGCTGATACATTCTCTTGCCCAGAGACAATAATGTTTCCTCTCTTGTCAGAAATGGCTGGTGCTTTTGTGGCTGTCTTCTTCCTGGCCATGTTTTATGAAGGCCTTAAGATTGCCCGGGAGTGTCTGCTCCGGAAATCCCAAGTCAGCATCCGCTATAACTCCATGCCAGTGCCTGGCCCCAATGGCACCATCCTCATGGAGACACACAAAACTGTGGGGTAAGGATTACACTTCATTCTAAAGCAAAGCTCTGCACGTGAAACTGGCACTGAAGAATGTTTGTGCAGCCAGTTTTGATCTCTGGAGAGTGTCCTGCCTCCAGACTGGGATGCTGTGTGGCACTGGAGGATGGGGGACACCTGGGCACCCTCAAGGATGGGGACAAAAGGAGGAAAGCAGCAAGGAGCCAGATGAGCTCAGGGTTTTTGTAATGAACATCTCTGGGGCAGTTCCCAAGATCACAGTTTGGGTGTTACATCCAGTGACCCCGACAGAAAACACTTAGAATCCTTTTGTTGACAAGTAATCAAGGCCTGTGTGTTTGAATGGGGGGTAAAAGAAGCTTGGCAAAGTCTGTTTCTCAGCTAAAAGTTGTGTCCTCCCAGCAAGCTCCGTGCTTGCTTTGCTCTATGAGCAAAACCACAGCTCCAGGTGCCAGCTGTGCTCAGGAGTCCCTGCCCAGGCTGGTGCCATCTTCTCTGCCATCCCACACCCACCTTGTTGTCCTGGTAGCTTTCTCTTTGAGGATGTGCATTTCCCACCTGTTCCCTTTGCTGACTTGTTTGGGTTTGTGTTCCCAGGCAGCAGATGCTGAGCTTGCCTCACCTGCTGCAGACTGTGCTGCACATCATCCAGGTGGTGGTCAGCTACTTCCTCATGCTGATCTTCATGACCTACAACGGGTACCTGTGCATCGCCGTGGCCGCCGGAGCAGGCACTGGATACTTCTTCTTCAGCTGGAAAAAGGCAGTGGTGGTGGATATCACAGAGCACTGCCATTAACACTGGGTGTGCCCACAGGCCTCTCCACCCCATCTCTGCAAGAGCAGCCACCTGAGAACTGGAGCATTCCTAAGTTGCCAAGAGAATCATGATAAAATTAACTGGAGTTCACCATGGGTTCCTGGAGGGGTGCAGGGATGTGAGGAGCTAGGACACGCTGCTCCCCTTGACTCTTGAGAGTCCATGGCAGCCATTCTTGGCCAGGATTTGCTTCATTCTTAGATTATGCTGTGATTGAAATTAGTTGGCTGACAGAACTGTAGAAATTATTATTCTAAAAAGAAAACAAAACCATTTCATTTTAAAATTGTAAATGCTCATCAGTGAGGGTTTAATGAACGTGAGGAAAAGATCAAAGTTGCCAATAATGTGTGAATGGCTGTTTTAATTTTGATTTTTTTTTTTCATTGTGTACATAATGCCAGGGGACAAGATTGCTCTGGCATTGTGGCTTTTGGGGCCAATGATACCTTTTGCTGTAGGACTCAACCTCTGAGAAAGATTTGGTGCTGCACATCAGATAATGCTCAGGTGTGTCCTGGCAAGGAGGACTTTGACCCAAGGATGTGACCTGTGTGCTTCAGGGCTTGGATGAACCTGCCCTCCAAGCCCACCAGAGGATGATGAGTGTTGTTAATCTTATGTATCCAGCAGCTTTACTCAGCCCCTACAGAGAACACTTGAGTTTGGCTGCTTTCCCTTTCCAATTATGGAACAGATGCAGGATAATAGTTCTGTATTTGCAGGGCAAAAAGATTCCAAATAAACCATTGATCCCACAGGTACTTCATGTGGAACTGCACCTGGATGGAACTAGAGCTAAGCTTTGGGTTACTAGAACTGGTTCTGTAAAAGAGGCAAGAGTTAAATAATGATTTAATGACACTAAAGTTAAAAAGGCTGGAGGGTATTCCTGGATGGAGGTGAAGGGGGAAAACAACCACGTTCCTATAAAGAAGAGACCTGGGGAAGAGGAGAAGGAAAATACAGGGTTACAGCAGCCTTCAGTGTCTCCTTAGGTGAAATGTGGAGCAGCATGAGCTAATCCAAAAGTATTCCTGACCCAGATGACTCCTCTTTGTCTTGATAATCACAGTGTCCCCATGCTGGAGGTGCAGGTTCTCAGTGCAGTGGGGAACAGGTGCTATGGTGCAGTGAAGAACTCAGTCAGTGCTGTAGACTCTGCTCAGTGCCCAGGCAGGACAGGCTGTGAGGGGGCAGAACCACCCTCCTGTCTGGTGCCAGGCAGGGCAGCTCTGGTTTAGCACCTGGAGGTTAAAAAAGTTGTGCAGAGTGTGATGCAAAGCTGGAGTCTTCCCTCTACCCAGCTTGCCAGGTTTGTGCCTGTAACTGGCTGGAAGAGAAGACAGTGTAAATTTGGGAAAGGCACTGACAACAGGCCCCACTTTCAGAGTGGGCCTGGTGTCTGGGAGATGCCATGAGAACAGGGACTCCTGCTGGGATAAAGCCTCTGGATACACACAGGAAGGTTTTTTTTTCCCCTGAAGATGCTGCTGGTGACTGCTGGCAGCAGCTGTGTGAGGAAGGTGAATCTTCGGAACAAGATTTTTCAGCCCCTCAGCCTTAGAGGGTGAGGCCATCTCTGTGTACCTGGGTGCTCCATGGTGCTGGTGCTGCTGTCCATGCACAGAGCACACCCTCCCACCCTCTCTAAGGAAATCCAGTGCTGCTGCTACCAGGGCTTGAATTGCACCTCCCAAAGTCAGCCCTCTTGGGCTGATGCTAGTTGTTTATGTGGACATCTTGTTTTCTCTGGACAGTGCAACTAGAGAATAAAAGGAGCTGAGTTAAAAGCAGGCTTAGGTTCCTAAGTAGCTGCTTTCTGTAGCAAATTCACATCTGGGTGAAAGAGGCAAAGTTACTTTCATGGAAAAGTTCTAGCCATCTCTTGCTGAGAGACAGGAAAAGTGCTTCCTTCCCCAGTCTGATCTTTGCAGGGAGTTGTGTCTGTGACAGAACTGGTGCCCTCTATGCCCCTGTCACAAAGGTAGAACTCTCCTGTGCCCTCCAGGCAATCATGAGAGGGGAAACCTGACCCTCCCCATATGTGGAGAGCTGGGAGGAATGTTAGTGTTGGACAGAGAAAATGGACAATCCCTTCCCACTCCTGGTGGAACTGAGAGGAAACTCAGAGAAAACTGGAGCTGTTAAAAGTTGGAGATGGTGTTTGATGTTGTGGAAGGTGTGCACTGCAGGGCTTGACCCCGAAGGAGGTGATATTGCCACTGTTGCCATTGTTTTTTCTGGAAGGGGCTGGAGTTGTTGCCATCACAATCTCGGGCTGGAGTGAGGAGTGGCTGTGGTGACACTGGTCACCTCCAATACCTCTTGCTGTGTCTGTCTTTGAAACAGAAGCTGCTTGGCTCAATCTTGCCAACTTTTAACCACTTTTCTGTGTATCCAAGTGACCAGGCTTGAATTCTCTGAGGGTTGACTTGGAAATCAGGCTGTGGCTCATGCAGTGTCAGTCTGGTTCTTGTTAAGCTCTTCTGCTCGTTCTGCTTGTACCACCTGTGCCCCTGGAATTGTTTCTCCCCAGGATGAGCTTCCAAGGCTCATCTCCTGCCCATGCTGTCCCCAGAGAGGACACACAGCTTTCTCCAGCATGCACAGGGAAGGGACACTGCCCAGGCAGGAGTCTCCTCAGGTGCCCCAGCTGGTCCCACAGCCTGCACCAAGGGTGGTTTGGGCACCCTGGGCTGCCCAGGGAAGGTGAGGAGGGAATGGCTGAGGAGAGCGGGGGAGGCTGTGTCCACTCTGTTCCTGAGCTCCCTGGTGTGCAGCCTGGGAAGGGGCACGTCCAGGCCGCTCCCTCCCGCCGTGGCTGTGCTCTCCTCAGTTCAGTGTCACAATCCAGCCATCAACCTCCCCGTGTCCCAGCTTCCCCCTTGCCACCAGATGCCACCATGGTGTGTTCTCAATCCGGGCTGCTGCGTGCTGAGCAGAGCCTGAGCAAATCCCTCTGGACGGGATCGGCAGCTCTGGGGCAGCCCCAGCCCCTCTGCTGAATTTACAGTTGTCCTGGTAACACGGGGAGGGGAGGGCTTGAAGGATGACCAGGCCTGGGTACTTTAAACGCCTGTGTTGACACATGTAGCATGTTTGGGTGTGCTGTCCTGCTTGGGGGTGACATCCTGTGCCTGTCTCTGCCCTGATGTTTGCTCTGCATATGCTGTGCCTCCGAATTATCATTGAGGGGGGAGCTCAGAGCATCTGGGCTGTGTTCCCCAGTGGGCTTTTGTTGCTTTTCTTTCAGTGCCTTTTGAGTTTGTCTGGAGCCACTCCCACCCAATCCAGCAGAATTTCTAGTTTACAGTGGACTCTCAGTTTCGTTTTTACTCTTGCTTTTTGTGGCGCTAACTTCTCTGATGTTACTGTGAATATCAAGAATCTCCTGTATATAATTAACCAATAAAATAAATTGCATTTTACTGTGGTGGGGGTGTATTTTGGGAACAGTCCTCAGTGCAACCCTCAGAGGGAGCAGCAGGGCCCAGTGTTCCTGTTCAGGTGCTGTGGAACGGGAGTGAAGAACAGAATCCTCTGGGCCTTTCCCAGCTCACAGGAACACGCCCTGAAGCTGCTGGAATGGGAATGTGGGGATTCACTGGGAAGTCTCTGTTCCAGGTCAGTCACACTTTGCAGGTGTGGGGAGGGATGAAAAGAATTGGTGCCTCCCAGATCTACCTGCCTGGAGAGGGAACAGTTGGGGAGAGGAGTTTTAGGGAGTTGTAACAACCTCCTAAAGTGTTGTCCTCTCAGAGCTGGAACCTGTTGGGAATGTCAGCAGAGCAGCCCCTGATCATTTTATGTGGTGTTAGACAGAAAAAACAGCTCTTTCCTAGGCCAGTCTGGGGCCCTTTCCAGTTGGAAAAGTTTGAAGTTTCCCCAGCCTGACATGAAATCTGATGCACCTACAACACAGGAAGCCTGAATTTAACTGAAATCCACTTTGGAGGATTGTTGAAAACCAGACTTGGTCATTGTGCTGAAGATGGTAGGAAACAGCCCTGGCCAGAGGCAGGGAGAGCCTCCAGCTCCTGAATTCCCTGCAGGTGTCCTAGTGCAGGCCCAGCTCCTTCCCCAGGCTACAGCTTCCTGAGCACCAAGAAGCTGCTGAGATTTTTAAGCCGCTTCCTTCAGCTCACACCACTGTGTGCCAAACTCCTCTTGAGTGGGCTCTGCCCCAAATCTCACCTTCCTCTCATCTAAATCAAATCTGACCTGCCCAGACACCTGATGAGGGTAAATCCAGGGACCTGCTGAAGAAATCAATGTGCCCCTGGCCTTTTCACGTGACACCATCCATAAGGGACTACTTGGTGGCCTTTGATCCAAGCAGCAAACAGCCTTGAGCTCCACTCCAAGGACAAACCAGGGCAGCAGGGCTAGATGGAGGTGGAACAGGGGAGTGTAAGGGAAAAGCTGCTCAGTCACAAAATACAGGATATCACTCCACATCCGTGTGCCCAGCCCATGATCCAGGTTTGCAGCCATTCCCTGCTCAGGGCCCAAACCACATCCCAGCTGTGGCAAAGATTGGGAAGCAGCTCTGGGATGTATTTGAGACTGGGTGACTTACTCCTGGCAACAAAAAGGACAGAACAGTGCTTGGCATCCAGAACTGTGGCACCTTTATCCCAAAACACTCATCAGGTGCTTCTCTTCAGTGGGGCCACCAGTGGGTAGGGCTGTAGGTGGCCACACTCCACTGTCTGGATTAAGATCACCAAATTAACTTTCCCTGAGGATCCTCCCACAGTGTTTTATCCCCCTGCTCACAGGAGCAGGAACGGCTGGTCCAGGTGTTCCCATTCCCACCTGGTCACTGCAGCTATTTACAGCAGCTAGTGGGATTATTATAATTTTCCTTAAAAAAATACATGTTTATTTAAAACAAAACACTCTGCCGACGGGCGGACATGTTAACCAAAAAATGTAACAGCTCAGAGCGTGGACGGTTCGGCCCGTCCGGCGTGGCTCTCCCGGCTGAGCGGGGCTGGGGCTTGCGTGGTCCCGGGGCAGCCCCCGTTAGAACTCGAAGGTGCCGAAGTGCGCGGTACGGCCACCGGCCTTGGGCTGCGGCTTGTACCCGATGCGGTCACTGATGAGCTGCTCGCGGCTCTTGTGCTCCGTGCCCAGTGCTCCGATCGCTGCCGCCTCCTCGCCACCCGCCGCCGCCTCCACCTCGTCCCGTTGCTTCCTACGGCTCTACGGGCGAACGGGCGGGTCAGGGCCGGGGGCGGGCCGAGACCCCCGCGTCCGGCCCCGCGCGCACCTCCAGCTCCTTCCGGACACTTTCGAATTCCTCGATGTCATCCAGCTTCAGCTCCAGCCGCGTCGGCTTCCGACGGAGCATTACGACCGGCAACACCGCGACCCGCAACAGGACCTAGCGCTCCCGCCCTCAGCCAACCCCACCCACCCCGCCACACCTCCCGGCGTGCTCCGCGCGTCCCGCTCTTAAGGGGCGCTGCATCTCCCGGCGTGCTCCGCGCGCACCGCCCCGCCACACTTCCCGGCGTGCCCTCTGCGTCCCGCCCTCAAGGGGCATTGCAGCTCCCGGCGTACCCTGCGCGCGCCACTCGCCCCGCCACACCTCCCGGCATGCTCTGCGCGACCCGGAAGTGGCTGTGAGGTGCCGGAGCTCGAGCGCGGCGGGTTTCGTCTTCTTCGCGCTCTGGTTCCTGTTCCCGCTCCCCTTCCAGGCTTGTTATCGGTTCCTGGTCTTGTTCCCGTTCCCGCTCCCGCCATGGCCACCGCGCGGGCACTGGCGGCGCGCGGCGCGGCCCGGCCCCCCGAGGTGAGTGTCCGGGAGGTGGGGGCGGCTCCGGGCCCGTTCTCCGCATGGCAGCGGTGCCGCTCGCAGGAGCTGGAGAGGCCGCGGGGGTCGCGACTGCTGTTGTTGTGTGCGGTTTACGATGCACCGGTGACACCGAAGCCATTTAAAGGAGCCTGAAGGCTCACGTGTTTTCCTACGTTTTCCACAATCCTGATTGTTCTCCCGGCAAGTCCGTGTGAGGGGCCTCTCCGGGGAGAAGGAGCCGGCCACTGTTCTCTTTTCCCAGCCTTCAGGGAGGGTGCCGGGAGCTGGAGGATGGCATCGCTCCTGGCTGTGCTGGTGCTCAGCAGGAGCAGGAAAAGCTTCGTGTTTTAAAGCTTTTTTCAAAAACTATCTCTGCACGTAATAACAAATAATAGGGACGCAACACTTCCTGATTTAAGCAACTCCATGTGGCATTTTACTTTTGCTCCTTGGCTTTTGGGCAAAAAGCTTAGTGTCCAGTGGCTGCTCCATCTCTGGAAGTGTTCCAGGCTAGGTTGGATGGGGCTTGGAGGAGCCTGGGATAGTGGAAAGTGTCCCAGCCATGACAGGGGGTGGAATTGGATGGGCTTTAATGCCCCTTTTCCAACCCAAAGCAGTCTGGGATTTTGAGAGGCTCTTTGCATGGTGGCCAGCCCAGTTTTCCTGGCACAACTCGGCTCTGTGGCACAGCCAGGCTGTTGGTTGGCTCCTCCATCCCCAGACACACTCCACTCTTCCTCTCACTGCAGCCCCCCAAGGCCAAGCCTGCAGAGGAAGGCGAGGCACCCCCGGCCAAGCGGGCGCCCATCTTCTACGGGAGCCTGGAGGAGAAGGAGCGCGAGCGCCTGGCCAAAGGCGAGTCAGGGCTGCTGGGCAAGGAGGGCATGAAGGCTGCCATGGAGGCTGGCAACATCAACATCAGCAGTGGTGAGGATGTGCAATCACCCTTTGTTATTCCTCCCCGCAGATGTGACCTTTCCAAATGTCTCTGCTTGCTCTTTGGGCATCACCTCAAACCAGTCAGGAATGGGCGGCTCCTTGCCTGGATCTTCCCATTTGGGAGGGATCCAGGGGCAGAGAGGCTGTGGAGCGTCCCCTATGTAGACATCCCAAACCTATCTGGACACGTTCCTATGTCACCTGCTTCGGGTGACCCTGTCTTGGCAGGGGGGTGCACTGGGTGATCTCCGGAGGTCCCTCCCAGCCCAGGTTTCTGTCGTGGCTCCGTGTGCTCAGGGCTGTGTCTGTGCCCAGGGGAGGTGTTTGACCTCGAGGACCACATGAGCGAGCGCCAGGCCGAGGTGCTGGCAGAGTTTGAGCGCCGCAAGCGTGCCCGGCAGATCAACGTCTCCACGGATGACTCTGAGGTCAAGGCCTGCCTGAGGGCCCTGGGCGAGCCCATCACGCTCTTCGGAGAGGGGCCTGCGGAGCGCAGGGAGAGGTGCTGTGTCTGCAAACGGAACGGCCACTTAGCAAATTCCTGAAGTTCTGGGAGTTGGGATGCAGTGAACCCTGGCAGGCAGTAGTGTTGTGCTACAGGGCAGCTGGGAGAACTGTGGGTGTTCAGTCTGGGGAAGAGAAGGCTCCAGAGAGACCTCAGAGCCCCTGCCAGGGCCTTAAGGGAGAGCTAGAGAGGGACTGGGGACAAGGGATGGAGGGCAGGACACAGGGAATGGCTTCCCACTGGCAGAAGGCAGGGATGGATGGGATAATGGGAAGGAATTGTTCCCTGGGAGGGTGGGCAGGCCCTGGTATCAGAGCAGCTGTGGCTGCCCCTGGATCCCTGGCAGTGTCCAAGGCCAGGTTGGATGAGGCTTGGAGCAACCTGGGAGAGTGGAATGTGTCCCTGCCCATGCCCATGGCCCCTGCCTTTGATGAGCTTTAAGGTCCCTTCCAGCCCAACTCAGCGTGGATTTCTGGTCTAAGAGCCCCAAGGCAGAGGCAATGTCACACTGATATTTGTCAGGTGAGCTGGGAATTCACTGACTAAATCTAGCTTTTTGAATTCTTTTCCAGGTTGAGGAACATCCTCTCAGTGGTTGGCACAGATGCATTAAAAAAGACCAGAAAAGATGATGACAGGTCAAAAAAGTCCAAAGAAGAGGTAAAGGTGTTTCCTGTTTTATCAGTGCTGAGGGAGGGATGGTATATCCAGGTTGGATACACCCAGGACTCCTGGCTTTGGCCAGCCTGTGGATTCTCGTGTCATCCCCTCAGGCTTTTTCTGTGTTACCCATTTCAGCAAATCTGTGGTAATGTTTGTTCCCTGTGAGGAGCACCAAGTGTGTTTTTTACTCACAGACGGAGCTCTGTGCTGCACTCAGTGTGCAAACCAGGAGTGCAGATGTGTGGGCTCTTACCTACTGTAGGAAGTCCCTTACTTTCATTGCACTTGGGAAGAAAAAACTATGTTCCTGCTGCTGCATCTGTTTCTGCCTTTGATTACTCTTTCTGCTTCTGTCTCTCTTCTCAGTCCATTTTACCTTATTTTTGAGCTATACTGTAAGAAATAATTTCTGTAGCTCTGGGTTTTCTCTTTACTGGGTGATGTGCAAACACCCAGTAAAGGGTCATGTCAGTAAATGCAGATGAGTTCAGCTAGAATGTTGAGTGAAGTGACAGCATGTCAGGATTGGATCTGTAGGGCAGAGAATTTGATTTATCTCTCCAAATCCCTTGTCCCGGGGCTTACAATTGTGCAGAAGGCCCTTAAGAGGCCAGAGCAGGGTTTGGGGGCAGGTACTGGGAGGAGGTGAGGGCAGAGGCAGCAGCCCCAGAGCTTTTCCATCCATTTTATTCCTGTTTTTACAGTATCAGCAAACCTGGTACCACGAGGGCCCACGCAGTCTGAAAACAGCCAGGCTGTGGCTGGCCAACTACTCACTCCCCAGGTGAGAGAAAACAGCACAGAGGAGGGAGGTGCAGCCATTTGTCAAATCCAAGTGCAGATCTCACTGTGGGTAGCACAGGAAATCCAGGGAGTGGGGAGGCAAATCCAGTGAGCCCAGAGCTTGAGCTGTCAGGGACTGATTCAGCATTAGCCCAGTCTGGGGGGAAGAGCAGGGAAAAGGCATTTCAAGCAGCAGGGAAGGGGCTGTGCTGAGGGTTTTCACTCTACTTTTGCTATGCCCAGGGCGGCAAAGAGGCTGGAGGAGGCCCGGCTGCTCAAGGAGATTCCCGAGGCCACCAGGACATCCCAGAGGCAGGAGCTGCACAAATCCCTGCGGGTAGGTCTGGCAGCTGCTCCACTGCTGTGTTTTCAATGTTTGGCTGATCCTTCAAAAAGCTCAGCAGAAATTCAGCTGCCTGAGGTGCTGTCCAGATTCACATCAGTCTCTGCAATCTTGGGAAGTTCTACTTTTCCTCCTTTCCCTGTGTCTATAAAGCATGTTCTGACTCCTTCAGAGTGCTCCAGGGAGATGCAATTTGACCCTGTGCATGGCAGAAGGATGCAGAGACATCTGCCTTGCCACTCAATACAAGGAATGTATTCCTGGCTTTGGCTGGCTGGGGAGCCAGGGAATCCAAGGGAAATATCCAGCTCTGGGTGCTGGACATGTCTGGGATGACTCTGAGATGCCCTTCCTGAGCATGCTAAGCCAGATTCCCAGCTTAACCAAGCAGAGAGGCTCAGGCACAGCATGTGCTGCCTCCCTAATCCTGTTTACTCCAGAGGATTTGCTTCTCCCCTCTGCCCGTCTGTCTGGTTGGATTCTTTGGATGAGTTGTGGAAAGATGCCAAACTCCAGCCAGTTCTGTGTCAGAACTGCAGCAGCAGAGCTCTGGGCTGGGGGGACACATACCATGGGGGCTGAGCTGTGCCCTCAGGCTATGCTGGGCCACTTGGGCCAGGCTGGCCCTGGTTCTTCCACCTGGAGCTGGAGTGGCTCCGAGGCAGCTCCTCCCTTTGAAAGTGACTTTCCAAGGCCCTCTGCCTCCTCCTATGCACATCTGCCTCCCTCACCTCGAACTTTGGCTGGGGATAGCTCTGGGCTGGTTGCACTTTAGTCATTTAATGATGGTATTCTTTGTATTTTTTACAGTCCTTGAATAATTTCTGCAGTCAGATTGGGGATGATCGCCCGCTGTCCTACTGTCACTTCAGCCCCAACTCCAAACTCCTGGCCACAGCCTGCTGGTGAGTCTGACTTGGCAGCACCTGTTTTGGGGGTTGGGAGAGCACAGGAATGTTTTTGGAGGCTTGGGAATTGAGAGGCTGCTCTGAGCTCTCATCACTTCATTTCAGAGCTGAGCAGAGATTCATTGATCTTAGCTGATTGAACAAGGAACACTGATCTATTCCTTGATGTTCCGTCTCCACTGACATCCATTCCTTGTCTTCCACAGGAGTGGGCTGTGCAAGCTCTGGTCTGTGCCTGACTGCAACCTGGTTCACACCTTACGAGGTAGCGAGCACTTCTCACTGAGGCTTTTGGTTCTTTAATTCCTCTCTGTGCTGAGCTCCCACATCTGAATTACTTTGTGATTTAAAATGTTGTGTTTGGGCAGATTTCTGTCTTACTGAGAGCATCCCTTGGCTTGGGAGCATGGGAATGTGTCATATAATGAGAAGGGAGACCTGGCCTTTAGCTCAATCCCCAGCTCCAACTTTGCTGTTTCTATTTCTGAGCAGTTTGGTTTGGTTTCCAAACCTGGTTTTAGTTACTTGAGTTACAAACAGCAGCAGTTTTGAGCAGGTCACTTGACAACAGTGAAGTTCTTTGAGCAGTGGTCACAACTTGAACTACATATACATGTGAGGACAAATCCTTTGTTTCATACATTGAATTTTGTCTGGACTTTGAGGGTTCCAAACCTTGATGTTGGATGCTTTGCCTTGGGTCCCCCTGGAAGTGCAGTTTGGGTGGGGGTGACAGGGCATTGTCACCCAGCAGCAAGGACACAGTGAAAATGTTTACTGCCACCTCCCTCAGCAGTACCAAGGAAATTATGCTTTTCTGAAGAATTGACCAAGATCCTGTGGCAAATTCTGAACTTTGTTTTTCCTTGCCCTTCAGGGCACAGCACCAATGTAGGGGCAATCGTGTTCCACCCCAAGGCGACGGTGTCCCTGGACAAGAAGGATGTCAGCCTGGCCTCGTGTGCAGCCGATGGCTCCGTCAAACTCTGGAACCTAGAAAGGTCAGAACTGTTCCAGATGTGCACAGCTGCAGCATTGCTGTGCTGGAGTTTATTCCATGTTCCTCCAGACATTTACCAGCCTCCTGCCAATGTGACCTTTTCTTGTAGTTACCCCAGTGCACTCCCTGGCCTCAGTATGTGCCAGCCTCTTCATCAGGAAGGCAGATCACCCTGATGAGGGAGTCAAGGTGAGGGAGATTGTCTGACAGGGATTGAGGCAGAATTGCTGCTGGGCATTGGTGAACTGCTGGGGCTGATGGATGGAAGGTTTGGGGACTGTTTCATTCGAACATCTCACTTAGGAGAAAAGTGCCCCTCTTAGATACTAAGAAATGAATTTTTGGGTGGTTGGAAAGCACTGGGATTTGGAGAGGTATTGACCAAATACACAACCAGGCACAAAAACTTCGGGCTGTGCTGCAAACAAGTGGCTGTCACTGCACAGAGGAGCTCTGGCAGATAGGCAGCATCTCTATCAGGCCTGGGAAGAGGAGACTGGTTCAGGTACTGAGCCTCTGCATCAGCTGATTCAGAAGTGGAGCCTGCAATGCTCCTGGGAAGGGCAGGCATCTCCCAGAGCCCCAGTTGTTTATCCTTAGATTAAAATCAGTTTGTAACAGCAAAGGTGTCCCTGTGCAAAGGGACAGAAAGGGTTGTTAGGCTCACGTGACCATGTCTCTTAACCTGTTGGAAAGAAACTTCACTGATGTTCAGATCGTGAGTGAAGGCTCCTGACCTGCTGCCTGTCATTCAGGGAGAGTAAATATTCCCTCCATTCTGTCTCCCTGCACCCTACAGAACAGCTGGAGTTGTTGCAGCTCAGGATGTGTTCTCAGAACTCCCTGCAGTTCAGGTAGTCTGTGGTTTGTTTCAGTACTTCCAAAAGTGCTAATGACAGTGGCCTTGTTAATTTTCATTAATCATCATCATCATCATCATCCCAGGAGAGCTTTACAACCAACAGGAGGTGTGGAGAGAAAGGGTTTCGCTCAGAGCTTTGTGAGCATGACCCAAAGGCAGAATTCAGTCACTGGCTACAGCTCTCATGTTCCTGTCTGGTTTGATTTGATCAGCAGAACTTTTGCTGCCATCACAATATGTGTGCAAAGGCCTGGGTTGAGGCAGAGCCCTGTGGTCAGTGGCCAATGGTTTGTTGTGTGTTTCAGTGATGAGCCGGTGGCAGACATCGAGGGACACAGCATGAGAGTGGCTCGTGTGATGTGGCACCCATCTGGGAGGTTCCTGGGCACCACCTGGTATGGACACCTGGGCATTGGGCTTTCAGAAATTACCATGGGCTGCCCAGCTGGTGGCCCTGTGGTGTCAGGGCTTGTCCACAGCAGGGCAGGGCATGGCCATTGGTGACCACAGCTGGGCTGTTGCAGTGTAATTGACAGCAGGTCATTTGGGTTCCTTTCCCTACTCCTGTGTGAGACACCTTGGTCTAAGGTGGGAATAAAATGCTCCCAGAGTTGGTGAAATATCCTGTTATTCTCCCTGGAGTTACATGGAGACCAGGGGAAATGGCCTCAAATTACACCAGGGAAGGTTTAGGTTGGGTATTGGGGAAAAATGTTTCACAGGAAGGGTGATCAGACACTAGAACAGGCTGCCCAGGGGTGGAGTCACCATCCTGGAAGTGTTCAAAAAATATCCAGATGTGGCAGCTGGGGACACGGGTTAGTGGTGAATGTGGTGATGCTGGGTTAACACTTGGAATCGATGGTCCTGGAGGGCTTTTCCAACCTGAATGACTCTGTGATTTAAGGCGTGCTTTGTTCTTGCAGCTATGATCACTCGTGGCGCCTCTGGGACCTGGAGGCCCAGGAGGAGATCCTGCACCAGGAGGGGCACAGCAAGGGGGTCTATGACATCGCCTTCCACACCGACGGCTCCCTCGCTGGCACGGGGTGAGCTGCCCTTGGCTCTGCATGCCTGGGAAACCCTACCAAGAGATTTCTGCTGGTGGAATGGCTTCCCACTGCCAGGGAGCAGGGATGGATGGGATATTGGGAAGGAATTGTTCCCTGTGAGGGTGGGCAGGCCCTGGCACAGGGTACCCAGAGCAGCTGGATCCTGGAAGTGTCCCAGGCCCGGTTGGAAGGGGCTTGGAGAAGCCTGGGACAGTGGAAGGTGTCCCTGCCCATGGCCAGGATGATCTGTAAGGTCCCGCCCAGCCCAGTGTGTGATCCTGTGATTGCAGAGGCCTGGATGCCTTTGGCCGGGTGTGGGACCTGCGCACAGGCCGCTGTATCATGTTCCTGGAAGGGCACCTGAAGGAGATCTATGGGATCAACTTCTCCCCAAATGGGTAAGGAGGGAGCTGGCACTGATGTAGGAGCTCTGAGTGCAAACCCCACTCCCTGAACACTGCTCTGGCTCCCCTCCTTGGCAGGTACCACGTGGCCACGGGCAGTGGGGACAACACCTGCAAGGTGTGGGACCTGCGGCAGAGGAAATGCATCTACACCATCCCTGCCCACCAGAACCTGGTCACTGGTGTCAGGTTTGAACGTGAGTCCCTGCTGCTCCCTATCTCTGCCCTCCATCAGTTCAAATCCACACCTGCAGCTCAGCAAGGCCTGTGCTGGTGAGCAGAGATGTCATGTTTTCATTTGCAAGTCTCACTTCTCCCCTTTTCTCCTCCTGTGCAGCCAACCACGGGAATTTCCTGCTCACAGGTGCCTACGACAACACGGCCAAGATCTGGACCCACCCTGGCTGGTCCCCACTGAAGACACTGGCGGGGCACGAGGGGAAGGTGATGGGCCTGGACATCTCCCTGGATGGGCAGCTCATTGCCACCTGCTCCTACGACAGAACCTTCAAGCTCTGGACAGCTGAGTAGCTCAGATGGACAGGGATGTTAATGACTTCTGGTTGCCTTTTTATATCAAAGAAAAAAATAGGAATCTAATGTGTTACAGCAGCTGCAGTCATGGCTGCTCTGGAGTTTGGGTGTGTTTGAAGCACCAGTGTTGTCTTGGGCTTGCTTGGCATCAAGTCTTGGGGCATTTCCCACTTTTTGGACTGTTTTTATACTGCAGGTACATTTTCTGCTCTAATTTTGATCCGTGTACTTCTACCCTCCCTTCCAAGTTCAGCTCCCAGGTGTCCTCCAAACATTTGCAGTAACCACAGAGCACCTCAGGTGTGGTGTATGGTTCAGCTTCTGTTACTGCCCTTCTCACCTTCCTTTTTGGTAGGAATGTGACTTCAAACTTGATTTCCATTAGAGAGAGAGCACAGAGGGAGAGGCACATGTTGCCCTCCTTCCCCTGCCTCCACATGGGTGTCTCTGGAAGGAGATCTGCATCCCCATGAATTCACTTACGGTAAATGTCCAAGGCCAGGGAATCTTTTATTTTTCAGGTACCACCTTGCGTCCTGCTCCTTGAGTTGTCCCATGGACTGGGTGTTGCAAATCCATGTCAGCATCTCCTGTTCAGTGTTTGCTGTGTGAGGTCACTCACTGTAGGAGCGTCTTGTTCTGCCCTGCCTTGGGGAGAGCTTTTGTACTTGTTTGTTTAAATTGAGGTTTTGCAAATGTTGCGCCCTGGAAAATCCAAACAGGTTTTGAATGTGTATCCTGGGCTCTGGGTCTCACAAAGAATGGAGAAATTACAGGAATTTCACAATGTACAATTTGATTTCTGCTGGTGTAAAAATCAGCTGAGGAGGGGTGAGGTCATTGGTTCAGCCTGGCAAAGGAGAGGCTGAGGGGAGATTTATCAGGGTCTGCAGCTTAGTCCTGAGGGGCAGCTCTGATCTCTGCCCCTGTGACAGGGACAGGGAATGGCTGGAGCTGGGCCAGGGCCAGCTCAGGCTGGAGATGAGGGAAAGGTTCTTCCCTGAGCCAGAGGGTGCTGGGCACTGCCCAGGCTCCCCAGGGAATGGTCCCGGCCCCGAGGCTGCCAGAGCTCCAGGAGCGTTTGGACAGCGCTGCCAGGGATGGACAGGGGGGGATTGTTGGGGGGTCTGGGCAGGGACTGGGGCTGCACGGGGTGATCGTGGTGGGTCCCTTCTAACTCAGGACTTCTGTGATTGGATGAAAACCTTCAGGAGTGAAGAGAAGATGGATTCACCTCCCTGTTGTCAGCTGGAGAGAAGCTGTCTGTTCCTTGGGAACTGTCAGCACAGTTCTTTCCAGGGAAAATACGATGGAATGAGAGGCCAGCAACTAACACAGAAGAATTATTTAATTGCAGTCTCCTCTGGTCTAAGCCCAGGTCCAGCTGTGTGTCTGGTGCTCAAGTATCTGTCCCTTGGTCCTGGTGTCTCATTTCCTCCCTCTGGCTGCAGGGAGGCATTGTAAGGAAAGTATAGGAGGCTCAGTCAGGAGCAAGAGCTTGGCCTGAAGGCTCCCAGGTTTGGCTTTTCTCCTGCACGGCTCTGGTGCCTCCACGTTACCCATAAACAAAACAGCAACTCCCCCAGCCCTGCTGCCGTGTCCCACAGGCACAGAGTACCTGCTGCCTGCTGTCAGGGCAGCTCTTGGGGGTCACATGTCCTCCTGGGACAGGGTCTGACAGGGGGTTCCAGTGCTCAGAACGCTGACACCTCCTCCAGGGCCAGCTCTGTGCTGCCGCTCACACGGAGCACGTGGATGCCGGAGTTGGAGCTGGCACAGAGCAGGGTGGAGCTGTCGCAGGCGGCCAGTGAGGCCAGCGGGCCCGAGCCCTCGAGGCACAGCGTGGCCAGGCAGGCTGCAAGGGAAGGGATAAAGGAGGAATGCCGGGTTTGCTGAGATGAGGCAGGGCCACACCAATCTCCCACCTCCAGACTCTGCTCGCCTGAGGTGGGTGAGCTGCTGCCCTCACTGTCCTGGCTCCAACACACTGGGATGTGCCCCTGGAAAAGAGACACTCACCCCTGTGCATTACCCAGTCAGGCACTGGCTGCCAGGGATCCAGGCTGGGGTCAGGCTATGCCTCTTCCTGGGACAGGAAGCAGGGCTGGATGGACTTACAGACCCCACTGGGCAGAGCTGCAGGGTGTGCCTGGAGCCATTTCCAACACATCTTTCTCTCCTAAATTTCTTACAGTTTTTATAAGGGCTGTACTACATTCACCATACAGTTTTGATGAATTTCCAAAAGGAAAGAGAAATAAGATTTACAATACCCAGTGCCACATGAGCCTTTCTGTTTGTCTGTTATTAGTTTGTGCAGAGACCCCCAGCCTCAGGCTGAGCTGCAAACAGAGCTTCACTTTGCCAGAGGCAGCTGCCTCTCCTGGTGACCTGCACCCTTCCCAGAGCAGCTGGATTATGGCTCACCCAGCTGGGAAGGCAAGAGGATCAAAGCTGCTGCCAGCCCCACAGCCACCCTGGGTGCACCAGGAAAAGGAACAGGTAAGAGAACAGAAGGTCCTTCTTTGCAGGAGAGCCTCAGGTTTCTATTTTCAGCCCATCTTAAATAAGTTCCCTTGGAGAGGGGCTTAGCCCTGGGGAGTGCCCTAATGCTTTGAACCTGAACAGCTCCCAAGAGGTCTCTGCCTGCAGCAGAAGAGTTACTAAGAACCTATTGCTGTGGCAGGGTTAGCCAGGCAAACAAACACCTTTGTGCTCAGCTCAGGGAGGGACTCATCCTCACCACCAGACTTAACCCCAAAATGCCCACAATTCCCCTTCAAGAGGACAACCAAAATGAGGCTGTTGGCTGACCTCTGTCCTCCAGCACAAATTCTTTTCCTTACTACCTTTTACTTGTACCTGCAGAAATCTCTGGAGTTCCCCTGTTCTTTTTTATCATTTGTCCTCTTATGTCTTAACTTGGATGTATCTTTAAAAGTTGCCTGGTAATTCCTCCTTTTAGCTGAGGGAAGACCCCTATCGTCTCTGATTAGTAGCTACTTCATGTTTGTTGAGCCCTGGGTTTTCCCTGGGGCATTTCTCCACCCTGCCGTGCAGCTGGCTTGAAGTAAACTCCAGAGATAGCAGCACTCACCCTGCCCATCACCACCAGGAGACAGAACTGAGGGCAGTGGGTTTGTTATTCAGGAGAAAGGAGCAGGGAACAGGCAGGAGCCTCCCCTACCTCCAGTGTCTTGGTCCCAGACCTTCACTGTGCTGTCGCTGGAGGATGTGGCAATGCTGGGGGCGAGAGCAGGGCCCCGGGGCAGGAAAACACACGAGGTGGTGGTCTGGAAATGCCCTTTGTACTCACACACTCGGCCCCTGGTCTGCCTCAGGTCCCAGAGCTGCAGGAAACAGGCAGCGGTAGAGCCCCAGCTCTGCCAGCACCAAGTTGTTTTACAGAGACAGGAAGGTGAGCTGGGATAAAAGAGCTCCTCAGCAATCCTCAGAGTACCACAGCTACTGCCCTTGTCCCTGCTCATACTCACAGTCCTGGAGACCATCAAAGCCCAAAGGATTTTCACCACTGGTGAAAATGAGGACGTGGCCACACCCATTAGAGCCAACAAGCTAAGACTGTGGAGTCAGGTAAGAAGTGTCCAGCCTGCTCCCATCCTCAGCCACCCCCACCCTGGGATGGGATAGTTTCATCCTCTTGATCCTCACACACAGGGCTGAGAACCTGCTGGATTGAATCCCTGCTTTGGAAAGATCTGGAGCAAGGGATCCCTTACAGGGTTTCTGCAAGAACCTTGTGTTCCTTAATGCCATCCATTTTTTTGTGTGTGTTTTACTGCAATAAAATTCCAGACTGGTTGGGGGTGGAAGGAACTTAAAGAACCTTAAAGAGTTTCAAGTGCCCGCTGTGGGCACAGATGCCACTCACAAGATCAGGCTCCTCTAAACCCCATCCAACCTTGCCTTGGACACTTCCAGGGATGGGACAAATTCCATTGGTTTAATCAGGAAGAGTAACTGCTGATATTCCCTGAGCAGAACTTCCCATGAGATAGGCAGGAAGACACCAAGCACTGGCCCTTGCTGGTGCCACCAGCCCAAGGCCAGGGCAGGGGGAGCACTCAGACCCTTGAGCACCTTGAGTGCTGCTGTCCCTGTCTGTGGGAGGGAAAGGGGCCGGGAGCCCAGGCCTGGCTCAGGCACTCACGGTGGCCTCGGCGCCGTGGCCGGCGGAGCCGCTGCTGCTGCTCAGGCAGTACCGCCCGTCCTGGCTCACGTCACAGCATGTCTGGATGTGCTGCTTGGCTGGGAATGTGTGTGCCACCTGCAGCTCCCGGCTGTCCCACACCCTGTGGGGGAACACACAGGCTAAGGGGACCCTGAGGCATCATCACCACCACGGTTTCCCTCTGTGCCCTCCCGCACACCCTGGCTGTGCCCATGCGCTCTGCCGTGCTGCTCCCAAACTCTCCCTGCATCCCTGCATTTATCTATGCTGGATCACTCTCCAGCTTTCTGTCTCACAAATTCTCTTTTTCACCTGCAGTCACCACCCAGAGCTGCTTCCAGCCCCTGTCCCTGGCACGACATTGCATTCCAAGGCCCAGGTGAGCTGGCAGGTGACTTTTAGCCACACCAGCAGTGGTCATGACAACCAACCACACAACAGCCCCACGTGCCTCAGGCTGTTCCTCCCTTCTCACTGGCCACACGGAGAATTTACCTGGTGGTTTTATCCTCTGAGGTCTGGATGACATAAGGCTCTCCAGGAACCCAGCACAGGTGTGTGACCTGCAGAGAGGGAAGGATGAGCAGGAGCCACCTCTGTGTGCAGCCCAGGCTATGTCTGCCTGAGGATGGAGCCACTGAGCTCCCATCCTCTCCCTCCTCCCGCCAGGTTGGGAGCTGGAAATGTTGGATAAAGACATTTTCTGCTCCCCTGCCACATCCAGTCCCAGTGGGATTACTGGAGGTGACTGAGGCTGGCAGGTGCCAGAAGCAGGACACAGAGCCATGGGAACAGGGACAGCACAGGCACCAGGGGTGGTACCCACACCAGCTCTGGGCTGGTACAGGAGGCAATGCAGCCCCACTGCACAGGGCTTGTTCAGCCTGGAGAAAAGGAGACTCGGGGGGATCTTCTGCTCTTCACATCTCCCTGACAGCAGGGTGCAGCTGGGGGGGCGGGGGGTCAGGCTCTGCTCCCAGGGAACAAGCAATGAGAAGAAATGGCCTCAAGTTGTGCCAAGGAAGGTTTAGGTTGGATACTGGGGAAAATTTCTTGGTCAGGCATTGACACAGGCTGCCCAGGGCAGTGGTGGAGTCGTCATCCTTGGAAGGATTTAGAAGACAAGTAGATGTGGCACTTGGGGACATGAGTTAGTAGTGGCTGAAACAGCACTGGGGCAATGGCTGGACTCTGTCTTAGAGGTCTTCTCCAACTTCAGTGATTGCATGATTCTGTGTGCTTCCAAACAGCTCTGAGAGCATTGATAAACTGCCATGAGTCCCTTGGTACCTTTCTACTCCTGGGTTTGCTGTTACCTGGAGCAGGGTAACAGCCTCAAGCTGAGCCTGCCAGGTGCACAGTGTCCCAAGGGCTCCCTTTGGCACCAAGCTCACAGCAGATTCTCTCTGCACAGCTCCATCTGTGAAATAGCCATACAGGCAGGGGGAGGTTGAGGTGGGATTGGAGGAACCAGCAAATCCTACCAGATTCCTGGAGATTGCAGCTCTGCCCAGACACTCCCCAGTCTCGGTGTCCCACTTGCACACAGTGTTGTCCCGGGAGCCCGTGCACAGCTGGGAGGCGTCTGCAACCACAATTAATATCAGAAACAAGGCAAGAAACACTGTCAGTCAGTCCCTGGGGACTGGGAGTGTGCTGTCCCTCACCTGGGCTCACAGCCAGTCCTGTAACAACCAGGTCATGTCCTGGGAATTGCTGGCTTGGCCCCGAAGTCCCATGAAGCTCCCACATAATCACTGTCTTGTCCCGGGATGCGCTGAAGACTCTGTTGGAGTCAAGGGCTGAGGTGACCTGCCAAGGGCCAGAAGGAGAAGCTGCTCATCCTCCCGCCCAGTTCACAGGGAGAGCACAACTCTGCTGCTGGCCTGCCACGGCCCAACACACGCAGGAACATTGCTGGGGAGAGCCTGGCCTCCAACTCTGTCCCTTATCCCTTCAGAGCCAGGGATGATGGATGGGTGCTCTCAGGTCTTGTTCTTAGAAACCATTCATTCATTTTACAGGAGAAACTTCCTTATAAACCAAATAAGCCCAGTGCACAGTTGTTTTGAGCACTGAGGTGAACAATGCCCCCTTTGTCTTTGCAGTACCCATGGCCCAGGGACCCACTGGGGCTGTCCCCTGCAGAGATGCACTGGCCACACCACACACAGCTACAGCCCCTCTGCACATCTGCTCTCCCAGCAGCCTGCTTGGCTTTGTCATCCCAATCCGAGAAAGGAAATTAAAGCCCTTCTCTTCCCAGAATATGCCAGCTATGGCACATGGCATGGGTATTCCTGGAATATGTCAGCCAGGTATGGCTGATTTGTGAAATAATATCAAGTCTACCAGAATGAGACCTGAAGAAAAGGGAATGGCATATCTGCACCAAAAGCTTGACCTCATGGTTCATCCTGAGCTTTAGTTACAGTCTCTAAAAAACTTGTCATCCAGACCTCCTGCAGCCCTGTTTAGTCTGGATGCAACACCCTATGCTGCTTCCAAAAGTATCTGTGGGACCTTGGGAAAAACCTAATGTGTTCTGATCACAGAATCATGAATACTTAAGTTTGGAAAAGACATTTAAGGTCATCAAGCCCAACGGTCCCCAGCTGGATACCAGGAATACCCTGATCCCACCTTTCTGTGTGGATGACAAACCAGTGCTCCATCATCCCTGGCTCCCCAGCTCCTGAGGGAGACCCCGGCGCTCTCACCTTGGTGACCTCACGCTCGTGGCCAATGAAGCGGCGCAGGGCAGCCCCAGATCTCCAGCTGGACACAGCCACACTCTGCAGGGATAGGGACAGGGGTCAGCAAGAGCAGGGCAGGGAGGATTTTTCACACCTTTGGTTATGGCATAGCAAGATCTGTGTACAGTCCACAGGACAGGGAACGGGTTCCTCTGGTTTTCAGCTTCTAGAGCATGTACAGCTGTCCTTAAAGACAAGTGATGTAGGAGTCAGTGTGGCGATCCCAAGCCTGGGTGGGAGCATTTGATGTGATAGGAGCTCTGGAGAGGTTACAAAATTTGATTCCATGTGCTTCAGAGCGTGCCCTCATTCTAAGCTCATTTTTGCTTTCTAAATCCAGGGACCGACCTAGTTACCACCCATGGAAATGTTCAAACCTCACATTTCAATCTTATTTTTGAAGCTGTTGATATCTTCTCCTGTCCCAAGGGAAACCTCACCTTATCCCTTCCTCCTGACACACACAGGTCTGGTTTGAGAGCAGCCACAGACGTGACAGCGTCGGTGTGAGCGGGGCTGTGCTGCTGGGAGGCTCCAGCGGGTCCCGTCTGTCCCACGGAGCTGTCAGCCCTGCAGAGGAACAGGGACAGCCGTGGGAGCTGCAGGGGCTGGGAGGCAAGGTCAGTGCCATTCCCTGGCACCTCTGGCATCTTCTGACATGACAACATCTGTCTTAGAGAGCCAGAGAGAGGCTGAGTGAGATGGAGCAGACCTATCCCAGCTCTAGAGCTGCTGAATATTTGTTTCAGAAGAAAAAAGATTTTGACCTCACCAGCCTCCACAGTCACTCACATGGATCAGGCCCTGCTGCTCTTTGCTGTGACACCTCCCTGGCCATGAGTCCCTCCTGCTGGCACCCAGTGCTCCTCTCCAGATCCCTCTCCCTGACAGTGACTGAATTATTTCATCTTGGCCATGAAAGCTGGTGACAGGCTCTGAAGGCACAACAAAGCAGTTTGGGTATTTGGGCCAAAGAGCCACTCCTGGAGCTGCTCCCCTTCAGAGCTCTGCCTCAGACATCACAGAGCACAATCCCTGGCCATGGTTATATGCTTGGCCAATCCTGTGAGTGACACTTGGGATTTAAGTCCTCCAAAGAAGCTGAGCAGACTTTATAAGTGAGGGTTAGAAACCAAAACCTTGTTCAAACATCCAGTAATGAAACGAAACCCCTGTGCTTGCATCTAGTCTTTTGTGGTCTCTCTTCACTCTCACATCTGGTTTATCAGCAAGACCTGATCTCCCAGCATTGCTTTACCTGTATTTGGTGGTGTGGATGCTGATTTTACTCTGCAGTTTCCCCATAGCTCTGGCAAGGAGCAGGCAGTGGTGGGTGTCACATCAGCACCTCGGGCACCTGCTGTGGGGACACGGCCTGTAGGTGAGGGGACACGGCATCACCAGGGATCCAGAGGGGGTTCTGTTTGTCACACATACAGGATAAAGTGCTGGTAATGTGTTATCTACATCCTAACTCCATTCAGAGTACGAAGAAAACCTCAGAAGAGAGGGCATCTGGAGGTCCTGAGTGGAGTCCTCACACTGAGCTTAAAAACCCCCAAGCTTGGTAAGGCCACAGCTGAGATGAAGCTGCTGCCTGTCATTCTTTACACCTGCTCTTACTTCTGGATCTGGTCTGGACTTCCATATATCCTGGAGACCAAATTTTTGGCTTGGTAAGGGCAAACACCTTCAGACTGAAGCTCATGCATCAACTGGTGGGACCATGTGCAGGCACAGGCAGTCCCAGCTCAGCTGAGCCAGCCTGGCAATACTTGAAGTGATCTTTCCATGAGCTGAGGAACACTTTGGGAAGAGTTTCCATGTCCCAACACCAGTTCCAGGCAAAGCAAGACCATGTGGATAGCGCAGATGCATTCAGCAAATGCTGGCTAGGCTGGGGCCAGGCTGTCCCGTCCCTCCCAAGAGGGGTCAGCACAGCCAGACCCTACAGGAGATCCATCAGATCCATCCAGGTAAGCAGCAGCATCTCCCTCCATTCCTCATAGGTCACAGACCCAGCAGAAACCAGTCTCAGTGATAGTGAATTGTCACAGACAATAATTGGTGCTGCTTAGCTCGAGGCACACTAATTGGATTTAGTCTGCTGGCATGCCCATCTTCCGTGGCTGTAGCATTTTGCTAATCAAAATTAGGGGGAAAAAAACCTCAATCTTCTTTTTCCAGCAAAAAATTGCTTGAAGGTTCTGCCCACAAAACAAGAAGTGAAAACCAAATCCTGGAAGCACTGAGCAAAAGGGGTTGGGTTTCAAAAAAATTCCCTTTCTAATTTTACCCTGACAGCCTTTGTGATCAGCAATTAGTAATACCCAGTTAATCTCCTGCTGTTCTATCCATGAGTTTGCATGTTCCAAAGATGTGAGGAATGATCAATCTCACAGCTGAGGGGCTGTGATAATTTGGCAATTTATTCTTTCAATCACACTGAGTGCCCCAATCGTTTCAGTCCATCAGGAACACGATTTTTCTCTGACAGTGGGAGAACTCTGAAAGTTGCAAAACAAGATTCTAGGAAAAGCTAAAGCATGAATTCTGAGTTTTTAATTCTGATGGTTACTGTTTCCAACCCTCAGTTAGTTAATGTTCATCCCTACCTGCACACCAGCTCACAGGGAGCTGCCAGAGGCCAGGGGAGGCTGCAGGGAAGGTGGGAGATTTGTCCTGTGTCTCACTGTTCTCCTGCCTCTTCCTCTCTGTGAGAAAGAGCAGATTTTTCTGAATCCTGGATGAGAACAGCGCTCAGGCAGGGTGTTAATCCAAGGCTTTACTGTCTGTATCCCAACACACATTTATCCATCAGCTGCTCCACCACAAATCTCTAAGAACTCAGGGATCCTGCAACAACTGAAGCACACCAAGCTTCACCTCCAGGAGCCTGATCTTCATGCTGGAAGATACCCTTATCCTCCCTTCCCCCCAGTTATATCACTTGAAAGAAATAAGCAGTTTTTGTACTGAATTGCTTTTGAAAAACAAGCCACTCTGCTGCCTCCACATGTCCAGGCTCAGCAGTGAAAGCTGTACCGTGGGATAGGGAATGTCAGCAACCACAGCAGTGAGCACAGGAACCCGAGCAGAGCTGCCCCATCCTCACGGGGGAATAAGCATCCCTTCGAGGAAGGTGCTCAGCTTTGGGGAGAACGGGAAACATCCTGGGTTCCTAGAGCTGGGTGTGACCTTACAGCTATGCTGGCAGATCTCTGGGACTAGGGGTGTCCCTGTAGGGTTAAATGGGAGCATCCTGGGTCTCTGTGAATAGGGGTGTCCGTGTGGGGGTCAATGGGAGCGTCCTGGGTTCCTATGGATGGGGGTGTCCCTGTAGGGTTAAATGGGAACACCCCGGGTCCACTGGGACGGGGGTGTCCCTGTAGGGTTAAACGGGAACATCCCGGGTCCATTGGGACGGGGATGTCCCTGTAGGGTTAAACGGGAACATCCCGGGTCCATTGGGACGGGGGTGTCCCTGTAGGGTTAAACGGGAACATCCCGGGTCCATTGGGACGGGGGTGTCCCTGTAGGGTTAAACGGGTCTCTATGAATGGGGGTGGCTCTGTGGGAGCATCCCGAGGTAGCCCCTCAAGTGCCATGTGGCACTGGCAGGGGTGAGGCAGGGCAGCCCTCGGGAAAGGTCAGTGCCGAACTCACCGGCCCCGGCGCCGTTCTCCGCCCGTGCCGCCCGCTCCAGGCTCCCGCGGGGCCGGGCCGGGCCGGGGCGGAGCCGAGCCGGGAGCGCCGAGCGCGGCCGGGCGGGGCCGCCGCCCCCGCGGCAGGTGCGGGCACAGCATGGCCCGGGCCGAGCGGCTGAGGGTGAGCCCCGGGCTGGGGGCAGGGGGGCCGTGCGGGTCTGGGGGGTGTGAGGGCTCCCGGGGGACTGCGGGGAGTGAGGGGGGTTTGGGGCAGTGGGGGGTGAGCGGGGGTCCCGCTGGGGGTGTGGGGCCACAGGGGTTCCTGGGGGGGGGGGGGGGGTGTGGGGGTGTCTCGCGAGCTGTGGGACCGTGGGGGTCCCTGGCAGGGTGTGGGGTCCCTGGGGGTGTGTGGGTTCCTGGCAAGGTATGGAGTTCCTGGCAGGGTATGGGGTCCCTGGGGTGTGTGGGTTCCTGGCAGGGTATGGGGTCCCTGGGGTGTGTGGGGCTCCTGAGGGTGTGTGGCGGTCCCTGGGGATGTTTGGGGTCCCTGGGGTGTGTGGGTTCCTGGCAGGGTATGGGGTTCCAGGGATGTGTGGGGTCCCTGGGGATGTTTGGGGTCCCTGGCAGGCTGTGGGGCCATGGGTATCCCACGGGGAGCTGGGTTCTCGAAAGGAACCCCTGGCGGGCGTGGCCCCACCCAAGGATGGGGATGGGGGCTCTGCGAGGGGCTCCTGGCACGTGTGGGGCTGTTCAGGGGTCCCCGTGGGGAAGGGGCTCTCTGTGGGGTGGCTGCTGGGGGCTCGGGGCCCGTCCAGGCCCGCACGCATCACCCCGGTGCTCCGTGTCCCAGAACAAGCTGGTGGAGCGCTGCGAGCGGATCCAGCTGCAGAGCGCGGCCATCGCCCGGCACGTGGACGAGGTGCTGCCTGCCAAGGACCAGGGCGTCCTGGTGAGTCCCTGGGGCTGGCCCTGCCTGCTCCCTGCTCGCCATTCCCGGCAGGGATGCTCAGCTCCTGGGAGAGGGGAGGGGAAACAGCGGGATGCGGCTGTGGAAATGGAGTGTCAGGGTGTGCCTGGAATTCCTGCTTAATTTGCCTAGAAAATGTGCACAGACGGTGGTGTGAGTCTACAACAATCAAACATCCTACTAGGATCAGTGCCTTAGAATTCCTAAGTTTTATTTGTTATTCCTAAGAGTTTATTTGTTCCTTGCTGTCACTGAGGATGAGGACAAAGGACAGTGATAGAATCATAGAATCCTAGACTGGTTTGGGTTGGAAGGAACCTTAAAGACCAACCAGTTCCAACCCTCTACCATGGGCAGGGACACCTCCCACTATCCCAGGTTGCTTCAAGTTCCATCCAACCTGGCCTTCGACACTTCAGGGATCCAGGGGCAGCCACAGATGCTCTGGGCACCCTGTGCCAGGGGCTCCCCACCCTCCCAGGGAACAATTCCTCCCCAATATCCCATGTAACCCTGCCCTCTGGCAGTGGGAAGCCATTCCCTCCTGTCTTTTCTCTCCAGGCTCATGTCCCAAGTCCCTCTCCAGCTGTCCTGGAGCCCCTTTAGGCACTGAAAGGGGTCTAAGTTCTCCCTGACATATTTTCTTCAGGCTGAACTCCCCCAGGCTGTCTCAGCCTGTTCTGTTTTTCACCAACAGTGAATATATGGCGATTTGGTGAGGGACAGGACTGTGGTCCTCTGCACGTTATCACTTAGGTACTGCAGCTGGCTGAGGAGGCAGTGGGCAGGTTTGGGACTGATATGGTGCCAGGTGCCGTGGCCTGGGCTTAGTTGACAGAGTAGCACTAATGGCTGAGCCCCAGGAGAGGCAGCAGGAGCAGCTGGGGCTCCTGTCAGGGCTGGAGCAGGGCTGATGCTCCTGCCGTGTCCTTGCCCGGCAGAGCGCGGCCAGCGCGGCGCGGGAGCTGGTGATCCAGAGGCTGCTCCTCGTGGGGAAGGCCTGCGAGAACGAGGAGCAGCGGCTGCTCGAGAGGGTGCACGCCGAGGAGGAGCGGGCACACCAGAGCATCCTCACCCAGCAGGTGCACTGGACAGAGGCTCTGCACAAGCTGGGTGCCCTCCGCACCTACCTGGTGGACATGATCACCAACCTGGATGACCAGGGCCTGCTGGTGAGTACTGTGAAGCAGGCAGCCCAGAGCTGACCTGCACTTTTTGTTACGGGACCTAATTGCAGTGTTCAGTAGCTGCTATGCTGGCAGTAGGGAGGCAGAGGTGGACAGGACATACATTTGCAGATCTGGCTCAGGGAACCTCCTTTGCCTGATCCTCATAAGCCCCTGTGGTTTCCTGGTGGTTCCCAGAGCATCTGCTCTGCCCGATCCTGCTCTTGCTTGTAATGATGTCCAGAACTACCCAGGTTCAGGTCTCTAGGCTCTGGGGTTGTAGCTGTCCTTAGGCTGCACAGCCAGGACAGCTCTGGGTTGTGAGCTGCTCTTACAACAGTTAGTTGTGCCACCAGTTTTCTAGTATCTAGTTTTAATCAAAACTGACCCTTGGGAGCACCTGCAGCTCCTCTTCTGTGTTGCCTGGCTTAGCCCTATTAGGGATATTTGCTGCGCAGAGCAGACTGTGCTTCCCCTTGCTCAGTTCCTTCTCTGCTTATTGAATCATCTGGGTTCACCCAAGTGATTCCTCTCAATTTAATGTGAGCAGTACCTCTGCCTTGCTATCACCGTGCTCAGCCTCTGCTTCCCATGTGTAAATTTGTGAGGAAGGGAGCAACAGCTTGGCTTGGAAAGCAGGCCCAATCCTATGGAAATAGGGCAGATGTTCCTTTGGTGGGAAAGGCAGTTCCTGTCCTGCCCTAGCACCTTGGTGTGCTGGGCTGTAGCTGCACCATAAAGAGGAGAGGTTGTAGATCAGGATCCATCAGCATCCTGTGGAAGAGAACAGCCACACTGTCAGTTTCTCCTTCTGGAAGGGATTTAGGGGTTCATGTGTTCTCCACCTTGGGTTGTTGGTATTGGTACTTGTGCCTGTCTGGAATCAACACATGCCCTGCCACAGGAAAGCTGAAGGTATGCAAAGTGCACTGCTTGGATTTGAACAGGGATCAGGTATTTTCTTATCACTTCGCTGTACCTTGAGAGTGCCTCATGTCCAGCAGGTACAGAAGCAAGTGGGACTGACTGTGAGGTCACCTGACTCTTGGCTCAGTCCCTCTGCAGCCTCCCTCCTTTGCTGAAGGCCCTGGGGCTGTTTGCTGGGGGCACAGGCTGTTCCTGCAGCCTGCCCTAGTGGGGTGGGGGCAGAGAGGGGACAGCAGACAGTATCCCAACCACATGTGCAATGTATGGCCTTCAGCCATTCCCAGTCATTTTCTGAATTGGGATGTACTGCAGTTGAAAAAAATGGAAGTTGGATGCTCCTGCTGCTCCCCAAGGCTGGGGTTGGGTTGAGGGGTAGCTTCTCTGGGTCAGGAAGGGGAACACTGCTCCCCATGTCCTGGGTTTGCTGTGTTTGGGGTGTCTTCTGTGGGGATTTAAGCTGTGTGATGACTCTTCCTCTCCTTGTCCCCAGAGTGCAGAACAAGAGATCTTCGAGAGGTCAGTACCCGGCTGCTCCTGGTCCTTTCCCTGACCCTGCTCTACACTTGCATCCCAACAGCTCCTGTGCTGCGTGCCTCAGTACTCAGACACCCCATGACACCTCCTTTGTCCCTTGTGCTGCTTTTGTTGAGGACAAGTTCAGAGCACAGAAATGCCAGCACAGCTTCTTGTCTCTGCTCCATGTGCTGTGCTGTGCTGTGCTGCACCTGGAGATGCTCCATGTGCTTTCCCAGATCAGCAGTCCTTGCTTATGGGAGAACTTCTGCAGCTCCTTAGAAAACCACAGGGCTTGCTAGGGGATGGAGCAGGCCTGTGCCAGGCTGTTGGCAGGAGGTGGGGTGGTCTGCGCTCTGTGCTCAGGGTGGCTGGCACATCATTTCCCCAGCTCTGCATGGGCAGGGAAAGCCAGGTGGAGGTCTCAGTGTCCCCAACAGCCCTGTTGGTGACACTGGGCTGCCCTTCCTGAGGAAACACCTTGGTGGTTGTGTTTTTATTTAATCTACTTAATTTTGTTTAAGTCATTTATTTCTATGGCTGCTGTGAGGGTGCTGCCCCTGGCTGCACTGTGCTGCCCAGACGGCCTGTGGGGGTATTTGTGCCTGTGGAGAGTATGGAATGTGCCACAGCACGTGCTCAGTAGCCAGTGCCACAGCCTGTCTTCATAACCAGGAGTACTGTGCATGCTGCAGGCCACAGGAGCCAGCAAACCCCTGGCTCTCTGCTGGGTGAAACCTGGTGTCCTGGCTTGCTCTGTGCCCAGACTGTGGGGCTCTGGCAATAGAGGGAAATGTGATTCTGTTCCTGTTCATTGTACTTCCCTGGTACCCTGATGGCTGCTCTCAGACACATTTATTTACCCTGTGTCTGCTGAGTGAGGAGTGTTGACTCAGGCTGCTGGGATGTGCTTTACAACACTGCAGCCCTTTCACAAGGAGCTGTAAGCAGAGCCAACCGAAAGTATCATTCAGGGTGAGGGCTAGCCCAGACACCCCTGCTGTGGTCTCTCTTCAGCCAGAGCTGCTCTTTAACCTCTGCCGTACTTCCTCATGGTCTTTTAAACACCTCCCAGCACAATAAATCATTGTATTTTGAAACAACTCCTTTTTCCCTTTGCTAGGACGGAGGTGGCAGAGGGAATCTTGGAGCCACAGGAGTCCCTAAAGTTAAACTTTAATCAGACCTGTGTTCAGAGTCCACTGCTTCATCGACTGTGGGCCTGTGCTGTGCTCTGCTGCCTCACAGGTGAGTGTCTCACTCAAACCTCGCATGCTCCAGGGATTCTTCACTCTCACTCATGCTGTGCCCAGAGAAACACCCTTATGCTGTGTCCAAACTTCCTCACGCTCTCCCAGCCCCTGCTTGTTTCATGGAGCCCATTAGGGAGGCAGCAGCAGCTGTGGGAGGTGTAGGGGCTCCCCGATTGCAGGTTCTTCCCAGGCTCAGGGAAGAACTGGAGTTTGAAAAGGCTGTGTTTTATCAGCTCTGTGGCTTTAATGTTGTGTGGTTTCTTTTGCTGTTTCCTGGGTCTCTGAGTGACAGCAGTGAAGCTGATGCTGCTGTGGGGCTCTCTGTCTCTGAAATCTCTGTTCACAGTGTTCAGCATGGGCTGCTGGGGACTTTGAGAGTGTAATTTCATCCGTGGGGTGTCTGTGAGGCTGCCCAGTGCAGAGAGCAGTGAGTAGATGGAGCAGCATTCTGATCACGAGCTGAGGTTGAGGCTGTGCACGAGCTGGTGGTTCTAGAGGTGTGCGTGCTCTGGCTCAGCTCCTGCTGTACACCTGAGGCTGCACTGGAGGCATTTGCCAGGCCACTGTCAGGGTCTGGGACTGGTTTACCTGGTTGGTGCTGGCTGTGTTAAGCAGGGAAAGAAGTTTTTCCTCCGGCTGTGATGTGCTTGAAGGGCTGGTTGTGAAATATTTGCTTTTACTCTGGCTTTCAGTCTGTTAGAACATTTCGAATGCATTTTTTGTTTCTCAGAGATGGAAGTATCCTTTGTAATTTGCCTTGTGAACAATCCCTAGGGTGGTTTTTCCAAAGCTGCTGTAGAAACTTCTGACTTCTGCTCATCTTGCTGTGATTCTGATAAGCTGTTTCCAGTTTTTCTCTGTTTCCGGGCCCATCTCCAGGGTCTGCACTTCAGACTTTCATTGCTCTCATGGTTTTAAGTATTAGTTTGAGAGTCCATGCCTATCAAGCACTACCATGATGTGTTTATCTACTGCAAACTCTGGTGTTGCTCTCTCTTTGTGATTAAGTTCTCTCTTTAGGTTCTCTCTTTGGAATCTGTGAGTGCTGGAAATTGAGCAAAGTGTCCGTGCAGGAGGTTGGGACTAGGTGATCTTTAGGGTCCCAACCCAAATCACTCTGTGATTCTATGGCAGCCCCTGCAGTGGTGCACTGACAGTGTCACAGGATCTCAGAATTGTTCAGGTTGGAAGATACCTCTAAGACAATCCAATCCGGCCCGTGATCACCACCTTGTCACCCAGCCCAGAGCACTGACTTGCCAGTCCAGTCATGCCTTGGACATCTGCAGGGATGGTTCATTCCACCACCTCCCAGGGCAATCACTCCCAGTATTTAACAGCCCATTCAGTGAAGAAATTCTTCCTGAAAGAATCAGTTGAGCAGGTTCTCAATGTTCAGAGCCATGGAGTCAAGCAGGAAGCCTTTCCCTGATTTTCTTTGTTGTGACGGGTTTTTGTAAGGATTCCCCTCCCAACAGTATCCTTGTGAAATGTAATGACTTTAAGGCATTCAATTATTGTGTTGGGTGTGCCGATGTACTTATTACACAGGAATTTCATTCTGTTTTGGGTTCTTTTGAGTGTGTGGTTGCATTTCACAAGTCATTACTGTATGCTGAGGGTGCCTGGTGTGTCCATGTGGATCTCATCAGTCCATAGGCCACCCTGGACCAAACCTTAGAGATCTAATATTGACAGCAGTGGGGTCTGAGCTTGCCTTAAGACACAGTAATGTGAAGTGTCACTCTGTGGTCCCTTGTCCCAAAAGCAGATGAGCTCTTGAAAACAGAAAATTCCAAGCCTTGATGGCTCATTCCCATAATCTCTAAAAAACTTGGAAAGCAGCTGCAAAAGGGCCTCCATTTCACTCTCAAAAATAAACATAATTCCTTTGATGCCTTCACTTGGCATCCAGGTTTCTGTATCACTTGTTTGGGGTTGGCAGCTTCTTCCTTACACCAGGAGATGATGTAAATCATCTCCTTGCACTGTTTTGGGAGGGATCTTGATTAATGGAAATTTAAATTTTTAAAAGCAGTCAGATGTGCTGCAACTCACACAAATATGCTTCCCAGAGCTGTTAACCATAAGAATTTATTGTCCTGGTATCTCTCTTGTCCCAAGGCTACCCTGATGGATACAGGACACAGAGAAAATAGACCTGGGGGCAAGATGAATTCCCAGTAATCATTCATCAGAATTGCATGTGAAAATCCAGATTTAATCATGACAAAACACCTCTGTGAGGGGCAAAATTGCCTGATCCGAGTTACTCTGCTGTTACTTTGCCAGCATTTTCCCTCCCTCAGATGCTCCTCTGGAACTGCAATTCCACAGCAAAGCAATGTGGGTGTCACTGGGGTGGTGTTTCCCTGCATGGACCACCAGGATGCAGCCCCAGGTTAGCTGTGTGTTGCACAACAGGACATTTAGTGCCCCCCTTCTGCCAGATGAAGATAAAGTCTGTTGCTGCTCTGTTTTCTATGAATTCAGAGCAGCATTTGGCTTCCTGGAAAGCTGCCCTGCACACCAGCAGCGTGGGCAGCCCCAGAAGCCCGTGGAGAGCTCAGGCTTGGCTGCTGTGTGGGGAAATAAATTATCAGATGAATGAGGCTGGCAGCTCCTGCTGAAGGAAATGCTGGCTTCAGCTCCTCTTTGGGCTCACTCTTGCAATAACTCCTACCCAACATGCACAGGTGCGTGGCACTGATTTGCAAAGGGATAACTCAGCCTCGGTTCATCTGCCAGGGAGCCCCTGGGCAGGTGCAGCCTGAGGAAACATTGCTGCTGCTGCTGGGTGCTGTTTGCTCTTAGAGGGATGCTGACCTGGGTCCTGAGTAGGTTGGGCTCTGGGATGACCCTGCTGAGGTCATCCTTTGGTTCTTTAAGGGCTGTGTGCTGGATGCTGAGCAGAGGCTGTTGGGCAATGGCTGGTGCTGGCGTGACAGGGTAGAGCTGCTGGCAGGGATGGAAGGGCCACTGAGTCACCCCTCCAGCCCTGTCTCCGTGGTGGTTTAATACCTAAAATAAAGTGAGGGTGGGGGAAGGCAGGGAAAGGAGGGGCACCCGCTGGCAGGAACTGGGTCTCCTCAGGAGCAGGTGAGTCTGCTGGGCATCAGCCTCATCCCTGCTTCACAAATCTGGGGACTGAAGGACACACTTACGCAGTTCCACAGCCTGAAGACCCACAGAGGGGTCTCAGGTAGAAGCATGCAACCAGGGCAGGGCACCATGATCATGATCAAGGTATTTTCCAACCTTGACAGTCCTGTGATTCCATGATTTTGAAGTGGTGCAGACCCACAGTGGGTGCTGTGTCCTCTGGCCAGCCCAGGAGTGGGCTGCCGATGGCTGGCTTTGTGCAGCTGGGCATCCTCTTCTTTTGCAGCAAAGCCAAATCCAGTCACAGCCATGCTCAGCTCTAAGCCTGATGCCATCTCCCCACACTGCTCCCAGCACCTCAGGGTGGGTTGATCAACACCTGAGGCACTGTAGCAGGAGAGAGATTTCCCTGCCCAGCCCTCTCCAGTCCTGTTTTTCCAGCTTTGCAGGTTTTCTGCACACAGCCCTCCCAGTCTTTGAAGCTCTTGGCTCCCCTGGCTGGGGGAGGAGCAGCCAGGTCCTGCTCACTGACCGTGGGGGTGGGAAAGAACAGGAACTAGGTTTGGATCTCTCCCAGAAGTGGAGTGAATCAAACCTGCTGAGTTCTGTTTTGTGGGGAGTCAGGCCAAGGTCACAGGAAGATGAACAGGGCCTTTAGTGCAAGGTGGGGAGGTGTCTGGTGAGTCTGGGCTTTGGTAAGTCTCTGCCTTGTTGTGGCCCTGGCTGAGAGGAGAAGCTGTGGCACCCAGCACTGTCACCCTGGGGAGCAGATGGGGTCCCAGGAGCCATGTGTGAAGAGAGGTTGGTTGCACTTGCGTTTCTCATGGCCATGACTACCTCAGGTGGTCAAGGTGCTGGCCGCTGAGTCGGTGCTCACCACGTGGCTTCTCTTGCAGGCTCACAGGAGATTCACATCGATGAGAAAACCCTAAGCCCCCACCTCAACCTCTCAGGAGACAAGAGAACCCTGACCTTCAGCCCCAAGAAAGCAAAGGTGGACTCGGACTGCCCCGAGCGGTTTGACCACTGGCCCAACGCTTTGGCCACTGCACCTTTCCGCTCAGGGCTCTGTGCCTGGAAGGTCAGCGTGGAGCAGAGCTGTGCCTACAAGCTGGGGGTTTGCTACAGCTCCGTGCCCAGGAAGGGCTCTGCCAACGAAGGCCGCCTGGGCTTCAATGCTGCCTCCTGGGTGTTCTCACGCTACGACAAAGAATTCCGGTTCCTGCATGCGGGGCAGCCCCAGCCCGTGGAGCTGATCAAGGCCCCGGCAGAGATCGGGGTCCTGCTGGACTTTGCAGGGGGGGAGCTGCTCTTCTACGACCCCGATTCCTGCGCCATCCTCTTCTCCCACCGCGAGGCCTTCCTGGAGCCCGTCTACCCCGTCTTTGCTGTGGCACACCAGAGCATCTCGCTCCTCCCGTGAGCGGGGTGGGGCCGTGTGTGACTGTGTGCTCTGTGCAGTGCCCGGTGGGGGGGGGAAAGGAGCCCGGGCAGGGCTGTGGCTGTGTCCAGAGGCCTTCAGACAACACCTGCCTAAACACTACACCTGTTCCTCGTGTGTTCTCTACACCTTTGCTCTCATACTGGAGCCTACACCCTGTGCTGGGGCGAGTGGTCTGAGAATGCCTGGCTGGGCCAGCTGCTCCTAGGTGAATTGTTTGATTTCTGCCCCACCAAAGACAGTTTTCCAGTCTGCTGGTGGGCTGGAGAAAAGAGAAGTAGTGTGAGATGTGCATGGAGAAATGGCAGGGAGGAGGCCTGTGGAAATGGACATGCTGTGCTCTACAATTCTTTGACAGGAGGGGTCAGGCTTTGCTCCCAGGCAACAGTGAAAGGACAAGAGGAAATGGCTTCAAGTTGTGCCAGGAGAGGTTTAGGTTGGATAGTGGAGAACATTTCTTCACTAAAAAAGTGGTAAGGCCCTGGAACGGGCTGCTCAAGACAGTGATGGAGACACCATCCCTGGAGGGGCTTAAAAGGTGTTGTGGATGTGGCACTTGAGGACATGGTTTAACGGTGGCCTATGCAGTGTTGGGGGAACAGTTTGACTTAATCCTAAAGGCTTTTTCCAACCTAAATGATTCTGTGATTCCCTGATTGACAGCTGGAGACACTTTTGGGAGGAGCTACCCCATTGCAGAGCAGGGACAGTGCAGGGGGCTGTCACTGTAGAGGAACCATGCTGGGATAAGGGCACTGCTGAGGGGCTGTGGCCATGTCCAAGCAGAGGAACAAGCAGCAGAAACCAAAACTGAGTGTCCCAAGGGAGTGGGGTTTGAGTGTAATGTGGTGCAGACACAGGGACCTGATGGCAGCAGGCAGGAAGAAGTGTAAGCCTGAAGCTGAGCCAGTGAACAGGGTTTAAAATCGTCTTTAAAGGGTCATCTTAATTTCTCACTACCCAAATCAGTAAAGTTTGTTAATTCGCAATTCATTAAGGGAAACTGCCCAGCTCCAGACTGCTTTGCCCACTGCAGGAAACCTGCAGGCACCTCCTGTGTGCTGCTTGTTTGGAAGGTGGGGATGGTGGTGAGGTGGCAAAACTAGGGTAGACTGAGGGTGCAGGGGCTGGGCAGGGGTGTCCTGGGTGCTCTGTGTGGGTAAACCTTCCCTGAGACAGGGCCAGCACTTACACTGGGGGATGCTTGAGCCTGTCCTTGGGGTAACTGAGAAAGGATAAACCTGAATATCTGCCTCCATCTCCTGCCACAATGGACCCCTGCAGTGATCCAGTCCCAGGCCTGTTAGGGGAAGACACCACTAGTTTTTAGAGCCATGAAACACATCTGGTCCCGTGCTGGGCATCAGAAATGTTTTATTGCATGAACACTCCTCCTGCTCCATAGGCAGCTCAGACTTGCTGCTCTTCCCTGCCCACCTGGCAGCAAGAAATGTCAGTCAGGACAGTTCAGCACTCGGCAGCAGCACTGGACCCCTCCGAACCGCAGCTACTCCTTCTGGATGCGAGCCAGGAGGTGGCTGAGCGTGGGCAGCACGTGCTCGGAGGGCACCTCTGGCCCCTCGCCCTGCCCAGCTGCCCGCAGCAGGAAGCTGTGCATGCCCACAGCCCGGGCTGCCCGGTAATCCCGGCTGTAGTCATCGCCGATGTGAGCCGCCTGCTCGGCCCGGGCCCCGCCGAGCCGCAGCGCCTGCTCGAAGATCCTCCCGTCCGGCTTGGCAAAACCCGCGGCCTCGGAGGTGAGCACGAACTCGAAGTGGTGCCGCAGGTCGCACCGAGAGAGGATGAGTTCCAGCCGGCTGTCGAAGTTGGAGACGACTCCCATGCGGAAGCCGAGCTGGCGACACCGGCCCAGGGTGTCGGTGGCTCCCGGCAGCACCTCCCAGGTGTGGGAGCTGCAGTAGTCACCGTAGAGTTTTTCTGCCAACTTCACCAGGGCTGCCTCGTCCTGCACGCCCGAGAGCCTGAAGCTCTGTTTGACAACATCCAGCCACCACTGCTGGGAGCTGAGCCCCTGGCCGTGGCCGTAGTTGGGGAAGCGGTGGCTCTGGGCTCTGTAGACCTCCCTGAAGGAGCGCTCCAGAGCCTCGGGCTGTACCTGCAGCCCCTGGGCCCGGGCCTCGGCCGCGTAGCTCTGACCCACGGGCTGCCGCAGCCGCAGCAACGTGTCCTTCACGTCCCAGGTCAGCAGGCGCAGCCGGAGCATGGCCTCGGCAGCGCCCGGGGCCACAGCCGAGCCCCGCGGTGCCACTCACATCAGACAGCTGCGGGCACCCCAGCCCTTTGTCCACCTCAGGACGAACGTCGGTGTCCCTCCGGCGGGGCTCGGGGCCCCTCTGGGCTCAGCGGCAGGGAGGGCAAACCCTGCTCCGAGTGCCAGGGACAAAGTCTGCCAGGCCGGGGCAGTGCCGCTCCCCACGTGGGCGCTGCAGACGGGGCGGGCTGGGGATCTGGGGCACGGCCGGGGTGTCCGCGATGGGAGCACCGCTGGCAGGCAGGTGCACACTCGCGGTGTCCCCGCGGGTCCCGAAGGTGCGGGGCGATCCCGGGCCGAGCTCCCGGTGCGCGGGGCCTGCGGGCTGGGGGTGCAGCAGTGCCGGGGCCCACCTGCGCCGCTGCCCGGAGATCCCGCCCCTCCCGGAGATCCCGCCCCAACCGGAGATCCCGCCCCTCCCGGAGATCCCGCCCCAACCGGAGATCCCGCCCCTCCCGGAGATCCCGCCCCTCCCGGAGATCCCGCCCCTCCCGGAGATCCCGCCCCAACCGGAGATCCCGCCCCTCCCGGAGATCCCGCCCCCCCGGAGATCCCGCCCCAGCCGCACTGGCCGCGCTCAGTGCCGGCCCGCCGCCTCCCGCAGCCAGCGCAGCAGCTGCGGGGTGAAGTAGGTGATGATGATATCGGCCCCTGCGGAGAGACGAGACGCTGGAGCCAGCCCGGGGGGACACGGGGGAGAGAGCGGGGGACACGGGGGTCGCAGCCTCACCTGCACGCCTGAAGGCCGTGATCGCCTCCTGCACGGCCGCCTCCAGGCTGAAGGCGCCGGCCTGCGCGCCGTGCCAGAGCATGGCGAACTCCCCCGACACGTGGTACACGGCCAGCGGGTGCGTGGGGTGCTGCGGGAGCGGGTCAGCGGCGGGGACAGCCCGGCCCCACCGCGCTGTCCCCTGCCCGCACACTGATCCCGGTACCCCGCCCCAGAGCCCTCCCTGCCAGGCAGGTCCTCACCCGAGCCTTGACGTCCCTGACCAGGTCCAGGTAGGGCATCCCCGGCTTCACCATCAGCATGTCCGCGCCCTCCCTCACGTCCCGGTCCTGCCACGCAGAGCGGGGACAAGAACAGCGTATTTTGTCCCAGGAGTTCGGAGCTGGTGGTTGTGTTCCCCAGGGGGCTGTGAGCCCCTCATGGCCAAGGTGGCTGATGCTCCCCTCGCCATACACGTGGTGCCTGGGGAGAGCTGATGGCTTCGTGTCCCTGCTCCTGAAACCCCAAGCCACAGCAGGGCATGGGGCAGCAACTGCACAGCTCCCATTGCTCCGGTCCTAGGGACAGACTGGGACCAGCTCTGCTGGGCTGACTGATGGGCCTCGTGTTTCTTTGGCTCATGGAATGGAGAGACCCTTCCCTGACCATCTGCCTCCCAACGTCTTGTTCGCCCCAAGCCCTGTGGGGTGCGACCACCTCAGTGCCATCTGAGGGTGGCGCACCCCATACTCACCCCACTGAGGATATCCCACCCCACAGCCATAACCCCACACTCACCACAGCGCGCACGGCCAGGCCCCGGGCGCCCGGGGGCAGCTGGTAGCAGCGCCGGTCCCCGAAGGCAGGTTTGGACAGTGCTGCGTCCCTGCACAGGAGCAGAGGGCAGGGGCTGAGGAACTTCTGCCTCCTACCTCCTACAGCTTCAGAAACACGAGGAGAGGCCAAGGACGAGTATCTGAATCACTGAGCCAGAAAAGGATGCCACTCCTGACACAGTTCAGCACCCAGGGATTGCTTTGCGAGGTCCTACAGGCCCAGGCTGGCCCTGAAGAGCTGTTTCAACACCCACTGCCCTCCCCATGCCCAGAGACTGGGTAAAATCATGTCAGGCTCTTTTCCAAGGTAGGTTCCTGGGGGGTACCTTGTCAGGGTCAGGCTGTTCTTTGGACAAGGTGTAACAGCTGACTAAGCTGAGGCTTGTCCCTGAAGTCACGCTATGGAGCAATACTGACTCCTGTGACTCCTGACTGCTCTTGGAAGCTGCAGGCAGCTTCCTCTCTGCCTGCCTTGCCACCAGCACCGAGCAGGTGAAGGGGTGGGATGGAAGATCACCCTTCAGTGACCTTCCCACCAGTCAGCCTTTCCCAGGCAAGGTACATTTGTCTCCTTTTTGCATGGAGAAGTAGGAGTAGGGTGCTGCAAAGTGACCAGTGTAGCCCCATGTGCAGCCCAGGCTCTGGCCAAGCCCCTTTCCCAATTAACTCCCTGGGAATGCACTCCCAGCCAACCTGACCCCAGCTAGGCACACCTGGCTGAGGGACAGACCCACCTGAAAGGGCCGTAGAAGCATGAAGCAAACTTGGCGCTGTAGCTCATCACTGAGACCTGCAGGGCAGAGAGGGGCCGTGAGGGCTGGGAGCTCAGGGCCACATCCCAGTGCTGGGACAGGAGAGATTCCCTCCCACAGCTTTTTCCTCCCCTGCCATAGGTCTGGAGCCTCACCATGCCTGGGCCCAGCCAAGGACATTCCCCTCCCGTGTGTGCCAGGGCCTGTGGCACCAAGGGAGGGGTTGCCCCTCCTGCCACCTGCCCTGCCCTGCTGTGCTGCAGCCTCCCATGGATGTGGCTCGTGCCTGTGGCACACTCAGGTCCCTGGCTCACCTTGTTGCCCAGGTCGTTGGAGATCAGCGCTTGCTTGATGGCTGCAATGCGCCCGTCCATCATGTCCGAGGGAGCCACAATGTGGCAGCCTGCAGGGAGGACAGGACAGGACAGGGGTGTTGGCAAGTACTGGAGGCTTAGGTGCTGCCTGGAACAGCACAGGGAGGGCAGGGGAGCACTCCCAGTCGGGGCCAGACCCAGTGTGCTTCTGGGTCTGCCCAAAGCCAGAGAGGGGCAGCTCTGTGAGAGCCAAACTGAGCTGGCACTGCCCGGGGCTCCCCACCTGCTTTGGCATAAGCCAGTGCCACCTCCGCCAGCCGCTGGCAGCTGAGCTCGTTCTGGATGGTGCCATCTTCACGCAGGATGCCTGGGAGACAAACCTGGGCTTATGCAAGGGAGGGACAGCTGGTGCTCAGTCCCCAGGAGAGTGTGGCTCTGGGGACAAGCTGTGGAGATGCTCAGAGCACTGGGGAACTTGATGTGTTAAGGGAGGTGGATGAGGACCAGGAGTCCTCTGGGGACTGGACACAGCATGTGGGTGCTCCAGGGAAGGGAAGGCAGAGATGGGCGACACCAAGGGGTGCTCAGAGTCAGGGGGCCCAAGGGAGGGTCTGAGCCACCTGTGCCTCCCACCCTGTGGTCAAAACCCAAGAGAAGTTGCCCAGGTTCAACTATACCAGTACAGGGAAGCTAAGTCTTGGAGCGGGAGCTGGCCAGACCCTCAGCAGAAAATGGCAAATCCCAGAGGCTCCCAGAGGCAGGAGAAGGTGCAGAGTGCAGCCCAGCCCCGTTGCCTGTGCTCACCACAGTGCCCGTGCGAGGTGTAAGGGCACAGGCAGACATCACAGGCAATCAGCAGCTCCGGGAAAGTGGAGTGGATCTTCCTGATGGCCTGGATGGCAGGAGTGCCCTCGGCATCAGCAGCAGAGCCTCTCTCATCCTGCGAGGGCAGAAACACCTCAGCACACACAGCTAACACATCCCACCAGCTCCTCTGGCAGCAGCTCTGCCCAGGAAGCATTTCCTGAACTGTGGGACCCCACTGAGGGAAAAGGGAGATGGGCAGCTAGGGCAGGTTTTGGGGCCACCTGCAGAGCTCTGGGGACTTTGTGGGTGTCACTGCAATATCCCATCTGCATCTGCTGTGCTGAGTGGGCTGTAATCAGCCCGAGACACCGAACTGCTCGTGTTTGATCAGGAGAACACCCCCCACCCAGCCCCACAGTACTATGACAGCACTGTGGCAATCCCAGCACCTCCAAACACATGCACTGACCTTGTGGACCTTGCTGGGCACCCCAAAGATGAGCACACACTTGAGGCCATCTTCAACAAGGGGCTGCAGCATCCCCTCCAGCTTGTTCACTCCATACCTGAGCAGGGCATAGGGAAGCAGCTGCCAGGCACCCAGACCTGCTCCATGGGGAGAGCTGCCCTGGCACTGGGATGCTGCCCTGGCACTGGGATGCTGCCCTGTGAGCAATCCAGCATCACCAGGCAGTGGCTGGAACTACAGGGGAGTTGTTGCCTGAACACCAGAAGGCACAATCTGAGCCCTTATCTGGGGTTCCAGGAGCACTATCTGCCTAGCATGGACACTGCTCTGGAGGGATGGGCATGCCCTGCCCTACGATTCCTTATCTTGGTGTCCCTGGTGTAGATCCAGCCCACTTTCCCATCACAGCACTCCTGCCCAAAGCCCTGTTAATGTGGCAGTGGACGCAGAGGGGAGCTGCCAGTCCAGTAGGATCCAATGCAGGACCAAATCCTACATCCTTGCAGAGGTTTTCTGGCTGCTGCTGGAAACCCTGTTCACTTCCAGCCTCCCCGTGTGCCCAGCCCAGCCTGGGAGTGCTCTGGGACAGAGACAGACCCTAGTGCTGTCCTTCTCAGAACAGACACTTTTCCAGCATTCTCTGCATGATTCCCTCCATTCCCTTAGTGAATGAACATTCCCACTTTGCCTTATGCTGGGAGATCTCCAAAGCAGGAACCAGGGGGTTGGAAGCCTCCCCCTGGCTCATGCTCAGGGCAGAAATGAACCCTCCCCAGACACAGGGCGCAGCAGTGACTGGGGGCTGGATTCATACCTGGCTTGTCCAGGAAGGCTGGGAATTGGCTCCACGGCATCAGGGCTGTCACTGTGGGAGGAGGATGGGACAGAGACATGAGCACAAGGTGTGAGAGAGAGGCCTCTCTCCCAGACTTGTCCACAGAAACTCTGAACCTGTTTAAGAGGTCAGGGGGCTGCAGTGATGGGCCCAGCCCGTTACCCTGAGCCAGGGCCATCCCTGCCCCAAGAGCTGGAGCTCACTCACATGACAAAAATGGGGTAGATGAGGTTGGAGGCATCGAAGGTGGTGGCCATGCACTGCCAGGAGCGCAGCACAGGGTGGAAGTAGCCACTGTGGAGAATGGAGTCTGCCTGCATGGTGCACTCTGCTCTCAGGGAAGGAGACTCTGAAACACCAAAACAAACCAGCGGGGCCCTGGTGAGCTGCTGCTCTTGGCACATGTGAGGAGGGGCTGGGATCCGGGCTGCAGGACTGATCCTGTCCCATGCCAGGATCATCCATGAGCTGCAGCTCAGGCAGCTGCACCCACCTACCCCAGGCACCCTGGGGTGCTGCAGGACCCCCATCAGCAGTTACAGCACAGCCCTTCCCATTCACAGGGGCATCAGTGACTTTCCCAACAAACCTCCCAGTTCTGTGTATGAAACCCCCATTTCCAGCCACTGACATCCTCCCCCAGCAGAATCATGTTCACCCTCTGCAGGCTCCTTTTCCTGAGCCCCAAGAGGGTCATTGTTAATTCATTTTACTTTTCCTAAGTGCTGAGAAATTGTATGACACAGTTTTTGTATGGAGAGGATACAGAGCTGCTCTGTGTGATCTTTAAGGTCCCTTCCAATCCAAACCATTCCATGATTCCATGTAGCACCACATACTTATGGCTGCAGTGTGAGGTGCAGTTACAGAAGACTAGGGCACTGGAGGAGAGAGGCATGGGACCATCCAGGGCTCTAAAGCTATCACACAACTCTAACAGTTACACAAATCCAGTGACCACTTACTGCTGAAAGAAAACTGTGGAGATTTCAGAGATAACAAAATTCACACATAAATCAATCATTAGTCTCATGGTTGAAGCTTCTTCTCTAGTAGTAATTTTGTGATCAGAGCATTAAGGAATTACATTTCCATGAGGGCTCAATTCCCACCACCATGCTGGATGCGATGGAAGGGGCCATGGGAAAGGAGCTCTCCTGGGAGGAGGTGTTTGGCTTCAGTGCAGAGGAACAGCTGCACAACCCAAACAAGGGACTGTTTATGCAGAGCAGCTCCAAGGATTTCTGGCTGCTCACACAGGGCCACATCCCCTGAACACCCTGTGCACAGGAATTCAGGTGACCTGGGAGACAAAGCAAAGTTCCTGCTGAAGAGAGTGGATTTTTGGGAGCTGGAACCTGAGGGAGATGGGCAGGAGCAGAGCTGAGACAGAATCCTGAAACAGGAGGTGGGTTCCTGAGTATCCCGAGCAGGGCAGGCAGATGGAGCAGCAGGAAGATGGGATCCACCCCATGGGAACAGCCTTGGTCCCATCCCAGGAGGGATCCTCCAGCCACTAAACCTCACTGACCCCCCAGCCTACATCCAAAGAGAGCAGAGTGGGGTCAGAGCCTCTCTGGAGGCACAGCTCCCAGCTCCCAGCACAGAATCCAGAGGAAAATGTTTTACACCAGCACCCACAACAACAGCCATTAACAGAGCTGGGCAGGAGATGGCTCAGTTCCTCTGAAAAACTTTTAACATGAGGTGTTTCACCTATCTTACACACTCAAGACCCTTAAGATGTTCTAATATGGAGCCATACCCTGTCAGAGCACCCCAGTGCACAGCACAGGACACTTAGAACAAAGGGGAACTGTTTTCAGTCCAGGGCTGAAATCGAGCCTCTCACACCCCAAGGAATTGCTGCTGCTTGGAGATGAGGAAAGGCCCCTCTTGGTTAGAGGCTTACACGTATAAAAACCCTGAATAATAACATCAGGTGATGCTCGTGGGGGATGCAGAGCAGCTGACGGGCACGCTGGCAGTGTCATGGCATCCCTTGGCAAGTAATTTTTAGCCCTTGGAACGCTGCCGCCCCAGTCCTTACTCCAGGGAAGGGGACAGCCCCCGGCTGAACCGGAGTTGGCAGCTCCAGCAGGCGCCCGGCTCCAGGCAGGGCTCCAGGCAATGGCAAACAAAGGGCTCAGTGAACAAAACCCACCTCGAGAATCCAAAAAATGCTTTAAACAGTTAATCCCAGCAGAGGGAGGGGAGGGGGCCGGGTGGGACCAGAAGCACCTGACTGGATGGGACAGATAGAGGCCACAGCTCCAAAACCGCGCTCTGGAGCGAGGAGGAGACGGCAGCGGGTGGGATTGCAGTGCCGAGATAAGAGCGGGACGGGTGGGTCCCAGGCTGCTGGGCCGGGTCCTCCTTCCCAGCCCCACGACCGGGACAAGCTGCTGCCCACGCAGGGACGAGGGCACCGGGGTGGCACAGCCGGGGACATCGGGCAGGGAGGGCAGGACCGCGGAGCGAGGGCTGCAAGAGTGTGGCAATGGGGACATCGCGCCACCCGCTGCGCCCCGGGCTGGGGCTGCTCCCCCCGAGATCCCGCAGGGCTCCCGGTAGAGCAACTTAACCTTTCCTCAACATCCAAGGCTCAAAGCTGTCTTTCTAAAGCTCTCTGGAGGAGTTCAAGGACAGGTCGGCAGCAGAGCGGCTTCACCTTTGCTCCTTCGCCCTGGGGCCGGTCCAAAGCCGCAGCGCCCGAACCCGCAGCGGTGCCCAGCCCGTGCCCCCGGCACTGCCAGGGCGCTCGCTGCTTCCCAAGGAAGGACACGGCACACGCCGGCCCTTGGCACCGACGGGACAATTTTCGCGGACGGGCTGGAGCTAAACCCGGCGCTGCTCCGGCTCCCGACAGCCCCCCTGGAGCTGGGAGTGTTTGTTCCTCTGGTCTCACCTTGGCAGCAAGAGGGCTCCCAGCATTTCAGGACACACAAACACACGGGGCCTCAGACGTGAGCGCAACTATTCAGCTAAATCCCAGGGACATGCAAGCTCCCAAAATCCCAGCTGGGGACGGACCGGGGTGTTCTAGGAAAGTGGAGCTACTCAGGCAGACACAGAGCTATGGGTTAATTAACAGCCACTAACGAAGGCCAAACTATTACAGGGTTAATTAAGAGCTACGTACGAAGGTCAAGCTGTTAGGGCAGGTTTCCCGCTCCAGGATGGGAACGGGGATGCTCAGGGGTCTGGAATTACACTCCCGGACAAGCGGCAGCTCGGGACCGATGCCAGCTCGCAGCATTACACGCTGCTCGGTGCGTCCCCCGCCGTTGCCACGGTTACCGAGCAAAAAACTGAGCGAAAACCGAGCATAACTGAGCAAAACCTGGGTCGTCCTTGCTGCGTTACCCGGGGCTGCCCTTCCTGCCTGTACCCAAGCGCGGCCGGGCCCCGTCCCTGGAGCCATTCCCCGGCAGCCCTGCAAGGATCCGAGGTCGGGCACCGGAGGAGAGGCGGACGCCCCAGCCCCAGGTCCGGTGTCCGCTCCCGGCCCCGTTCCCGGTGCTGTTCCCGGTCCCGGCACTCACCGATCACCACGTCCGCTCCGGCCGTGCGACAGTGCCCCCTCGCTTTGCATAACCACGCCCTCAATCAGCATAGCCCCGCCCCCGCGCGGAGGGGCTGGCGGGAAGTCTCGCGCGGCGGAGCGCGGGAAAGGCAGCGCGAGGGCGGAGCGGGGATTTGGGGATGGGGCTATGGGGCACGGCCTGGGGGTGCTGGGGCCAAGCAATCCAGTTCCGGGCTGCTGTAGGAGATAGGTCTGGGGGTACTGCAGGGGAACGCAGAGCCAGGTTTTGGGGTGCTGAACGGGGCACGGAGCAGGATTTTGGGGTGCATGGAGGGCCGGAAGGCAGGTTTTGGAGGTTCATGGAGGCTGGAACAAAGTTCTGGGGTGCTGCAATGGGACTCGGAGACAGGTTTTGGGGTGCTGGAGGTCTACACAGTCCAGTTCTAGGGTGCTGTGGCAGGACCTGGAGCCAGGTTATAGGATTCTAGAGTGGCTGGGACAGGGCATTTGGGTGCCGTGAGGTTTTGGAGTGCTGGAGTGTTTGGTTTAAGGAGCGTGGCTGAGAGGCTGTGGTGGTGTGGAGAAGGGTTTTAGGGTGCTGCAGAGGCATCTGGAGCTGGGCTTTGGGGTGCTGGGGGTCTGCCAAGCCCAGGGAAACCCAGCCTTGGTCTCAGAGCAGGGGAGATGCCAGGATCTGGTTTAGTGCAGGACATTCTGCAGCTCCCCCACCAAAGCATCATTCCCTGGCTCACTCCAGTGCAGAAACCCTGGATGCAGATCCTGGATCTTCCCCCCTAGGACCTCTCCCTGGAGCAAGGGTGAGCTGAAGGTTCCTTCCCCCAAGCAGACATCAGCAACCTGGAAATCCCTTTGTTCTTTCCAGTCTCCACAATTCCCCCTCTCCTCTCACACGGAGGCCAGGATGCAGCAGCCTTCATCCTCCCCTCATCCTCCTCCATGTCAGCTGCTCCAGAAACTGTTTCCCTGCTGCCTTGGCTGCATGCTCCCATCCCACTTATGCAACCGCAACCTGCTCATTTTATAACTGACTGAAATACAAGACTCAATTTCTGTAAAAAAAAAAAAAAGTCTGGCTTTTATTTAGATCTTGTTCCCTTCCAGAATATGCACCCCAGTATGTGCTGAAGAGAAAAAAAAAAAAAGGAGGAAAAGAGTTGGAAGGTGGGTGTTTATCAGAGATGTTGGGAACACATCATAAGTTCAGGCTTTCCACAGCCTGACTGAATGCCAGCAGAAACTAGACAGCAGAACATCTGTGTTGGTTCAGTTCTTTTCAGAAGCTGGGCTTGTGTGCATGTGAAAATCCAGCGTGCCAGAAAAGCAGGAAGGCAGGGTGCTTCTTGTGGCTAGCTGCCACCATTTGTTTGGATTCCAGGATTCCTCACAAGTGCTGTTTTAAAACTGCACTTCATCAAAACCTGGGGGTTTTAAATGTACCTAAAACTTCCTGAGGGAGAAAGTTACCAGAACTAAGAGTTCAAGTGGAAAAGCACAAACCTACGGTAGCACAAGGGATACCTACAGCTTCTCTCAATCCTTCTTTCTTGCAGGATCCTTTTGTGAAACCACATGGGCCCCCTGGGTGGGAGCACCCTGCCCCTGCTGCTCTCCCAGAGGCATCCATGTCCCTGGAATGACCAGAGAAAGCTACAGAGGGACCTTGGATGCAATTAGCTTATTCCAGTTGGGAAAGGGGGAAAACAACCACCATGATTCACCACTCTGTTCTACCACATCTCAGCTTGCTGCAGGACCTGCTGCTGCAGGGGGACAGGTGAGACCACCAGACCCCAGTGCCACCACTGACCTGTCACACCCCCAGCACTACACAGAGCCACTTGTTTTCAGCCCTGCTCCTCATTTTAGCCCCTCATTGTGCTTCAGATTTTAAATCAGTCTCCTCTTTGTCTCTCAGGGCTCTCAAAGACACTTTCAGTGTACAGTTTACACCATCAGCACTGTGTGTTTCTCGAATTTGGGTTAGTTTGGGTGAGTCAGTGAGTGAGCTCTTGGTGGTGACCCAGTGTTGCTGCCCAGGCTGAAGGGACACAGTGTCACTGTCACAGTACAGCAGGGAGAGAAGGCACAGCCAGGATGCAAGGAAACAAAAAAACTCACTTGTATCAACAACTTCAGTGTGCAGCTTCCAAGCCTCTGGACATCATCACCTACGTTCTACACCCCAGAAGTGATCTAGGAATGATCTACTGGGTTCAGCCCCTCATATTCAGGAGTCTCATGTTTTCCTGGCCAGTTTCTGCACTAAGCACCCACCAGTTCTTTTTTCCTCTCTTTCAGAGGCAGCCCAGTATCAAAAGCCCAGGTAGTGCCTGCCCAGAGCCTGGGGAGGGCCAAAGCCCCCCAGGCACAGGGAGCCACCCTGCCGCGGGAAAAGCTTCAGCAGGACTCCTTTATGTACAAATTACAGGCCAAAAGGGACAGGCCACAGAGGGGCAGTAAAAAGCTTGAATGGAAACACGAGGGGACACAGCAAGGTCAATTTACAGTGTTTATGTCCCTCTGAAAACACCCCAGCCCCTGCCCACCAGCGAGCTCAGTTGTCCACCTCTTCCTCATCGTTTTGTTCTTCTTCCTCCATCCTTTCATCATCATCATCATTGTCCTCCTCTCGGCTCTTATCTTGCTCCTCTGAGTCTGCCTTCTTGTCTTTATCTTTCCTGGCCTCTTTCTTTCCTTTCTGCTCACGCCTGTAAACTGGAGGAGAGGGAACAGTGAGGGGTCAGCACTGGCATGTGTGGGTCAGTGGCTAAGGTCCAATGTCCACTTGCTCTCCTGGCTTTTGAGGGGAGCAGGGAACTCAGAGCACAACTCACCCTACGAGCTGAGCTGTGCTGAGCAGCTCCATAGGAAATCAGGTTAAATTTCAGCAGAAAAATGCTGAAAAGGACGCAGGAGGTCACATTTACAGGCAGCACCTACGGCTTTCCTTAGATAAACATAATAGGGGAGTGAGAGCAGATGAGACTTTCTCAATCCTCATCAGTTGTGCAATAATGTTATCCCAGTCCCGTTAAGATGCACATTAGTTATTCCCCAGGCAAACTGCAGTGTAGGATGCTGGGCAAAGAGAAGAGAAACAAGACAGGCAATAAGTATTGCTTGTCCAGTGTTCGAGTGGTGCCTCTCAGAGTCCCTGGACACCCACAGAGCACGGTACCTTCTAGGGATTCCTTCAGAGGGGCCACAAATCTCTGGAACTCCATCTCCTCCATGGCAGAGAGCACGTCCCCAGCATTCAGGGTTTTCCTCTTCCCCTTCATGGCGAAGTTATTTGCACTAAGCAGAACCAAAAAGAGAAGTAATTGGGAAGGAACTGTTAGCAATTCCATCTTGTTTACTGAAGTCATAAGCAACTTTAAAAAGCCATCCCCTAAATATTTAGGCCTTTTTTATCATTTACTAAAGGAGGTTTGAGACATTTCTGTTAACACTGGCCATCTGTGCTTTCCCACAGTGTTAGTTTCTGCTCTCACAGACCTTTTCTACAAGCAGGAGAAGGAGAAAGCCTGAACCCTGGCTGTGACAGTTCCACACAGCCCTGGAAGCACCTGACACTAGGAAAGTGACTGCAGAGAATATGCCAAGCCACCCCAAAAATGTGACTGTGTCTTCTGTGGCAGCTCGTGCCCTAACACAGCTTTGTGATGAAGAGCCTGAAAGTGAGTCAAGTGCTCCTGCCTTTGCCAGGAAGGCTGTGCAGCCAAGCTCTAAGGTTAATGACAGTTTGGGACCCCTCTTTTGGGGACATGGCTGTGTCCAGAGCCCAGCTACCTTCCAGGCTGCTCTGGGCAGTCCAAACCCACCTGCTGCAGCCTGGCAGACTGGTTTACTCTATATAAACAGACAGTACAGAAAACAACAGTGGGAAAGAGTCCCCAGGTCAGTGGAGGTAAGTTATCAATCAAGTGCACCAAGCTGCACCAAGTCCTTACCATGATGTTGCATACAGCACAAACACACTTGCTGCCCGGGAGATTGCGCTCCTGGCTTCTTTGGAAATATTTACTCCATCAGGAAGCTGAAAAACAAATCCATCCTTTATCAGCAGCTGCTAAAAATGACTTAAACTCACAGAGCTCATGTGTCAGTTTGTTAAGGCTCTCAGAGGGCTCAGAAGTGGGAACTGCTCTGGGGTACTGTCACAGGAGCTCTGCTCCCAGGTGGAAGTCAAGGTCAGTAGGAATGTGTCCCTCAAAGGCACGGAGCTGAGGAGAAGCCCAGTGACTCTCGAGTTTGGGGTCTGGCCACTATGTCCAAGTAAGTCATTCTGTGACTACTCAGCTCCTGACATGCCTGCCAGGCCCAGATCCACTCAGCAACACCTCACAGCCACAGACCAAACGTACTAAATTAACCACTGGGAATTATTCTGGATTTTTATATAGACGTGGGTGGACTTGCGTGCTGAGGTTCTGGGGGGCCTGGTTCTGACAGTGCCGCTGCCGGCCGAGCAGCACATGTGGAGCATCCCCTGGGACACTGCTGGAGTGCTGCAGCTGCGGTACCCGCGGGGGGACAGCGCAGGGCAGAGCCCCGGGAGGGGACACAGCACGGCCCAGGGGCCGGGGCCTCCCGGCGCCGCCATCTCCCGGAGCCGGGTCCTGGCCCTCAAGAGGCCGGGATGTCCCGGAGCAGGGTTCTCCAGACGTCCCGCTCCGCTGGGCCGCGGGGCCCGGCACCCACCGCCTCCTTGATGATGCGGGTGATGACGGCGTTGGGCAGGTTCAGGTCCTCCGGTCTCTCCGCCATCCTGGGCCTCCTGTAAGGCAAACGCGGCGTCAGGAGCGCGGGGCTAGGGGGGATCCCGGCGGGACACGGGGATCCCGGCAGGACAGCCGGGGGGGTTCCCCTGAGCACACGGGGGTCTCGCAGGGACCCGGGATCCCGGCCCGGCCGTACCCAGCCCGGCCGTGCCCAGCCCGCGCTCCGCCGCCGCCCCGCCCGCTCCCGGCGCGCACCGCGGCCCTGCCCCGGCAGCGGGAAATGGCGGCGGCCGCGTGAGGGGCCGGCGGAAAGGGAACGGCAGGGAGAGGGAAAGGAGGAGGAGAGGGAGGCGTAGGAACAGGATACGGGCGGGGATAGGGCAGACATAGCTATAGGTGTAAGTGTAGGGCCAGGTGATGGTGCAGGGACAGATTCGTGTGATGATGTTGAAGGGACAGGTTCAGGTGATGATGAAGGGACAGGGACAGGTTCAGGTGATGATGAAGGGACGGGGACAGGTTCAGGTGATGATGAAGGGACGGGGACAGGTTCAGGTGCAGGTTTAGGTGATGATGAAGGGACAGGGACAGGTTCAGGTGGTCACACTGCTATCACCAGGGTTCGTGGGGGCTCAGGGGCTGTCGGGGCTGGGAACAGAGCCAGGGCTCAGGGGCACCCTGAGGATGGGGAGCTGGTGGAGCCCCGGGGCGGAGCTGGTGCCTCAGGGAATGGGTACCAAGATCCTGCAAAATCTTTGGGATCACCAAGATTCCCTGTAATGCTGTCTGGCACCGCTGGCATTAAGCACTAAGGCATTGCTGTATCCTTGGCCAAGAGCTGTGTTGCTGACAAAGTTCCAGCCTCTGCACCAACACAAATGTAAAACTTTTCACTTATTTGTACATTTTTAGCAAATTAATGTTCATTGGCTCTAATGGCTAATTACATAATTCTCTTCATTACTTAGCATTCTGTCTGCTCTTAATTCCTCACTCTTCATGCTAATCTGGGCCATACTTTTACTTATTTACTTATTACGTCATTACTTTTATAATATTTTTCTCAGTTGGGAATCTCCAACTTTCCAGGCATTAATCTCTTCTGCATTTTCTGCTTACTCCAACACCCTTGAAGGTAATAAATTTAAGCTCCTGGATGTCCAATCTCAAACTCCCTTTGGCTTTGTTTATTGGAGCTTGGCAGGGTTATGTTTAGCAAACTTGAGGTTTTGGTTATTTAGTGATCAAAGTAATTTTAAGGGGCCATTGAAGAAACTTACTTAGTGCTAGTTGAAAGTGGGCACTGGTTGCAATTAATGAAAACAATTAGTTGGGAAAGTTACATAATTTCCAACAGGAAATAACAGCTGTTTTCCCCCACACTGGTTTCTGGCCTCTTCCCTTGTTGCTGTGTGAGGGCACACGGCCTGAGTTCCTCCATCACTGCCCCACTGACCCCATGCCTGGCCTAAACTCTGTAATTCCATGAGACTTTATCCCTGTTGATAACCTGACCAGGTAATTAAGTAAGCTCAGAGTGCAAGAAGGCAGATTAATTAGGTGCTGTGCTGGGGTGGTACTTGAAATTGTGAGCAGTGGTTGACAGCGTAGCTCTTTTCCATGGAAAATGGGAATTTTCTATCATCAAGGGCAGTGTTACTGTTGTAGAGAGAGTTCACAGGAGCTTTTGAACCCAGGTGAAGGTGACTGTGGTGGACATGACGCTGTGCTGGGGAAGAAACACCGAGTACAGGGCCAGGACTGTGTGAGCCTGGGTGACTGTTCCAGATCCAGGATTAATAAACTCCATCCCTGCTGTACAAATTGTGTGTGAGTTTTGTTTTTAGCTCCTTTCCATGTGCTCTATTGCTAACCCTGGCTGCTGGGCAGGTGTGGTAGTGCTGGCAGTGGGGAGGCTGCATTGACACCTGGCAGATCGAGCTGCTGTGACAGTGACCGTGACAGACTCGGATCCTGGACAGGTGGGTAGCTCTGAGCTGTTGGTGCCCTTGGGAGCCATTGCTGCCCATTTTGGTTTCTGTTTTTTAGAGCATGAGGTGTTTTTGTCCATGAGCGGAGAACCAAATGAGGTGGTGGTGTGGGGAAGGGCTGCCTGGGGAAGGGCTGGGATGGACCAGAGCCAGGAATGGGGCTGCCCAGATCCAGGGATATGGCCCAAAGCTGCCCCATCCACAGCAAAGCCTGGGCTGGGACCATCCAGCTCTTGACACAACAGTGTGGCATGAGTCTGTATTTGTTTTTAATTACAGTTTTGGAGGTCGGTACATTGAACCCCAGGAAAGGACATTAAAGCCTGTCCTGTCCCACCCTTGCCATGGCAGGAACACCTCCCACTGTCCCACGCTGCTCCAAGTCCCAATGTCCAACCTGGCCTGGGACACTGCCAGGGATCCAGGGGCAGCCATCCTGGTCTTATATCCTGTGGGTCCAGAGCCTTTCTATTAAATCAGCTTTCTAGTCTTGTTTCACTGGCATGTGTAAAACAAAGAAGATGTTAAGTACGCAGTGCTCAAGTTTACTGCTGCAAGTCACATTTTACACAGGAACAAAAATGTAGTTCCATGTATCACAGGTGTAAATACAGTGACAGAGGAGCAGGACCCAGAGAGGGAAAGCAAAAACAAGAAAATACTGTCCCTCTGTACTTCAGGGAAATACTTGAAATTAGATATTTAGAAAACATCCTTCCCTGCGAGGGTGGGCAGACCCTGGCACAGGGTGCCCAGAGCAGCTGTGGCTGCCCCTGGATCCCTGGCAGTGCCCAAGGCCAGGTTGGACACGGGGGCTTGGAGCAGCCTGGGACAGTGGGAGGTGTCCCTGCCATGGTAGGGGTGGGATGGGATGAACTTTAAGGTCACTTCCACATGCTGTGATTCTGTTTGATGACTGCACAGATGTCAGGAGATGAACACTGTGAGTTTTAAGCCCGCAATGAGTGTGGGCGCTCCCTTAGCCTGCTTGTTTTTCACAAAATTTCACAAAAATGTGACATTTATGGTTTAACTGCAGGCACAGAGCTTACCCAGCTTACCCAGTGTTTGTACTTCTCAGAACCCACTGTGAGTACAGAGGGACTTGAATCTCACTTGACTCCTGTGAAAATGACACTCTTCAGTATCATCATGGCCAAAGAAAGAAATATTAATGAAAAAATACAGATTATTCCAATGCAGAACAGTCATTGTGGAATGTCTATCTTGTTTCCAGCACTCTTGAAACCCTATTTCGATGGGTGCCATCCAAGTGCTGTAAATAAGAGGCTGTTGATGCACTAGGTAACTCTTCCTCTCATAAACTCAGGGATGAGGTGTGCTGGGACGTGGTGCACAGGAGAGTTCTTCCCTCTGGGCACTCCCTGCCTCTGCTCCGAATGTTTTGGGGTTCCAGGATTAACTGTGAGGTCTTGAGCCTGAGAAGCGTGCAGTGCGTTCCTATCCCCGTGAGTCACTTCACACCTCTCCCTCCTCATTAGTGCTGAACAGACCCACCCGAGCTGCTGCTGCAGCCAGCTCTGGGTGACTCAGAGGGACAGCAGAGTGCTCAGGACAGAGCCAAAACAAACAGCAGTGGTCACAAAGCTGAAGGCAGGGACACAGGGACACATCCCAGACTGGTGTTGGATGAAGGCAGGAACACAGGGACTCATCCCAAACTGGTGTTGGATGAAGGCAGGAACACAGACTCATGCCAAGCTGGTGTTAGATGGTTTGCAATTACCAATTTAAATTTCCTTGGGTGACTGTCCATGACTGCTCTGTTTTCTATTTTTTTTTTTCTTTTGGCTGTGGAAGAGGAATGAATGTGAAACACTTGGCAGTATCCTTTCTAAAAGCAAATAAGCTTTTACTTGGTCATTAGAATCTCTAAATTTTTAAGTGCATCAGGCCTCTAACTTTGAGCTGGTGCCTGGAATTATTCCATCTTTCCTTCCCCTAAAGACAGGCCAGGCATTGCAGCCAGGAGCCTGGTCCCCAGAGGATGGACCTGTCCCTTGGAGATGTCACTCACTCACTTCTCTTCCTACCTCAGGCCCTCTAAGTTTAGCTCACCTCTCATGAAGGCCTCCGAGTGCAGCACTTTCACTCTCAAAATATCTTCCTGACATCCTTTTTTAAACCATAAACTTATTCAGCAGTTTTAGATGTCAAAACAGCAGCAGCCTCAAATTCTGCTGATTGAGTGGACTTTCCTATGTGACCTAAGAGAGAGACTTGGACAAATCCTGTGTGCCAGGTCAGGAGCTATTTTGAGCCACATGGACCGACTATTACATTAACTGTAACTTTGTTATTCCCTTTGGAAAGTGCTTTGGGAAGGAAAGCTGTAGGGTAACCTCTGTGTCACCTCTCATGGTGTTCATTTGGGTTTGTGCCACCATGGATCTTGCTGCTGTTTGTGCTCAGAGCCAGAGCTGGGCTGTGCAGCAGGGTCAGACATCCTCTCACCTGGACAGATGACCCTGGAAGGGAATGCCTTCCTGATTATGGCTAATGGGATCATGCTTAAACAATACAGGCAATAATCAGGCTGTACTGGGCTAATTGGTCCAGAATACCAATTAATCCACAGAGGTGGCTTAAAGGTGCCTCAGTAAGGCTGGGCTAATTGTGGGCCACTACAGAAATGGGATCCAGCTCCTTCTATGTCTGCCAAATGTACATTAAAGTTGACCCTACAGGAGTGGAAAGGCCTTGAATTAAAAATGTTTTGGGGCTGGGCAGCTATTTTGGAAAATGTCTCATGCCTGCTCTGTTGTGTTCTCCCCTGGGCACCACCTTCAGGTCATGTCTGACCCAATGGGTCTGCTTTTATTTTCTTCAGTATTCTTGAATATACTTATCTCCTTAAATATTCTTGTAAAGATTCCTTACTGAAAGGGTGTCACAAGCTCCCTGGGGAAGTGATCATGGCACCAAGGCTGCCAGAGCTCCAGGAACATCTGGAGGATGTGATTAGTCATAGAATTTAATTCTAGTCCTGCAAGGGAGTGGGGCCTGATGATTCTTTTGGGCCACTTCAGGCTGGAGAGACTCTGTGTGCCTGTTCCCATACTTGGGCTGAAGGGGGGAGTCAGGATCACAGTTCTGGGGGGAGCAGCAGCCCTTGGACCAGCACCTTCACTCTGGACCAGCTTAACTGACCATAAAAATGTTGGAGTACCTTGGTTTACTTAGTCCAGCCTGAGAATGGGGGGCTCACCAGGAATTCTCTGTCAAGAAAAGTGGCAACTTACCCCTTCCTGTTGTGCCCGAGGACAAAGGACAATGGCTTTAAACGGAAGGAGGATAGATTTAGTAAGATATTGCGAAGGAATTGTTCCCTGTGAGGGTGGGCAGGCCCTCACACAGGGTGCCCAGAGCAGCTGTGGCTGCCCCTGGATCCCTGGCAGTGTCCAAGGCCAGGTTGGAGCAGCCTGGGACAGTGGAAGGTGTCCCTGCCCATGGTAGAGGGGTGGGATGGGATGAGCTTTAAGGTCTCTCCCAGCCCCAAACCAGTCTGAGATTTCTGGCATTTGATCTCTGTCTTCCCCCATCACATGCCCTGGTCAAATCCATTTGGGTGCCAAATTCCAGAAATATTTGATTTTCTGTGAAATTGGTGAGCTAATCTGGCTCACTGGGAGGCAGAGCAGTGTCAGAAGCTGGGGAGAAGAGCCCATGTGAGGTACCTGAGAGGAGAGCTCAGCAATTTCCTGCAGCTCCAAACTGAGCACAGCAGTTCAGCTCAGGTGACAGGCAATAACTTCCTAAGCTGTTTTAAGTTCATTACTTTGATCCATTTGATCATTCTAAGGCCAAAAGCAGCATAATTCCCAAGAGACCTTTTGCTATATTGAAACCGATCTCTTTTATGAGAAGTGTCACTAAAGACCCAGCTTGGTTATTACATTGTTTTTATTGCATTAAAATAAATCAACAATGGATTAATACTCAGCATTTGTCAAAATGCTGCAGCAGGATTGGATGCTCAGATCATCCTCTAAGAGACCTGGAATGTCTCATGGTGCTGCTCTTCTGTGTCATTGAGAGTTCAGAGTGCAGAGAATGGTGCTGTGGGCTGAAGTGCTGCTGTAATTCACTGATCTTTTAATCAGGTTAAGGCTGTAAGACAGGTGTGTGTTAAACACCTGGCCTGAGAAAGTCCCACTGCCCTAAGAAAATGCAAAGCCAAGGACAAAGCTTGAGCTGGGAAAATTGTCAGGTGTTTGGGTACTGTTTCTAAGGCAGGTGTGTGCCCAACCTACTTTTATCCTGCACGCATGGCAGAAGGGAAAAAAGGATGAAAAAATAAGAAAAAAGTCGTTTATGATACCGCATTAGTGCTTTGGGGTTGGCATCTCCTCTTAAACTGCTCAGAGGCAATGGGACTGTGCTGTGTGCCTTTCCTGAGGAGAGAATCATGGAATCCCAGGCTGGTTTGGGGTGGAAGAGACCTTCAAGCCCATCCAGTCACACCCCAGCCATGGCAGGCACACCTTCCACTGTCCCAGGCTGCTCCCAGCCCCAGTGTCCAACCTGGCTTTGGGCACTGCCAGAGATGGGGAATCCACAACACACAGATAACCTAGGGTGCTGTGATACCCACTGCTCTCTCTAATTGCTGTTTCCTCACTGTGAAGGGTGACAGTAGAGGCTCTGCCAGCCCTAGAAGAGATGCTCTGTACAGCACGTTTCTGGAGGGATCAGGAAGCATCCCTGTGCCTCAAAGGGATCCCTCTCCTGAATTAACCCTGGCTATCTCCCTAACCAACCCCAGGGCAGCAGGGGAAGAAGCCAGGCAATTCCTGCAGGTTTAGCGGGTTCAAGACAGGTGAAAATGTGAACTGAAATAAAACAAGATCTTCTCTCCCACCTTTTCCCAGCAGCTCTCCTCCTACTGCTCTGCTCCTGGTTTATGGAGCAGCTCTTTCACAAGCCATGCTGTGGTCCCAGCTGCCTTAGTTTCAGCCACAGGTTAGCAGTGGCACAGGAACAAGATGAACTGTTTCCAGCAAGCTTGGCCCTGCCCGAGGATGGGCACAGGAACAAGTGGTTGTGCTCAGAGACTGTTCTGTGCTCTGCATCCCTGGTGAGCCACGAGGGGCTGTGCCTGCTCCTGCTCACGTGGGGTTTGTCACAGAGCCCTGCCTGCCCTAGAAATACTCTGTGCTTCCAGCCACGGCATCCTGAGCTCACAGAGCCATGCCTCAGAGCCCAGGAATTGCTGCAGGCTGCTTCCTTTGCATGTTCAGACTGTGCATTTCATGGGCAAGGGACAGAGAGGGAGGTCTAGAAAAGTGATCAGCCAAAGAAATTTGTTACACAAAATGACAGGTGCAAAATCCCAAACTCATCAAGTTTTATGGAGAGGCAGAGACACAGTTCTTGTAAGGGTCTGGATGTTGCCAAAATTCTGAGCTGAGTGCTGTGCTGGGATCACGTGCTGGCTGTGAGGACACTGTGGAAGGGGATGGATGGTTTTGTGCAGTGGGCAGGAGCAGCCATGAGGTCGGTGTTAAACCATGAGTTCTGGTTTAACACCCAGTGCACTGCTCTCTCCCAGCTGGGAGGGGCAATTTTCCAGGAATGTGGAGTTCTGAGTGCATCTGCCTCAAAAAGAGAAGACAAAGGAGCTGCAGGGTGGTAAAGGCAGCAGCAAAGACCATGCTGGGGGTGTTGCTGCTGCTGCTCTGGCTCAGATTTGGGCTCCAGCAGGGTGCTCTCACTCTCAGGATGCTTGTCCTCTAGGATATGAGCAGAGAAGGGGTGCTGCACCTAAAATACCCTGGCTGGAGGAGAAGCCTTCCTTGGGCCTCTGATTGGAAAATAATTTGCTAATGTGCCAGTCTGCCTCTTTGTTGGGTTCCTAACTGGAGTTTTCCAGGGACAAGCTCATCTCTGCCTGCTGCAGAGGTGGTGTCAGGGACAGCAGCACCTCAGCTGGGCCCTGGGGAAGAGGGGCTGCATCAATCCCACTGGAAAGTGCTGTGGTCTGTGTGTCTGCCCTAGATGCCAGGCTGTGCTAATCCCAGAAATCTGCCCTCAGGTTTGCCCTGAAATAGCCCAAACCTTCCTTCTTGCAATCCTCTTACCATCTGGGAAGCCAGATAATTTTTTCCCAGTCTGATTTAGTTTCTTTAGTTCCACAGGCAGCCTCAGCCGTGTGGGTTTTCTGTGTGCATATATTACCCTTTTGCCTGGAATAACTGTCTAAGCACGTGTTTGGATTTGAATATCCAACCAAAGGCAGACCCTAGTACTGGCAGACTGAAATTTTTGATGGAGAACGGTGTTAAATTTTAAAAGAAAGTCATTAACTCCCAGGCCAACCAGCTGAATGGGCAGTTTGCTGGAGACTCCAACAAAACTGCAGGTTAAGGTCAGCCCCGGCACTGGAATGTGAGAAGTTAGAAGGAGTTGATTCCTTGCTGTTGGGAGCCAGGAGAGAACAGGGCTATTGCAGCACCACCATTTCTTCCCAGCTTACAATTTAGTTTGTACCTTCCCAGACTGGATCTCTGCTCCCTTGGGACATTTATATACTGGTTTGGGTTTGGGTTGTCCCCACCTTTGCAGTGGTACTACGATCAAAAGCTCGTGGCAGCAAAATCCCAGCTTGGACATTGCTGGAGAGGATCCTGACCCTGTGTGGGAGCCATGGAGCAGCTGGGAGAGCCAGGGCTCACACGTGAGTGCTCCGGGGATTCCTCCCAGCCTGGGCAGCACTGTTCGTTCCCCTGGGGGAGGATGGATGGACGGACAGATGGATGGATGGATGGATGGATGGATGGATGGATGGATGGATGGATGGATGGATGGATGATGGCTCTGTGGGTCATGGGAGCCAGATCCTGGTGGCTGGAGGAGATGAGGGTCTGTATCTTTCCTGTGCCTATTGTGGGGGGCAGGATATGCCCAGATCCACGTGGGATCATGTTTGATCTCAGGGCTCTTTCTGTGCTGCAGGATGGAGGAGATTTGAATCTTCTGGATTTGTGTGTTAGGAGTGATTTCTGCAGCCAGTGAGCCTCAAACCCTCTGGGAGATGGGTAGGGGGGAACTTCATAGCCTGAGAGTCCTACGGAGACTCTTTATTATAATTTATTTATTTATTATTATTTTGAAAGCCTTGTCTCATGGGACTCTTTCACCCAAAGCTGTGAGACTGCCTGCTTTAGCTGGAGAGACAGAGCATTTATTACTGTCCTGTTTGCCTCTTAAAAGCCTTTTGCAATGAAGGCATGGAGAGAGGAGGCTTTGTGGGAGCCTAGGGAGCTCCTGGGAGACAGGGGGAGTGTAAACACCTTTGTGTGCTGGGAGAGCTGCTGAGAGGAGCCACACAAATCATGGTGCTGGGGCTCCCGAGGTGCTGTGCTGTGACAGGGACCAGAACATGGCAAGGCTGGGCAGGTAAAAACTCTGCTCCCACTCCAGAGGTTCAGGATGCCTGGAATTGTGGAGGGAATTATTTGCTGTTTGCTCAGGGGGCTGCTTGGTGTTGTCTGTCCTGTGGGTTGAGCTGTGCAATGAAAAAGGCAATCCCAGATTGGTTTGTTTTTACCCAGGGGCAAATAAACTTGCTGGGGAAAAGCTTTAATTTTGATGGGTAGCAGATGGAGATCAGTGGGAGTGTCAGCAAATGGATTCAGCTGAACAAATGAAGAGTTTTTGATTATCCTGAAAGCAGGAACATTTAGAAGTGCCTTAGAAATGACCCCGGGCCCCTGAGCAGGGCCACCCCACCTGTGCGCTGGTTCCTGCTTGTCCAGGACAGAGCCTTGGCATCATTTCCCTGTGTCTGTGGGGCTCTGGCATCAGCAGAGCTTCTGGGGCATGTGGCCAGGGACAGAGGGGGACCATGGAAGGGTTGTTCTTCAACCCTCCTGTCCAGGAAGTGACAGCAGCACTGTCTGTGACCCCAGGCATTCCAGGGCCTCTCCATCTGCATTATAAGCACATCCCTGGGAGAGGAGATTTGAGCCACTGTGAGGTTACTCTGCAGACCCCAGGGCTGAGATGATGAGGGGTCCTCAGACCCTCCCTGTGGGTAGGATGGGAGAGATAAATACACTTCAGTTCCTCTCCCAGTGCTGCCTGTTTAGGATGGGATGAAAATGAGGGTTGGAAGTAAAGGGTTCATCCCCACCCCAGCTCTTTATCCTGGGCTCTCTTGTCTTTCAGCAAGATGTAGTAGAGGATGACATCTCCAGTGTCAGCCTGTCACATTTTGGAGGAGCTCTGATGTTGGTGAATTGTGCTGGAGCTCAGGGCTTTACTGTTGGGAAGAGCCAGAGAGGCTCTCCTGACTGTGGCCCTGTCTGCAAGGAGAGTGTGAAGCAGGCATGGGGATGTGTTTTGGAATGCCAGAATGCAAATATCAACTTGGGCAGCTGGGATAGGCCACTGTGGGATGTACTGGCACTGTCTGTGGGCCTGGCCAGGTTGGCTCCAGGCTGGAGATCCTGACTGGGGTGCAGGGAATGCTCCTGCCTGCCAACAAAGGACCCTTCCCTCTCTGTGTTCCCCTCCTGGTGCTTCTGGGTTTTGGTGACTGCATTAATCCCTTCCTCAAGGACCTGCAAAGCAGCTGTGCCAGATGTAGGAAGCCAGATCTTGTTTTGGGGCAGAGAAGCTGAGTAGCCTTTTTCTTCCTATGCCCACCACATTCCACCAGACCTTGCCCTGGGCTTGCTGCTTCAAGTCCCTGGTGGAGAGGCAGGAACCAACAGCTGTGGCTTCCCTGTGGGTTACCAGGTCCTGAAGGATTCCAGAGGCTGCAGGGCAACTCTGGGAGTTTTGGGGCCACCAGGCAGACAGGAGAATTTAGGTGATGGCCCAGACTTGCAGGGATCAGTGTCACCAGGCTGCACCTTCTGCTTGCCCCCCACACCTCTGGCACTGCCAGCTGGGGAATGGGGATCCAACTTCCCCTGGATCAAATCCAGCAGTGGTGGGAGAAAGACAGAGGTACTGGAACTTCTCAGGAGTTCCTGCTGCTGTCTCACAGATGCTTCTGCTTGCTGCCATGTCCTGCCCTGCTTGTGCATCCCCTGCATTTTGATGAGGGCAGCAAAGGCCACTGCTGTGCTGGACAAACACGCAGCAATTACAGAATAAATCACGTCTTTGTTCTGGGCCCCCTCCTCACCCCACCCTGAACTCTGGATCCCAGTGGCTGGAGACACAGAAGGTGATAGGGAGCTGCAGGAGTGCTAAGCAGCCCAGCTATGCCCACGGATGTGCCTGGTGCCTCTTCCCTTGGGAAGAGCTGTGGTTGCAGGGGCTCCAGCAACACAGCATCCATGGGGATGGATCTGGGTGATTCCCAGGGCTGGAAAGGGACTCTCACAGCCTGAGTGAACTCAGCTCTGGGCCTTTTCTGCCCCACTGGTCACTGAGCTGCACATTGCCCTGCTCCCATCCTGGCTTGTGCCTTGCTGCTGTGCTGTGAAAAGGAGGGAAAATGAGGGCCCTGGCCCCTTTCCACCATAAAAGCAGGAGCTTTGCATGGGAGCTGGCAGCAGAAACTGTGCCAGGCCTTCCCCAGCTCTGAAGCCCCCTGAGGCAGCAGACCCTGGGCAGTGCTGGCTGGCTCTGGCTGGGTGCATCCCAAAGCCCCTGCAGGGTGCCAAGATCAGGCTGACACTGCAGGCACAGGCAGCCCCAGCAGAGCTGTGCTTTTAGTCTGGAGGCTGCAGAGGCTGCTGGGGTGGTTTTTGTCTCCACCAGTGCCCAAAGGAGCTTGGATTTATGGCAGTGGTACAATAGGTGTCTGTGGCAGTGATGGATTGGGGTGTGCAGAGCATTCCTCCTTCCTTCCCTCCCTTGTTTTCTCTGTGTCCCTCCTGTTGCTTTTCCTTCAGTTTTGGGCAGTTTTGCTGGTGGAAGTTCAGCTGAATCAAACCAGTGCCCCTGCCAAACTTTGGGGGAAAAGGCAGCTTTTCTAGTGAGCAAACAGCCTTTCCAAGCTGCTGCCTTTGTCTAGGAGCTGTGAAGATGGAGCTGGAGATATTTTGGGGTACCTGGAGGCAATGGGCAGTGTGTGGAAGGTGCTGTCCATCTGTCCATCCTGGTACACGCTGGCATGGGCTGAGGGGCAGATCCTGACACCAAAATCCCAGGCCAGGCTCCTTTGGTTTTACAGCTGCTGTGAGTGTGGCTCCATCAGGAGTGAGGGACAGAGCTCTGCCCCACTGGCCTTTGAGGGAGTTAATCTGGGACTCCAGGCTGGCTCTGTGTTAAGGGAAGTGTAAAGCACCTGAGCTGTACTAATCCTACCCTGCTCATCTCTGTGGAAGAAGCCTGGGCAGATGTTTCTGATCCTGCCGAGTTACTGGGCTCTGCTCTGTGTTGTGGCTGGGAGATTTCTCCACCAAGGCTCCCAGTTCTGGGTCTGTGCACTTTTGTCTGTCTCAGCATCGGATCCTGTGGCAGGTTTGGATGGCTGTGAGTGAGGAGGGCCGGGCTGGGCCTGCTGTGGCTTTGTCAGGGTGCTGGATATGAGGAAAGCATCCAATTCTCCCTTTTGTGGAGCCTCCTGTGAGCCCCAGCACATCAGCAGGGGTGGGCTGGAGCTGGTCTGAGCCAGAGTCTTGCAAGAGAGTCCAGCTCTGGGGCCACCCACAGAAGGACAGGGGGCTGCTGGAGCAAGTCCAGAGGAGGCCACAGAGATGCTCCAAGGGCTGGAGCCCCTCTGCCCTGGAGCCAGGCTGGGAGAGCTGGGGGTGCTCACCTGGAGAAGGCTCCAGGGAGAGCTGAGAACCCCTTCCAGGGCCTGAAGGGGCTCCAGAAGAGCTGGAGAGGGACTGGGGACAAGGGATGGAGGGACAGAACATAGGGAATGGCTTCACATGGACAGAGGGCAGGGATGGATGAGATATTGGGAAGGAATTGTTCCCTGGCAGGGTGGGCAGGCCCTGGCACAGGGTGCCCAGAGCAGCTGTGGCTGCCCCTGGCTCCCTGGCAGTGTCCAAGGCCAGGTTGGACATCGGGGTTTGGAACAACCTGGAATAGTTGAAGCAGGCATGGAACTGGACGGTCTCTATGGTCTTTTCCAACCCAGACCATTCTGTGATTCTAAGCCTGTTCTGAACATCCAGTTCAGGGCAGCATCCCCAGTGTCCTGGACAGCTGCTTACAGATTAATAAAGCCCTGGCAGGACTGGTCATCTGTTTTAAATAAAATAAAACTGTGCTGAGCAGAGCCTTTGGGATGCACCTGGTGTGTGGGATGGGAAGGGCCATGGAAGCCCCACCAGCTGGGGCTCCTGCCAGGGCTGACTCCCTCTGAACCAAGCTCTGTCTCCTGCTGTGACACTGCATCAAGTGAATTGCCATCGTTCCTCTCCTCTGTGCTCGCAGGGAAGTCTGGGGCAAGGTGGAGACAAATCTCCACAAAACTGAGAGTACAGCAGAGTCTGTGATGTCCCTGCTGTACCTTCCTACTCCCTGTCCTGCCGTGTCCTGCTCTCACCTCCTCCTTTCCCTGGCAGGCAAAGGGCAGAATCCCCCGGTGCCAGCAGGGACCAGGGCTGGACAATCCCTGCTGCAGGGAGCCTCGGGGAGCAGGAGGAGGATCAGCCGTGCCCGGGTGAAAGGGAAAGGTGAGTGAGGGGCGCGGGAGCGACCGTGGGCCAGAGCGGTGGTGGGGGTGTGTGTCCAGCTGCTGCACGGGAGATCGTGTTCTTTTTCATCCCGGAGAGTTCTGGGACAGCCCAGCCTTTGGGGAGGGTTTTCCCCGCTAAGAAACCATCTCCATCATTCCTCCACACCCTCCGGAGCTCAGCCCTGGTACCTCCCGGTGAGCTGTGGTGCAGCACCCAGAGCCGGGGGTGCATTGCCAGCTCTTGGCTGATGGAACGGGCTGCTCTGGGGTCTTGCACGGTGACTCCATACGCTTGGAGAGGCTGAGTGCCTCTTTCCTCGACACATGAGAGCCAAGCAGGTCACTCGTGCCTTGCCATCCCCCCTTTCCGGCTCACCCTCACAGAGCAGTTCTGCCTGCAGTGATGTCCCCAGGGTGCTGTGAGCGCTCCTGCCCTGCGCTGCTGCGGTGGGACAGTTCTTTAAACAGCAGAGGACGCGCAGCACACCCGCACGGGCAGTCCCAGCCATTGCTGACAGCAGGGAGGGCTTTCCCTTTCCCCAGCAACTCATTCCTGGGGCACCATCGGCAGGGTGGCTCCGGGGTCCGCGGGGGCGGGCAGGGCACTGTCCCCATCCCGGCACTGTCCCCATCCCGGCACTGACCCCATCCCGGCACTGTCCCCATCCCGGCACTGTCCCCACTCTGGCACTGTCCCCATCCCCGCACTCTCCCCACTCTGGCACTGTCCCCACTCTGGCACTGTCCCCATCCCCGCACTCTCCCCACTCTGGCACTGTCCCCATCCCCGCACTCTCCCCACTCTGGCACTGTCCCCATCCCGGCACTGTCCCCATCCCGACACTGTCCCCGCCCTGGCACGTGGTCACAGGTGCGTTCCGCATTCAAACCCGCGGGGCCGATGGGAGCCGCTCCATTCAAACTGCGGCGATTGTTCCGTGTCCTGTGGAAACCCTGCCCGGCGGGCTCGGCATGCACGGCTCCAATTACTGCAGCTCCTAATTAGAGGTGTCGTGCCATGGAGCCCGGCAATGTGCACAGGGTCTCTCTCTGCTCCCGCCGGGCCGGTTCCCTCCTGGGGACCTCCTTCTGCCTCAGCACGTTCGGTAAGAGCGGCCCCGGTTCGGGGAGCCCCTGGCTTGGGGAGCCCCCCGGTTCGGGGATGCCCCCGGTTCGGGGATGTCCCCGGTTCGGGGATGCCATCCCGGCCAAGGAGCCGTGGGGAGCGGCTGGGGAGCTGCCCCTCGAAGGAATCAGGGCCGGGCAGCAGCTTCTGCCTCTCTGAGCCCGCAACAAGGAGCGCCCTGAGCCCCGGTTCAGCCGCTGCGCTGTGGGAAGGGCTCTCCAGGTGTCCCATACCCAGCTCGTTCTGCCTCCTGGATGGACACGAGCTGGGGTAGGGCTGGCTGGAGCAGTGCCCTCGTTAGGGCAGAGCCCCGGCTTCGTTTTTGCTCCTTGGGGTCTTTCTGTGGCCGCCTCAGGTGTGCAGCGTGGGTGTGAGTGGCCCCTGGTAGCGGGGGCTCTGCGGGTGGAGCTGGCCCGGCCATGGTTCAGCTACGAGCCCCGAGGGAATTTGAATGTCTTGTGTGATGGTCGAGCTGCAGTGTCACTCACAGGGCAGCTGGGTGCCTTTTTGGGTGCTGCTTTTTAAACAGCAGTTTTGTTTTCTTTCAAAGCTTCTCTTGTTCTTGTGAGCAGAGCAGGGGTCATGCATCGCTTCCCAGGGATGCTGCTCCTTCCCCTTTTGGGCTTCTGAGTGCCAAACTGCTGAGGGCAGCTTGAAAACTGAAATCCTCCACTTTTTGTCTATAGGATATAGGCCAAATAATGTGGTTTCTGTGGTTCTGTATCCAAGTCCAGGCCAAACATCTTCTCTGCAGGCAGTTTCCCTTAAGGGCTGACCATCACTGGTGAGATGTGGAGTTGTATTCTGAGCTGCAGAGCCTGACAGGACAGGGCCAGCACTACCTTCTCACTGAGGGTGACCAGGAGAGAGTCTTCCAAAGGGCTGGTGCCAGGGCAGAGATTGTGGATGGTGATTTTGGGGTGCTTTGTGCCCATGGGGAGCTCCTGCCCAGGCAGGATCTGACACTGTGACCTTTGGCAGGAATCCCCACTGGCATTTGCACAGATAGTTCTTGTCTGGCCCAACCAGGGCAAACAGTTTTTCCTACAGTAAAGCAGAAAAGCATTTAAGAAGAACCCCAAATTTTCCATTTGTCAGAGACCATCAGTAAGGAGCAGGTTTCCCTGCTAGGTCTGCTCCCATAGGAGGTTGTCCTGTCCGTACCTTAGCCTGGCAAACTTAACTCTCATGGGTGGGAACCTGGCTGATTACCATCTTGTGCTTGTTCATGCCCATTTTCCCCTGCTCTCCTTGTGCCAGCTTTGTTTCTTGGCATGAATTGCCTCTCCTGGCCCTGTGGGTCCTGATGGATGGGGCTGGGAGCTCTCTGTGTTGCATCCCTGCAAGCCTGGCTGAGTCCTGCTCTGTGATGAGGTATTCACCCAGGAGCTGCATGTGGGTTCTCCCTCTGCCCTTCTTCCTGCACTTATTTGAATTTATATTAACCTTTATTTAACAGAGAGGACCTGGACATGTCAGGGCCTCTCTGCTGGAGCTTGTTTCCCTCAGTCCTTGTTAGGGATGTACCAGGAGATAAATAGAGGGGAAAAGGTTTCTCTGACCCTCTGAACTTGGATTGAAGTGGGAATGCAGCCCATGAACCTGCCTTGACTGTGTTCCTGCCTACCCAGGTCTGGCACCAGATCACTGCTCTGCTCATCTGACAGAGTGCCCCAGCTCTGTCTGAGCACAGACCTTGGCACAGCAAATCCCTCCCACCAGCTGCAGCTGGAGCATTCTTCCAGGAGCAGCTTCCCTCTCTGACCCTGGCCCTGCACAAGCCAGTGAGTGTCTCCCAGGCCTGAGCAGGGGTCAGTCAGGGGCTGGGGCATGCTGGGGGTTGTGATTTGTCCCTTCATGTGCTTGGGAGACACTCAGGAGCAAATGGCATAAAGAGGGAAATGTCCTCTGTTCCTCAAAGAGAGGAGAGCACCTGAACTCCCAAACCCTACTATGGCCAGTTTGTGTTTCTCCCCAAAAAGGCAGAGCTACCCCTCTTCTCCCTGTTCTCCTGTCCTTGGTGCTGTGCCAGGGGCCCTGTCCCCACATCAGTGACGCACACAGAGCATGGGGCTGGGGTGACCCCATCCCTCACTGCTCAAAGCTGTGGCCCCTGAGCTCCCCAGGAGCAGCCCTAGCCATCCCCAGGACAGGACAGTCCCCAAACTGGCATTCCCCCAAATTACCCAGCACAAAAACTTCCCTTCTCCTTCCCCTGTCCCTTCATTCCCCCTGACTCCTGCTCATGCTTGGCTGCACTGGGGCAGTTTCCTTCTGTGTGTGCTATCAGTGGAGCAGGCAGAGGGTTCCCACAGCCTCAGAGATCTGCAGATAGCAGAGGGGCTCCAGCCTTGTGCCCAAAGCCTGGAGGGGGAGAATGACACTGGGGGGACAATGTTAGAGCTATCCTAACTCATCCCACTCAGCTCCCGTGTTTATTCTCACCTGGCACTTGTACAAATGCACACAGACACCATTTCCACGTGTCTCTGCACACGTGAGCTGCTCAGAGGTTGGACCTTTTATTTTTTAATGAATGAAAAATGTGTTCTCTGAATTGTTTCAGGTTAAACAATCCCATCAGATATCCCCTCCCAAGCAAGCCCCAGCCCTTGGGTGTGTCTTTGGGAAAATGAAATGTTGGGTTTTAACTTGCAAGATGTCTGTGTGTCTGTACTTTATGTTTACTCGCCTGTAAATCATATTTACTCATTTGTTTGTTGTGTTTTGTAAACTGGGGAAGAAGTCAAAATGGAATCTTTTGCTTTGGACTAAGGGAAATATTATAGCAGTGATGGTTTCAGGCTTTGGATTCTCCAGGGGTGTTGGGAAATGTTTAGTTTTGGGTTGATCCAGAACAGTGACATGATTAGAGACCCTTCATTGCCATTAAAATCTGCACATCCTATTGAAGCTGGCAGGCCCAGCTCCCAGGGAACCTTTAGGGAGGACATTCAGAGGGGAGGCAACTCATCCTGTACCCCTTAACCATCACACCCAGACCCTGACAAAGACCGTGGGCTGAGCCTTCATGTCAGTCTGAGCCTTGTGGGGGATTTTGGGGCTGATGCAGAGTTGCCACTGCCTGGAAAAGCAAGGGAACGGGTGTGAGCAGGCTGGCAGAGCAGGGGTGCTGCCCTGGGTGCTCTGTCCTCACTGAGCAGGACACACCTTGGCTCTCCCAGCACGGACCTCCTGCCCATGGGCTGGGACCTGGAGGGTTTCTGGGCTGGCACACAGTGCTGCTCTCCAGCCTGACCCTCTGAGAGCTGGGAAGTTCCCCCTGAGCTCCCTGCCTGGGCTGGGAAGGCAGGATATGCCTGGCCCTGTGTGAGCCTTGCAGCTGTGGGGTGGGTGAGTCCTTCACCTGTCCTCACCTGTCCTTCATCCTGTCCTTCACCTGTGCTCTCCTGTCCTTCACCCTGTCCTTCACCCTGTCCTTCACCTGTCCTCACCTGTGCTCTCCTGTCCCCAGGCCAGCTGAAGCTGTCCATCGAGGTGCGGGGCCGGATGCTGGTGCTGCACGGTGAGTGTGTCCCTGGGGCATCCCAAAGTGGCCCTAGAGCCACAGGGGGCTGGTGGGGGACACAGCACTTCCAGGCTCCTCCTTAAAGCTCTTTGGAGCTTCCTGGCAATGACTCTGGGAACAACTTTGGAACTGGGAATGGCTCTGTGGTGCAGTTGGGAGCTCTTTCATTAAGAGACCAAACTGAATTTTCCAGAGACCTTCATTTCAGGGTGAACACTGTGTTTGCACCCATGTATATAAATTTATTTTCTTTTATTCCATATGAAGAGAAAAAAGGCAAATGCCATTTGGGAAGGAAAGTCTGAAATGCTTTGTCTCTGCCAAAACCATTTTGCCACATTTGCCAGGATTTAAAAACTGTTCTGTTACCTCCAAATGCTGCAGTTTTAAACTCCAGCAATATTTCTTCAATGAGTGTTTTGATGGTGATTATCAGAGAGGCCAATGGGAGTGTCAGAATTATCTCTTTTTTTGGGAAACACCTGTCTGAGGGTCTGGCACAGGCTTTACCCCAAATCCCTTCATCTGGAGCAGCCCCAGTGTGAGCTGGGTGTGAGTGATGGTCCCTGGCATGTCCCTGGCACATCCCTGGCACACCTCTTGTACATCCTGGCACATCCCTGGCACATCCTGGCACATCCTTTGCACATCCTGTATTTATAGCACGGGGGTGTTCAACGGGAAGTACAACAAACCCCTGCCCTTGTTTGTGGGCACCCAGTGGGTTCTGCCCCACAAGGAGGGATCACCCTACAGAGCAGAGCAGTGTGGGGTTGGAAGACGCCTTCCCTGCTGCTTTGGGATGTGACCATTTCATTTCCTTTCCAGTCATGGAAGCAAAAAGTCTGATGGGAACAGAATGCCGTGCATGTGACTCGTATGTGAAGGTGGGTTCTTCTAGGGCTTTGCTCAGGGAGCTTTGTGCTTTTTTGTGAGAATTTTGTGGTTGGCTCTTCCAAGCTTGCTCTGCACTGCTTGTTCCTTCCCTTTCCTTCTCCATCCTGCTCTGGAAGAGCATCCCCAGCATTCAGGGAGCTGCCTGGGCTCTTGCCCAGTGCTGGACAGCTCATAGGTTTTGTTGTCTGTGTCTGCATGAAGTAGAAAAGGGGAGGACAGGTCCCTGCTGAGGGCTGTGTCAACCATTAGTTGCAAGAATTAATGTCCCAGTGGGTGCCCAAAGCCTGGTGGGGATGTTTGTAGCACAGGGTGGGTGTCCTGCTGGGATGAGCACAGTACAGGGAGCAGCTACCCTGAGAGGGACTGCGAGTCAGACCCCAGTCAACTACACTTGTGTACATCACTCCTTGCTTTTTCTGCTCTTTTCCCTCCCTCCCCTGCCCCAAGTAGTTTTGTAATGCGATTACCTGACAGGCAGAAGGGTGAAGTGATGCCAACCACCCGTGAACGTGGGCTCAGCAGGATCTTTGTGCTCAGCCATCCATACATGTACCTGTGCCAGTCTCCTGCCACGGTAGCTGGGGCCGGTGCATGCTCTGGGAATGTTAACACACTGCTTGTTTTCCTCCCAAAGATGTCCATTGTGCCAGATGCTGACTGGAAGTGCAGGCAAAAGACGAGGACTGTGCCAGACAGCAAAAATCCTGTGTTCCACGAGCACTTTGTGTTGTGAGTATGGCAGGGCAGAGGCACCTCTGGGCCACCTGTCAGGACCATGTCGCACAGAACAGTGGGGACCCCATGCCTGATGTGCCAGGGCTCCCTCCCCATGCCAGGACCCTGTGTTTGGTTTTGCTTTGTGATCTCTAATAAACACTCGGCACGCCTGAGCAGCTCTGCTGCTGAGATGAGGAGTGACAGACATTATTCTGCTGGTATTTGTAGCTGAAGTGCCTTGAACTTTTGGGCAGAGCTATGCAGAGCTGTCAGCACACACAGCATAGTAGCACTGCTCCTGCATGCTGTGACTTTCTTGCTGGGCAGGAGTTGGACAAACACATTCCATTTCCTAGACCTGGCACCTGCAATAGTGTGAATGAGGAAGGTAAAAGGGTTTCCTACAGCTCCAGCATGTCTCTGCATGGGAAATGAGCTGCATGACTTAGTGTTTGAGTAGAGCTTGTCACTGCTGTGGAGACTGTGCCAGCCCTGTGACCCATGCAGAGGTTGATTTGGCACAGGGTGATGGCTTCAGAGCATGAACTATGGCTTGTTTCTTGCATTTAGGATGTTGGGTGTGTATGGTCCTGCGAAGTTATTTTTCCCCTGAAACTGCATGAGTGGTGTCCCTGCACCTGCCCAGGAGAGGTCACATCCCCTTTCAGGTGTCTGCCAGAAATGAGCAGATTGCTCCTTGGGGAGGTGCTGCAGTGCTCTATGCAGAGACTGGAGGAGAAGACCTGGCTGTGAGGAGGCTGAGGAGCCTGTGCCTGAGGGCAGCCCTTGCTGAGTACTCCTGGGGAGGCTGATGGGCTGTGCCCTGTTCTTGTTACAGCCCTGTGCAAGAGGAGGATGAGCAGAAGCGACTCCTGGTCACAGTCTGGAACAGAGAGAGGAATTCCAGGTAAGGGGCTGCCAGCTGTCATAGAATCCTCTTCAGATGGGGCTGTTGTGGCAGAGACCCTTCCCCCCGCTGTGGTCACCCCATGTGAGCTCCTCCAGGGCCCTGGGCCCTGAGGGCTAGCCCTGACCTCAGGGCTGCTCTGCTCAAGGGATTGGGACAGGGATGTCCCAGCTGGGCTCACACTTGTGGGCAGCCAGTGCTGGTGAGCACCATGGGCAGGAAACCCTGCCCTTGGCACTCTGTGGCCATTGCTGCTGCTTAGTAGCCATCATCTGGGTCAGCATTTAAACTCCTGCAGCCACTCGTGCCTGCTGTGTTGGCCAGAGCTGGGTGGGGCTGTAGTGGACTGGGATATCCCCTCCCTCTGGGGACAATGCAGCGAGGGGCACCAAGTGGCCTGGCACCTTGCAGGCTGTGCTGCCAGCCCAGGGAAGTGCCGCCTGTCTCCTTGGCTGAGCTCCTGCCATCACCAGGAGGGCTGGAGGTGACCAGGGTGCTCCAGCTGAGCTCCTCCTTGCCCTGCTGCAGCTGAGCCATGTGCTTACACCGTACCTGCTCAAACCACAGGGCAGGGGCACATCCTGGGCACTGCCTGGCATCCAGCATGGGCAGGGATAGTTGGAGACTCCCTGAAAAGGGGTGCAGTGGGAGATCTGGTGCTTCAACAGGTGTGTGCTGACAGTCCCTGAACTCTGGTTGTCCTGCAGGCGGAGTGAACTGATCGGCTGCATGAGCTTTGGTGTGAAGTCCCTCCTGTCCCTGGACAAGGTACCTCTGTGTCCCAGTGCAGGGTGCAGGGCTGGGGCATGGCTCTCTGGGGTCTCTGGGCTGGGTGGGTGGATGAAAACAGGCTTTTCCCAGCATGGGAGAAGGTACCTAGGGAGTTCCCTGCTCCCAGTGCCGGTATGGATAGTCAGTGTGTGACTGGAGTTCGTGTGGTTGTTGGAGATGGGTGGGGAGGCTGTCAGAGAGGGGGAACAGGGGATGTCAATCCCTTGAGCAAGGGCACTGAGTGGCAGCAATTGGGGGTGCACAGAGATGTCCCCAGCACATGCTGGCTGCTCACTTTGCAGGGGGGGAGACACAGGACGTGGGGCCAGCCTGGCATGGGTCACATCTGACACGTGGGTGAGTGGGTGTGATGGTGGGACACGTTCAGGGGTTTGCCTGATCCCCAGCACTGTGCTGATGGGCACAGGGCACACACAGAGGTTTTTGGCAGTTCCTGCAGGAATTCCGTGCCAGAATTGCTGTCCCTGCTGCTGTGGGTTTGGTCACAGTTCTGCTGCCCCAGCCTGGCTGCTGCTGTTAGTACAGCTGGCTCTGCCTTCCTCTGCAGGGCTCCCGTGGCCACCAAAGCATGGGTATGCTTCGTCCCAGTGGCCAGTGGGGAGAGATTCTGTCCCTGAGCAGCAGAATATCTCAGCAAGCTGAGGGGTTTTGTGGCGGTGTTACTCCATCCCCTGAGCTCAGAGAATCACAGAATATCCTGAGCTGGAAGGGACTCACAGCGATCATTAAGTCCAACTCCTGCACAGACAATCCCAGCTGGTGCCTGAGAGCATTGTCCAAACGCTCCTTGATATTTTAAATTTCCACACCTGAGGTGTGGACATTTTCTTCATGTCAGGAGACTAAAGAGGATCTGTTGGTGAGGGTGGCCTGAGAGGTGGGTGAGAGGTGGCTTAAGCATGGCCTCCTCTGAAATTTGGACAGGTGAGGTGCAGCTTTTTTAAAACAACGTGGTGCTCCTGGGACCTCAGCAAGGCTGAGATGAGGTCCTGTCCCCTGGCTGCTGCATGAGACTGCTGGATATCCCTCTAAAAACCTGGAATCTTGTTGCTTCAGTGTTGCTCATTCTGCCCTTGCAGGGAGGATGGAGTTTTAGCTGTTGCTGAGGGAAGGAGTCTGTGAGTGTGTGGGCAGGTCTGGACACCTCTGTGTGCTGTAACTGGGGCAGCTCCAGCCCTGGCTGGGGTGAAATGGGGCTGAGCATCTGCCCCTGCATGCACAGCTGTTTCCCTCCCCACAGGAGATCAGTGGCTGGTATTACCTCCTCGGGGAGGACCTGGGCAGGACCAAGCACCTGAAGGTGGCCATGAGGAGGTTGAAGCAGAACACAGGTGTGTCCCACCACAGGAATATCCCAGGGGGTGTTGGCAAGGCTTGGAAGAGGAGTCATGCCTGTGTCTGAGCCTGTGTATGGAGGAGCCTTAGCCCCACAGGCACTGCTCAGCCCTGTGGTGCTCAGTGGGCACTGGGATCCCAAAATCTTGTGGGGTGGAGATCCTGGCTGATTCAATAGTCCCTGCTCTCCCCTTCAGCCTCACTTCTGGGGCTCTGTGGTGACCCCAGCCCTGCAGCCACATCTGTCCCTCTTGCTTGGCTTGTTCTCATGCTGCCTCCTGCCTCTCAGACTTTGGGCTCATTGCTGTGGCCACACTTTCTTTGCCCCTGGGGTCTGTGCTGGATGGTTGGGAGCTTTTTCTCCTGCCTTGGCCTTGCAGTGCCGCAGGGTGTGGAGGAGCAGAGGCTGGAATGGGGCAGGGTGGGACAGCAGTGTCACCATGTCTCAGGTGTGCAGCCACTCTCAGCTGCTGCCTGGAGGGGATGTGCCCATGACGTGAAAAGGCCTCGTGTGCAGTGTGGGATTGTCAGATGTGCTGTCACACTCATGGGGCCTTTTCCTTTTTAAAAATTCTTTTTGAAATAATTTCAGAAGTCAAGCCAGGAAGTCCAAGTGCAGCCCAGGAGAGGCAGGATGCTGTGACCCTGCAGCAGCTGAAGGTGGGTGTGACAGGGTGTGAGCCAGCCCTGGGAAGATGTGGGGTCGGGTGCCTGCATGAGGGTTGGCAGATGAGCCAAGGGACAGTATTTTAGAGAGGGTGATGCTGAGGTGAGAAGCTCTGTCACCTCCCTGTTACACCATAGCTGTCTCAGGCAATTTGTTACCTCAGTCAGGCTCCAGCTGGTGGAGGGGGGTGATTTGGGTGCTTACCCCCATTGCCTCTGGGACCTCCTGTTTTTCCAGTGTATTCCCACTCAAGACAAAGCACCAGCGCTGGGATGGTGGGACTGGGGCTGGCAGGCTCCTGCTCCACAGCATCGGCCCCTGCCCGGCTCCGTGGCTCCTTGTCCACGTCTGCTCCTCTCCTCCTTCCAGGACCGTGTGCTCTGGGAAGGGGAAGGCCCATGGTGGAGCCTGGGTGATTTATAGGAGAGGCAAGGATGGGAAATGGGAGCACAAACACATGGTTTGCATCGGAAACGGGGCTCGGGTGGCCCCGTGATTTATCTGTGCCGAATTCCGCCCTGTGCTTCCCTCAGCTGCATTTGCAGTTATTTGTTTTACAGCGCAGGGCTGAGCAAGACAAACAAAGCCAGCGCCCCTCTCCTCCCTTCCTCTCCGGCAGTCGCCACTGACTTGAAAGGTGGTGGCTGGGAAGGAAGGCTGCTCCTCCTTCCAGCCCCAGCCCCAGCCCCATCCCCAGCCCAGGACAATGCTCTGAAGGCTCTGCCACTGTGGCTCCCCTGGGAATGCTGAGGCTCCTCTGCTCCTTCCTTTACCTCCCTGGTCCTGCCACCCTGGCTACTGTGCAAGAGAACCTGGATTCTGGGTTCCCTCCAGCCTTCCCTCCTTTTTCATCCCCGTGTAGGAGTGTGGAAGATGTTTTCTTCTCTGTTGGAACCTCCTCTCCAAGGAGTTGTGCCCAACTCTGGCAGTGTGGCAGCTGAGCCTTGCTGGATATCCTGCTGCTGGCTGTGCTCAGAGTTCCTCTTGGCCTTTATTTCCCAAATTCCACCATGGATGCAGCTCAGTTGACCTCGATGCTTCTCCCTTGGTGACTTTATGAGCACAAAGCACAGGGACGTGCATATCCTCTGGGTCTGTGCTTTCAAAAACAAACTCTGCTTTTTATTATTTTTTTTTTTTTTGCTTCTGTAAACCCAAACCTCTGATTTTTTTTTATGAGTGTGGAGTCGTGTCTTTCATGGAGCAAGGCTCTCACAGCCAGTGCCTGTGAAACGCCGCTCAAACATCCTCCAAGTGTTTGTGAGAACGTCGCAATAACAAAGTGCTCCGTGCGCCTGAAGAATGCCACGGGAACAAAAGCCACATCAACAGAGCTGGGACTAGGGAATACTAAAGAGTTGACAGGAATTTTAATATAAAACTCTCTCCCTTCCTCGTCAGTGAGGGTTTTCAGGAAGCCTCTGGCTTATCGTAAAGCGGCATACAGCGCTCACAGGGGCTGGGGAGGTGAAAGGTGGCTTCCTGCCATTCTTCTCGGGAGCTGGGTTCCCATGGGCGGTCATGCCAGTTTGACTGGGGCTCCTTCCACGCTCGTGCGCTGCGAGGAGTCCGGGATCACTGCGGGAACTGCGGGGTTTTCATGGGCTCGCGGCGAGCCGGGGGTGCCAGCCATGAACCGCTTCCATGGACTCTGCAAGGTGTGCTCGGAGCGGAGGTACAGGCAGGTCTGTATCTCCCCTGGCACGAGCCCTGTGCCAGCCTGTGGCTGCAAGCCTTGGGTGTTTTTCTGGGTGTCTGGGAGTTCTCTTACCTGAGCTCTGTGGGTGCTGCTTGTCAGGCATCGACTGGATATCGTTGCAATTTGTAAGTTATAGTGAGGATAGAGGGAAAGCGTCTTCACATGGGTGCTTGTTGCTGCAGTGGAGAAATGGGCAGAGAGGGATGCTTTTTAAATATACAGAAATTATTTATATATATAATATATGTAAATATAAAAAAATGTATTTACTGTACAACTTGCAGGTAGCATGCTAACGGTAACAGTGTTTAAGCTGCAAGGTGTTAATTAATTTCCCTCTTACTAGAGAAGAAGCAAGCACAGCAGGCTGCTACTGCCTCTTTTTAAATGTTTTTGGGAGCTGACAGCACTTGTTTCCTGAGGAGTAGTTTGCTGTGCTGGTTCCAGTTCTCCCAGTGCACAATGCCAGGTGCTGCTCTTCCATGTGCAGGTCCCAGTCTTCCGCATTTTAAAGAAATATTCTCTCCGTGGTCTGGATTGGGATTCCCAGCTCAGGGTCAGCTTCTCCCGTTGCTCCTGAGCTCATCATTCAGGTTATTCCAAAGCTGCTGTGAGGGACAGTAAATACTGGGAATTACAAAAGCAGTGGAATTCCAAACCCAACTGCCCCCTTTTTTCCAGGGCTGTAGTGACCATCTCATGCAGGAAAGCTGGTCTGCCTTGGCTGAATAACAACTGACTCTGCTTTGTCTCTTAGACCTCCTCAAGTCTTTAATTTGAAAATTTCCTCTGCTTTTTTTGGCAAAGTTTGGGTACAGCAAGCCTCCCCACCCACCTCCCGGCTCATGGCAGATGCTCATAGCTCTTTAGTTCTGTGTATAGCAGCAAAAATGGACAAAAAATAGGCAATCACTGCCTGTGATGGCCATGATGGTGGGAACTGAGGAGCATCAGCAGGGAGAAGCTGCAGTGGCACAAGGGCAGGTGAGGGGCAAGGACAGCCAGCTCAGGGAGAAGGAGACCTAACACGGGGGAAGCCTTGAGCTGGGAAATGCCTGTGGGGTCTCTGTGGTGGGAGAGATGCTGGGCTGGCTCTTGAGGTGTGCTTGGTGCTGGAGAAGAAATCCAAGGATATGGAATATCCTGAGCTGGAAGGGACTCACAGTGACCATGGAGTCCAACTCCTGGCTAGACTGAGCTGTGAGGTTCATTCAAAGATGCAGAGCCACCTCTTTGAGGAACCAGCAAACTCCAGAGAGAAAAATAGTCAGTGTAGTGGGACTGGATCTGTGTTTTGATCCTGCCAGGGAAAGCCAGTTTCTCTTTTGAAGCCTGATTTTATGCTGAGCAATCACGCAGGGACAAGGTGCAGGGAAATGAAATCTCACTGCCTTTGCCCTCCCATGGTAAAGGAGTGAGGAACCATATCACTTCCTTGGCAGTTTCTGCTGAATTCCCCATCTTCCTCTGCCTGTTTGCTCTCAAAATAATACAGGTCAGATGCTGGGTTTTTAAAATTTTCTTCTCTCTGTCAGTGAAACAAGCATCTTGACTAATGTCTTGGGGGCTAATCAGGTATTTACAGGATCTGTCACGCTGAGCTGCTGCTGGAAGCCAACATCAAAAAAATAGGCATCATTTTATTAATAAGTTCAATGCTCCTCAAATCAGGAGGAGAAATGAGCCTAAATCAACCCAGCATCCATCCTCTCCAAACTCAGCAGGGGAAAACATACTCAGCCCAGGGAAGAGTGTGATGCACACAGATGTCTGGAGGACAGGAGCATGCTGAGCTTGCAGCTCCCTCCGGAGCAGGGGAGTGCTGCTATTTCTGTATTCTCCAACAGGAAATGAAATGTTTAAGTGACTTGCTTAGAGAAGACAGTGTCAGGGACAGACTGCCAGGTTTTCCTTTCCAATGGCTTCTCACAACTTTCCTTACACTTGGAAAAGTTGAGAGCATAGTGTGTGCTAAATAAACTCTCCTTTTATGGAATTCCAAAGACCCTTGGCTCAAACTGGCGCTGCCTTTTAGCACCCTTTATCCATGGGGGTCACAATGACAACCCTTCCCCATTTCTAAAATGCCATGTGCCAGCATTTCCAGAGGTGTGGGGCAGTGTGGGAGAGAGGGGGGATCACCACACACAGTGGCTGCTCTCCCACCTGACAGGCTCCGGTGTCTCCCTGCAGATCACGATCCCTCGGGGCACTGATGGCTTTGGCTTCACAATCTGCTGTGATTCCCCAGTCCGTGTGCAGGCAGTGGACTCTGGTAAGAGATTGGATACTTTTCAACCCTCTTGATGTGGAGGAATTATTGCTCTTTTTTTTTGCTTTCCAGAGCTGGTTGTAATTCTGGAGCTCCCATGCCTTGCAGGACTCTGGGTACCTCCAAGAAACTTCATTAAATGAATTCTCTGTTGCCTCTAATGAGGCCAGAAGCCCCTGGGTTAGCACTGTGTCACTATTTTGCAGTGTTTTTCAGTAACTTCCAGAGATTTTTGTTCCCTTCCTTCTCCGATCTGAGAACTGTCTGTCTGATTGGGTGACCTTTGGAAATTATTTGGGGGGAAAACAGGTCAGAGGGGAGCAGGATTGTGGGAATCCTCAGTTCCCTGAGAAGATCCTCTTGCTGTGGACCTGTGGGATAGACTGGTGTCTCCAGTGTGCCCTGTTGCTCCCCACTGCACCCCAGGAAACGCAGGAACTTCATGCAGTAGCTCAGAGGGAGCCCTAATGGCTCTGTGCTGGTGCTCTGTGTGTGAATGTGCTGCAAGGTGAAGCTCCAGGCTGGCTGACCCCACTTCATTTTCAGGTTTGGGTGTCAGATGGGGTTTGGGGGAGTGAGTGGTGCAAACTGTGGAGCTCTTTGGGTGCCTCCAACCTTCCAGGGCTTCTCCTCCCACTCAACCTCCTGCCTGGCAGGTGACTGGAATTTGTCCCTCTCAGGTGGCCCAGCAGAGAAGGCAGGTCTGCAGCAACTTGACACGGTGCTGCAGCTGAACGAGCAGCCTGTGGAGCACTGGAAATGTGTGGAGCTGGCACACGAGATCCGGTGAGTGTTCCCCAAAAGCCCCAGGGCAAGGAGAGGTGGTTTGAGGGAGCCCAGGGCAGGGCAGTGGGAGCACTGAGTGACTGTGGGAAGGGGAAAGCTCTGAGTGATGCAGGATACTGGGAAAGGATTCCCTGGAGGAGAAGGAAGGATGCAGGATAGAATTCTTTGGAGGAGAAAGAAGGTTGGAGGGGCTGGGGAGCATGGGAGAGGGGCAGAGGCTTTGGAGGGAGGAAGGGCTGCAGGGCTCATGCCTGGACACGGATGCTCCAGCCCTGATTTCCACACCCCATCAATCCCATCTGATTTCCCATCCCAGGAACTGTCCCACAGAGATCATCCTCCTGGTGTGGAGGCTGGTGCCTCAGGTGAAGCCAGCACACGAGGGCATGACCCGCAGGTCCTCCTGCAAATCCTCCTACGACCTGCAGTCCCCTCCCCACAAGCGGGAGAAGAACTGCCCCGTGCAGGCGGAGCAGCGCCGCAGCTGCCACATCCTCTACGATGGCACCGAGGGGCTGGGGCTGCACACCTGGGACAGGTACACGGAGCTGGGCAAGCGGGGCCAGAACACCCTGCCAGCCCTGTCCCGGGTGCCCTCTGCTGCAGACCAGAACTACATCATCCTGGCTCCTCTGAACCCTGGCAGCCAGGTAGGGCTTGGGGGCTGCACGTGGCTCTGTGCTGCAGCCTCTCCTGGCCCCTGCTTCAGTCTTATCCAGCATAATCTCTAAATATTTGCCAGTTTTACAAGCCACACCTCTGTCCCTTGGTGGAGCTTTTGCTGTTTTCCTAAAATATTTCCCTGAGGGCTCACCCCAGGCATATGGGGAAGATGTGGGGTGTGTTAACTACTGCACAAGACCACGCTGCAAATCACTGCTCTCATTTTCTGCTGCAAAAATGGCGTTTTCCCCTCTGAAGTGCTTTGGCTTGCCTGGGTTTGGCACCTTAACTCTTGTTGTTGTCACTGTACCTGAGGCCAGCTGCAGGTGACCGTGTCCCCTCTGTCCCTTACAGCTGCTGAGGCCGGTGTATCAGGAAGACAGCACTGCTGTGGGTAAGTTGTCCCTGTGCTGGGACTGCTGCTCAGGGCACCCAGCTCTAAGGTGGTCTTCCTGGCACCATCAAATCCTTGTCAAACCCTGCAAAGGGCTCATGGTTTGAGGGCAGGAGCAGCCCAGGGATTTTGGGAGGGATCATCTTCCCACTGTGGCTCAAACCCAGAAGCACAGGGGAGCATGCCATGAGGTAAGAAGGTCTGTGGAGCTCACAGAGGCTGCTGCTGGGGATTTCACCCAGGCCAGGGTGAGAAGATAAAGTGTAAGAGCTATGAGAATCGTGGTTCCCCACGTGTCCCTGGGCCCGTCTATGGTGTGCTTTCCTCTTCGGCCATGAGGCCTTGCTGGGAGAGCTGAGCCCCTGCTCTGAGACTCCCTTCAGTGCCACAGGAGGGAGGATGCCTGTGGCTCACATCAGTGCCAGCAGAATTGCAGCTGGTTGTGCCAGCTTTGGGGAATATTCAAGCCCTGGGCTGCTGCAAGGTCTCTGGCAGTCTCTGGGCCAGCTCTTCTCAAAAAACCTTTGAAACGTAAACTCATAGCATACACCACACCTGTGACAGGAGTGTATGGGATGTCTGGAGCTCCCTGGGGATGTTTGGATTTGTGGGAAGAGTGGGCTGAGATGGTGGCAGGACTGGGCACTGCCGGAATCCAGGTCCATGTGGAAATACCCCTTGTCTGCTCATGGATTTGGGAGCTCCGGGAGGCTGTGCTTGCACCCTGGCCTGTCTGGATGCCCTCAGGATGAGCTGTGTATGCATCCTTAGGAGAGCTGAGCTCTTGGAGGAGAATGAATCTCTCAGCATTCCCTGTCTGGAGAGGACACAACTGGTGCTGTCTCTAAGGTGGGGCAGTGTCCAGAGAAAGCTGAGTGTGGGGCTGACAGAGCCATGGGGAGAGTGCTGGGGAGCAGGAGGGAGCAGTTGTGGGTGCCAGGCCTCGTGCCTTGGGTGCTCCCAGCCCTGGAGCTCTGCAGCCAGGAGAATTTTCCACTCTCAACTGTAGGGGATGTTTTGTTCAGTGGATAATTGCAGCTCTTTCCTGCTGTTTGTGGATCCTGTGAAAAGATGAGCTGGACCACGAGGACTTGTTCTTACAATGGGGTGGGATTTAAAGGGCTTCGGCTTCTTCCCATAACAAACTTTCAATTTTTATGGATTTGTTTTTAATTATTTAATGTTAAGTTCAGAGGGAGGAAGATATCGGGTAACCTGAGCAGGGATGAAGTGTGGCAACACAGAGCTGCCCACCCAGTGACAGGACCTGACATTTGGGTGTGTTTCTGTGCCAGGACCTGTGCAGGTGATTATTTTCTTTGATAAAACGAGGTGATTTAGGGATAAGAGCAAAAGCAAATCCTGAACAGCCCAGACAGATCTTATCTGCCCTGTGCTGAGCTGTGTCTTGTGCTTCGATGTTATCTGGCAGTGCAACCAGGAAAAGGGGAAAAGGGAAAATGTCAGGATTAATGCACTTAGAGGTGGAAACAACCTCTTAGGTCATGAGGGTCCCCCCCAGCAGAGAGGCAGCTGCTCCTGCCAGCAGTAAACAGCCTAGCTGGCTTCCCAGCCCAGCACTGGCTAGTTCTGCTGCCTTTATCTGGGAGTAAATGTGCTATTTCCTAATACTTAATGGAATATGTAATGCTGGGCAGGCTTGTGTGTTTGCTTTGGACAAGACCTTATCTGCCCTGGGCCATGGTCAGGAGTGTTTTGGCTCATTTCTGCCTGGGAAGGTTCTGGGCATCTGTTACAGTAAAAAGCTGCTGTGGTGGTGGCAGAGGCTCTGGGGCAGCTGCAGGGAGGGAAGGAGGGAACTGAGGGTCCCTAGGGAGCTGCAGGAGGGATGCTCATTCCTGTTCCTGAGACATCCCTGTGGGGGAGAAGGAGAATGCTCCAGCTCCTCACCTGGTATGTTCAATCCCAGTGTAGAGCTCTGGCTCAGTTCATCGCCTACAGGAGGGAGGAAGGAAGGAAATACATTGATTTTTCAGTGGTGTTTCTTTTGAAGATGTGAAATTTTGGTTAGAGAGCCATTCAGTTTCTGTTGGATCTGTTGCCTGTGAGTTTTAGGGCAGAGCACAAGTTGCTGGGGTCCAGCAGGATGTGGTCTGGGCTCTGCTCGAGCAGCTGAGGAGGGAGTGTGCAGGAGAAAGCCTCTTGTAATCCTTCCTTTGAGTGAGGATAACTTTCTTCAGGGAAGAAGGACAGACTGAAAACCAGTCAGGCTGCTCAGACCTTTTCCAGCCCCAGAATGTAATGCTGAGGAACAGAGGATGATGTGATGCCAGCTTCATGAACAATGAGGTCATCCTTTATAAATACACCCAATGTCTGAATAACCATTGCTGGCAGCAGCAGGGACTGATCCCAGCCATGAATGTGTTTGTAACTTCTGCCTCTTTCTCTGACACCTCCAGTCTCAGTATCTTCTGAGAACTGCCTCATGTCATGTCATTCCTGCACTTTGCTAGCATCCATGCCCAGAACCCAGAGCAGGCAGGATTTGTGTGGATAAAAATGTTGAAGTCCATCCCGAGCTCTCCTGGAGCCCCTTTAGGCACTGCCAGGGGCTCTGAGCTCTCCCTGGATCCTTCTCCTCTCCAGGTGAGCACCCCCAGCTCTCCCAGCCTGGCTCCAGGGCAGAGGGGCTCCAGCCCTTGGAGCAGCTCCATGGCCTCCTCTGGACTTGCTTCAGCAGCTCCAGGTCCTTCCTTTGCTGGGACCCCAGAGTGGGGCAGAGCACTGCAGGTGGAGACTCACGAGGGCAGATCAGGGGGCAGAGCACCTGGTGGGATGTGTTGGCCTGCAGCAGAGCTTGCTGTGGCCTCCCTCGGGTTGAGTTTGTACCTTCCCAGCCGTGTCTGTGCTGCTGGTGGCACACACTCAAGTCCTCAGGCCACCAAGCAAGGGGCTGTGGAGCAAAACCACTGAGGGGCATCTTGTTTCCCATTAGAAAAAATTGAATCAGTGCTGTTATTTCAAGAATCCCTGGGACATCTGGATAGCTGAGTGATGCCTGTCCCTGCAGCTCTTGGCTCCACGGTTTCCCAGGATTTCTTCAGCCTGGGAGAGCAGGACCAAGCTGGAATGGGCAGAGCTGGAGCTCCCTCCTCATTCTGTTTCCTTCTGCCTCCTCTGTCCATCCAGGGAATGGCTGTAAAGGGAAATCCCACACAGGCTCTGGGAGGAAATCCAGGCTGATGAAGACTGTGCAGACCATGAAGAGCTATGGGAACTACCAGAACTGCACCATAGTGAGGCCTCACATCCCCCATTCCTACGGCACCTACGTGACCTTGGCTCCCAAAGTGCTGGTGTTCCCCATCTTTGTGCAGGTCAGTGCAGCTGGAGGGGGGCTGGGATGTGATCAGTGCCCAGCTTGGGGCTAGCCAAGGATCTCCTTCCCAGCAGGATCCCTGTCATCCTCAGCTCTCCTCTGGAGCTGGCTGTGCTTGGCACAGTAATGGGGGCTGTCTCAAAGGAAACTGTGTCCTGCCCAAGCAGTTCTATCTTGGATTTTTTTCTCCTTTTCAGCTTTCAAATCTGGCCTTTGGTACTTGCTTGGGTCAGGAGGAGGTGTCTCAGCTTTTGGGCTTCAGAGATAACTTTGGAATTGCAGATCAGTGTTCTTGAGGGTTCTTTGTGCTGTCAGTGTGTTCAAAAAACAAAGGGGTTTTAGTTTAACTGCTGGTCACACTAAAATTTGGGCAACGTGTGCCAGGGCCTCACTATCCTTACAGGGAAGGATTTCTCCACAATATCCCGTCTCTCCCTGCCCTCTGGCAGTGGGAAGCCATTCCCTGTGTCCTGTCCCTCCATCCCTTGTCCCAGGTCCCTCCCCAGCTCTCCTGGAGCCCCTTTAGGCACTGGAAGGGGCACTGAGCTCTCCCTGGAGCCTTTTCCCCAGGTGAGCACCCCCAGCTCTCCCAGCCTGGCTCTGGAGGAGAAGACAAGGATCCAGAGCAGTAATGGCTTGACAGGGAATGTTCTGCCTCTGCAGGTCCATGAGCTGTTTTAAGAAAACAGCCCTGAATTTGGTGGTAGTAGTTTTAACTCCCTCTTTGTCCTTCATTTGTCCATCACATGGCCAGAACCCCCAAAATCTCATCTGCTCCTTATATTTTAGTACATTGATGATGAATCCCTTTCTTTCTGAGCCTGTGGGGAGCCCTTTGTCCTCCTGTGCCAGAGGCAGTGGCACTGCCACCTCAGCTGAGCCTGGTGACTTCCTCTGGGGTAAAGCCATGGTCCACATTCCCTGTTACTCCAGCCTGAGCCATGGGCTGCCTGAGGCCAGAGTGGGCTGGGCTAGAGCTGAGGGCAGGAGTTTGATCACCTCCCTCTGTCCTGATGGCAACAGGTGACCCCTCAGCTTGTGTTCACCTGGGCTCTGCATGGTTGGCCTTTGGTAGGAACACGACTGGCACTTTCTGCTTCCTTACTCCCAAAACTCATCTTCGATTGTGCCTGGGAATCTGCCACTTCAGGAGCTGGTTTTTCTCTTTGCACTGTCTTATCTGCAGGGCCCTGTGCAGATTCCCTCCTGTTCCCACTGTGCTGCTCCAGGCTGGCGGTGCAGTGCTTATTCTGCACTCAGGACACCTGAACCTAACCAATTCTCCAGCACAGACTGGGGAGCTGGGTGTGGCACAGGAAGGGAAAGGAATTTTGAAAAGTTGCTCTAAGGATGATGCACGCCATCAGGTGCAAATATTGGTGCCTGAGGGACGTGGGAACCTGATGTGCCAGCACTGTGGTTGTGCTTCCTGCTGACAAACACCCATAACACCCCAGTGCAGGGAGCCCCTGTCAGAGGCAAGGGCTGCTTGTCTTTTCGCAGCTGGGGGCTGACGTAGGTGTGAGTGCAAGGCTTTGTTTTCTCCTCTGACTGGACTGCAGACTTTGTGTCCTTCTGAGCACAGTGCAGGGTGGCTTGTCCCGAGTGAGTTACAGCTCAAAGTGAAGACCAAGTGGGTTTGGTGGGTGGAAAGTGTACCTCACAAACCACACTGCTGCTGGAAGGTTTGACTGTTTCTTTTGTTTCATTTTTTTTCCATCCAAACATAGCCCCTGGATCTTTGCAACCCAGCCCGGACTCTGCTGCTGTCGGAGGAGCTGCTTCTTCTCGAGAGCAGGAACAGGACTACACAGGTAAAACTCTTCCACGTTGTCTGAGCTCTCCAAACTTGCTCTTCTGCTGTCTTACATAGAGGATTGAATCATAGAATCACCATGCTTTGGGTTGGAATGAACCTTGAACTCATCCAGTGCCTCCCCCGCCATGGCAGGGACACCTCCCACTGTCTCAGGCTGCTCCAAGCCCCAGTGTCCAACCTGGCCTTGGGCACTGCCAGGGATCCAGGGGCAGCCACAGCTGCTCTGGGCACCCTGTGCCAGGGCCTGCCCACCCTGCCAGGGAACAATTCCTTCCCAATATCCCATTTATCCATCCCTGCCCTCTGGCAGTGGGAAGCCATTCCCTGTGTCCTGTCCCTCCATCCCTTGTCACCAGCCCCTCTCCAGCTCTCCTGGAGCCCCTTTAGGCCCTGGAAGGGACTTTGAGAAGGGACTTGAAGGGGCACCTCATTACATTGAGAAGGGAAATGTTTCATTGTGCAGTAATTATACTGATATGATATATGGAAAGACTTCTGGTCAGTCTATTGTGGGATAAACTAAATCTCAAAACTCTTCTGTGCTAGAAATCAACTGTTGTTCCTGTTGCCTTTGGGCTCACAGAGAGGAAACCGTGGGTGGCAAATGCACATCAGTGACAGCCCAGCAGACTCAGGAGGAGGGGGTTTAGGGGTTTTTGTGCCAGATTAGAGAAGCACAGAATGGTTCAGGCTGAAAGGCACCACTGGAGGTCATCCAGTCCCATCCCCTTGTTCAGGGATCCCCTGAAGTGACTCAGGAATATGTCCACATGGCTTTGCAGCATCTCTAGGGAAGGAGAATCCACAACCTAGAACTAGAACCAGACAGAGAACTTGCTACAGATGTTCTCAGAATTTCAGTTCCTGAAACAGCTCACATGTCCTGTCCAAATTCCTCTCATTCTTACTTCAACTTTTCTGCCATATTATTGGAGAGCTGTTGGAAATCTGGGGACAGAACAGGACTTTGGCACCCTGTGGATGAGACAACTTTGACCATTCAAACTAGCAGAGTTTGGATGTGTTGATCACATTTGCTGCTGGCTTCACTTTGCATCCAACTGCAAAGTCTGCAAAGCCTTGGAATTTGGGAGAGAGGCAGAGCCCACTCATGCACTGCTAACCAAGTGCCGTTTTTTCTGGGCTAGTTTCAGAGTTTCAGAGGCTCTCACAGAGTTAATTTGGGGTTGAATTCAGTTGGTGTGAACAATGTGTCATCTTCACAGATTTGTAGAGGAAGTTCTACTTCACTCGTTTTAGTTTCTGGGTGGCCAATAGCAGAAGCCCAGAGTCACTTCCCATCACTGGCCAGTCTAAATGAGTAGGGGGTTGTGCTGAGTGACTCCTCTGTCTTTTCTTGTCCCTGAGCAAACTTTCTCCCATCTCCTGAAGGAGTCGACCTATGTCTCTGGAGGCTTGCCAGGGTCTGTCCTTTCCCTGACCTTACCTCTGGGGCAAACCTTATTCAGGCCTTAATCACATCCTGTCTAGACTTTGCTGCAATTCCCGCTTTTATGGTCTCCTGAAATCCCTCCAGCCCGTGGAGTGCCAGAGGAGCCAGCGGGTGATGGCACATGAGGTGTCCAATGTGGGCTTTGGCCTTGTCCATCCATCTCCAATGGACCTGGAGCGTCCCAAAGCCCTGAGGTGTCTGCTCAGTGTGGGCCACGTTCGTGCCCTTCTCATCCCTCCTTTCTGCCCCTCTGGCAGGTCAGGATGGGCCTTCTGGAGTCCTGGAACCTCATGGATGGGCTTGGCTGGGTTTATGCTCTTCTCTGTAGACCAGGAGGCTTTCTCCTCTTTCTCTCATCAAAGCTGCATTTCTGGCACCTTTTCATAGTGATTTTGTTGCCACATTTTTTCTTTACAAGGTGTGATGTTGGCTCCCTCCTGCCCAGAGCAGGGTTCAGTGGCAGTCCCAGGGTTATTCCCTCTTGGACAGCACACTGGCCCATTGCTCCTACCTTCCCTCTTGGCTTTCAGTTCCTCCTGATTTCCCTCAGGAAACTCTTTAAACCTGTCTCTATGTGCTGTGCCAGTGCTTTGCCAGTTATGTCCTGTAGCTGCTCAGGTCCCTTAGCAGAAGAGGCTTTGCTGTTTGTCATGGTGCAGAGCACACCCAGATGAGCAGTGTAGAGACATCAGGCTCAACCTGTATGAACAACTTCCCCCCCCCCGTAAGATCTGTTCTCACTCCCCTAAAAGGGCTGTGTGACCATGGCCATGTGGCTTCCATCACTCCAGCAATAATCCAGGGTGCCCATCTCTGTCTTCAGAGAGTCCTTCTGTCCTATCAGCTGTTGTATTTCTGATTTTGGGGTAGGAAATTACTTCTGGTAAATACCCAAAGCTACTTTGATCCTTCAAGGAGCAACTCTGGTGAATTCTCTGGCTTGCCTGAGTGAGCCCAGTTGTGTTTTTTGTTTGTTTGCTCTTGGCCTTTATGAGCCCTGTGATTTTTCAGGGTAGATCTGTTTGCCAAGGGCTGTTACAGACAGGTCACAGCCCATCAGTGTGTGATGGCAGCCAAGGCCAGAGCTCCAAGTTACTCCTCCAATCTCCCCTTATCCCTGCTGCCCTGGAGTCATCCGTGAGTCCCCTCCTCAGCTCTCACATGGGGGATGTGTCCAACTCCCACCTCTGGGTCTGCCAGAGCCCCAGGCCCTGCAGTGCTGGGCTGTCCCTGTCCTGTCCCTGTCCCTGCCCCTCCCTCTGCCTCTGGCCCTGTGGGTGGAAGGGGCACTTTTGTTTTTCCTCCTAACAGCCTGGAGGAGCAGAGAGACCTTTATCAACTACTCTCAGATTGAGTGTGTTGCTGGAAGCATCATCTGATAGAGATGCTCTTCCAGAACCCACACTGGATGTGCTTTTACCTTCTATGTCCTGAATACAATCCGTCCCATCTTCCTATAAAAGTTCAATGTTACCTGTAAATACTTAGTCATGTAATTCTATTTCTAAGATTTCCTAATGAAACTTGCTTGGTTTTAAAGTGATTTCCCTGCTGCTCCCAATCTTTTTCCTACCCTTTAAAATTCCACAGGTAGTAGGTTTTTAGTTTCTTTCCTCCATTTCTGCATGACTGTTAGCTGATCATGCTTTTATCTCCTTCACTTTGGGTTGCAACTCCCAAAATTCCTTCAGCGTCTCTTCTTTGGGGTTGAGAGAACTGAGATGGCACCAGACACGTCCCAGAAAAGTTACCTTTTGGCACAAGGTGGGCATGGGATGAAGGTTACAGTGCAGTTTCTACCTGGTTATTCCTTGTATCACCAACAAGATCAGAAGGAATGAAGAGAGTGGATGTGGGCACTAGGCCAGCAGAGTGCTTGAGAGCAGAGGAAGGGATTTTCCAAATAACACAGAGAAGAACAGCCCCTCCCTTGTCTCATTGTCAATTAAAGCTCCTCCAGCAGCTTTGTATTTACTGAGAACCCCACAGAAATGAATTTGCACTGCAAGAAGAAATCCTGTGGCAAGGGCTTGGTTTTGGATTCGTAGCCAGATGCTCTTCCCTGATGTGAGACTCCCCAGCATGTGGTAACGTACCCAGGTTGTTGTCCTCAGGATGTGTCCACCAGGCAGGGACACAAACCATGCTGCCAACTGGGACTTGGTCCCTGTGGGTGCAGAGTCACCTCTCTGTGCTCTCTCCCACAACTCTGGGTGTTGTCTCCTTTTGCAAAAGCATTGCTAAAAGGCCACAAACCCTTCCTGTGGCTCAGTGTTGCAAAGCTTTCCCTTTGCTGTGGGAGGTTTTGGGGGCCACCCCAAGGCCCTCACCCTGAGCAGGTCTGGCACCCACTGTGCTATTGTGCCATTGCCACATTGCAGCTGCTCCCTGGAATCTCTGGTGACCAGGGACAGGAGCCAGGGAACAGCTCAGGGCAGGCTCAGGCTGGAGATCAGGGAAAGGTTCTTCCCTGAGCCAGAGGGTGCTGGGCACTGCCCAGGCTCCCCAGGGAATGGTCCCGGCCCCGAGGCTGCCAGAGCTCCAGGAGCGTTTGGACAGCGCTGCCAGGGATGGACAGGGGGGATTGTTGGGGGGTCTGGGCAGGCAGGGATGCCCAGGGTGGGAGTGTTGGGGTGTCTGTGCAGGGACAGGAGCTGGAATGGATGGTCCTGGTGGGTCCCTTCCAGCTCAGGATATTCTGTGATTCTATGATTCTGTGATCTTTGAGGCTTTCTTTGTTCCCCAGCTCCTGGAGGGCAGGACAGGCTCACACCTCAATTGTGGCACCAACCTTCTCATCCCTGGGAGGCTTCTGGGTTCAGGATCTCCAGTGCAGTGGAGAAACTCATTCTTATTTTAAAGGTCCCATTAATCTGAACTGACAGGGCTGGGGACCTCAGGCAAGACTTTTCCCACTGCTCTGGAGTAGCTCTGAGCCCCTGGGACACTTGGGGCACTGCTTGAGCACAGCTCTGGGCAGACACTCGGCCGATGTTTCCTTTCCACCCCCACTGTGGTTTGAGGTGTCAGGTTTGTTCCCTGCAGCTGCTCTCTGCTCTTGTAAAAACCAAACTTTTACTTTCTCACTGAGAACAGCGAGAAGCTCCTCTGTGAGGGTGATCAAAGTGATCAGATTTGCTTTCAGGCTGCAACTTCTGCAGCGTACTGGGATTAGTCGGCAACTTACTCCCTCCTCCTGCTCTGATTTGTAACTGGTGTAAGTGGGAAGTGACAGCAGGGAGCAGACAGGGTGTGTTTGTGTGGTGTGGGACTGTCGGGCAGGTTTGTCCCTCCTGGCACAGGACTCCACGAGCCTCAGCTGCCAAGTGAGGGGAGCCTCATCCGAAGCTTGCAGGGTGCAGCAGCCATCAGCCCCTTGGGAAGCACTGTCTGGGCTCTGGGAGAAGCTGGTGCCTCTTCCCGGGGCAGAGGACATTTCCAGGACTGTCTCAGGGCCAAGAGATGAACTCTCTGGAGCTTCCCCTTTGCTGCTCCTGTGCTTGCAGGTGACTCTTTTTGTCTACTCCGACCTGCTGCTCTTCACCAAGGAGGATGAGCCTGGGCGCTGCAACGTGCTGAGGAACCCTCTGTACCTGCAGAGTGTCAAGCTCCAGGAGGGTGAGTGTCTGCAGCTGCAATTAGAGGCATTTTGGGGGTTTTCTGGCTGCTACCTGCAAAGGTTTCTGGCTAGCAGCAGGAGAGCACCCCACTGTCCTGTTGCTTCCAGTGCCATCCAAACAGAGCTTCCAGGTCATCCTTCCTGGCTTGCAGGGGCAGATTCACCCCTGCTATCCCTGCATTAGCCTGGGAGTTCTATCTCCTGAGACACCTCAGGAGCACTCAGGCCCTTTCCAGCCTTTTTGGGTGCATGTCTCAGGATTTGGGCTGCTGTTCCCCACGATGTGTTCCCTCATGCTGTGACAGCAGGGACTGGCCAAGGCTGGGACAGGGAACTGAAGGCTTGAGGTTTCCCCCATGGTGCCTTGAGGGAGTTCAGAGATTGGCTCCAAGGGTGGCTGGCCAAGCTCTGATGACCTTTACTTTGCTGCTTTGCTTTGCTACTTCTCTCTTCAGCCACCCACGGTTTCCCTGTTGCTCACATCCATCCCCCTGCTCTCCCCTCTGGGGAGGAAAGAGCAGGGCCGGACACCTTGCCCTCCCTCTGCACCTTGGCTGACACATTTTGTGTCCAGCTGAGGGCTCAGAGAGGGCTTCTAGGGCAGGGGTGACTGGAAATGAGTTATTTCAGGCTGTACAAAAGACTCTCTTTATCTCCTCAGGGTCTAAAGAGGAATAAGGGAATTTCTCTACCACATCCTATTTGCTACGGTGGAGCCACTTCTTGGCCCTGGGCCCAGTTTCACCTTGTTCCTTGTGTGGTGTGGTTGCTTTTTGGGTATGGGTACATACCCAATGTATGGGTATATGTAGAATTTATGTACAGTTAGCTGACTGTGCCACAGCTCCTCCTCTAGCCCAGGCACTGCCCTGGGACCCCACAGGGGAAATTGGGATGAGACAGAAGGAGAAACTTTCCTCTCATGAGGTTGGTCAGACACTGAGTTGCCCAGAGAAGTTGTTGGATCTCCATGCCTGGAGGCATTCAGGACTCCTGAGTGCCCAGGTCTGGGTGCTTTGGTCAGGGGATTGGACTCCAGAGCCCACCAGAGAGGACCCTTCCAACTTGAATTACTGTGGAAGTGATGAGCCAATGTCTTTATGCAGTCCTGTGGCCCTGACCAAAAAAAATGAATCCAGATCCAGGGCTGCTTCTCCAAATGAATCCTTTCCTGGGTGAATTTTTCTGCTTCCCATGACTTTCCCCAGCTGAGCCATGAGCTGTGTGGATGGACTGTGTCTCTCCACCTGCCCCACGTGGTTCTGAGCCTCAGTGCTGGACATCACAGGCTGCCTGTCAGTTGTTATTTCTCATTTCCAGCAACGTTCCTGTTTCCAGATGAATGCCGTGACCTATTTGGTGGGAGCAGAAACACAAGGAAGGGAGATGGGGCACCACAGCCACGAGCCATTGAGAAAAGCCATTGAAATCTCTCTGGGCTTTGTCAAGTGTGTTCTCAGCACTGCTTATTTCTAAGAAAGGGACAAAAGAAATTGTTCCTTGTTAAAGTGCTTTTGGTCAGCTCCTGGACCGTGTGTGTGCTGCCCCTGGCTGCTCCCAAAGGCTGGGGAATAGCTCTGCTTTTTTCACCTGCTTGGAGAAATCAGTTTCCCTGGTGCTGCGCCTGGCTCTGCACACCGAGGTCTGTTTGCAGCAGCACAGGATTGTGCCTCCTTCACCTCAGGCACGGTGGATTTGTGAGCAGTTTTCTGCCACTTATTTCCTTGTTACCATAATAACTTGGCTGGATCATTTCTGGAATAGCCTCCCAAGGCTCTCCAAAGGAGATGGAGTCTCTTCAGCACTGAGCCACCCCCTCCCCATACGCTGGGAGTCCGGCACAGCTGGTGTTGGGGCAGCTCCAACCCTCCTGCTGCGGGCAGGGCTGCTTCAAAGGCGGGTGGAGAGAGCGAGAAGAGAAGATGTCTGTCCCTTTTGGCTGCTGCTCTCCTGAATGACTGAATGGCACATGAATAGGAACAGGCGTGTGGCTGCCTCCAACAATTGAGACATCTCCGGTGCGCTCTGAGCCATTGTGCTGTTTCCTGTTCCTGCGCTCGCTGCTCTGTGCGAAAGCAAATCAGTCTGATCTGCTTCACAATGCTCTCTCTTCCTGCTTTACAAGCCCAGCACCAGGCTGATGAGCAGCACGCCAGAAGGTTCCCAGTGACACAGGGCTGGCTTCCTCAGCAGACACTGTGGGAATTTCCACGTGCCGCGATCCTGGTTCCCCCTGGGTGGGTGTGCTCAGCTTTGGGACAGAGAGGAGCATTCCCCTACCCCACACTGGGAGGCCCATCCCCAGCTGGGATCCTGCAAACAAGGGTTTCTTATGTACTGCTTCGCTGGCCTTGACATCCCAAGTTGCTGTGTTGTGCAGCTCCAACATGCTCAAGGGCCAAGAGTGGGATTTATGGAGCTTCTGTCCTTCCTTGGGATGCTGGGGAGTAGCCAGGGTTTGCCCCAGTGGGACAAGCTTGTCCCCTCCTGGCAGCCAGGTCTGGATGTGCTCAGCAGCATCCCTCCCTTCCCACACACCCAGAGCCTGGCAGCACCTTGTCCTGGGTGCTGGGTGCAGTCCCAGCCTCGCTGAGCAGGAGTGAGGATTTGGGATCAGGGTGCCTGCCCTCACCAGGGCATTACAACAGCCCTTGGGCTGTGCAAAGGAGCAGGACCCCTTTTTTCCCATCTTTCTGACCCAACACCAGGCATGCACCCCCAAATCCTGAGAGCAGCAGGTGCTGCTCAGGGAGGTGGCTGAGGCAGAGCAGTGCTAGGAGCTGCTTCTGTGCTGGGACAGGGCTTAGCTGGAGACGGGACATGTCCCCACAGAGCTCCCACTCTGCTTCATACCCAGCCTGGCACAAGGATGCTTCATGCTACTCTGGAAGCCAAGCCAGTCCTCACCACAGCACATCAGGAAGAGAAGGAAATATCTTCAAGTGAGTTTTTTCCTTCTGCTTATTTTGTTTTAGCTTTTCCCTGACTTTGGCTGAGAGAATGTGCTGTGCTCTTGTCATGAGAGATATGGGAGCAGAGCTGGGGATCATCCAGGGCATCTGCCACCTCTCCAGTGCCAGGTTGTGGCTCTCCCATGATTTTCTGGGCTCTGGCACATCAGGCTCTGCTGTTCCACACTGACCCTCCAGAGACTTGAAAACATGGAAGGAATCCTGGCAAACCTGGTTTGTGGTGAAATCTGCACCCAGGTCTGCCCTTCCTGGGTCTGCATCGCTCTCCAGCCTCCCCCTGTGCCTTGCCAGAGATCAGCCCTGCCTCCAGCCCAGCTGCTGGGATGGGCAGCCAGTTTATTATTGAAGTTCTCCCTAAAGGCTGGGAGAAAATGGGATTTAAGCCACCCCTTAGCCCAGATCATATTCCTGCTCTGTGTGCCATGTAGGGACTGTACTGCTGGGCCATGTGTAGCAGTGAGTCCTGGAGGGACAGGGGACAGGAGCTGCTGGCTCTGGAGGTTGCTGGTGCCAGGATACACAGCTCAGTGGACAGGAATTTGGAAGGGAACTTAATTCTGGTGGGTTTGGACCTTGTCAGATCGCTTATTATTGGAGAAGGAATCCACAGAGGCCCAAGAGGAGCAGGACCCTGGCAGGGTCATTAACTTTCTTTACTGAGGATCCTCACATTAGCAGGGAAAACCTGGTTAAAGCTCCTGAGGAAACATGGCTGGGATGTGTTGGTCCTCTGTGACCTGCTCTGCCAGTCAGTCTGGAGAGGTCCTGGTGCAGGGAAGAGCAGGGTTTAGCTCAGGAGCAGCAGGAGGGGGTAGTGGACTCATGGTGTGCCAGCAGCTGGCACAGATCCTGCTTCCAAACTCTGCCTTTTCCCAGAAGGAAAACGCTGGGTGAGGGGCTCCAAGGGGCTTCACAAGGAAAATGCTCCCCGATGGTCCTGCTGGGATTTGTGGAGGAGGAGCTGGGAGCACTGGGACACTGTGTGCAGAGGTGAGGGATGGGCTCCCAGCCAGGCCCATTCTGCACCTGCTGCTAGGGTCCAGCATCCCTTTCCTTCTGGGAATGATGGTTTGGAGGGGCAGCCCTGGGGCCAGGCTTCCCTCACCTTGCCTGGGGGGAGCACAGGGAAGGTTTTGGGAACACACAGGTGCTCCTCACCTGAGGGGACCACAGCAGCACTCCCAGTGGTGCTGGGTTCCAGCAGCCACTATGACAGTGTCCTGGTGTCCCTGCAGGGATTTTCCAGCCTGTATCCTGCAAAATGCATTAAAACTGAAGCTGGCAGTGAAGGCAGAGCTTTGACCCCAGAAAGGGCAGCTGGAATGGACATCCAGCAAAGGGCTCCAGGGTTTTACATTGCCCAGGGAGTGACTCAAGAGACACCTGAATCCCTCAGTGGGTCACAGCTCTTATCTGGACATTTAGGCTGTTGCCTGCAGCTGGAGAATTGTTTTCCTCTGGGGAACAGGGTGTTTCCAGCCCTGTTCAGAGCCTGTTCCCATTGGGCTGCTCAGGCTGCTGAAATGAAGCAGAGCTTGTGCTGACACCATTTCCAGTGGGATCTGCAGCCATGCCCAGGCTTCAGCCCCGAGCTCCTGGCACAGATAATGTCATTAGGAGTGTTAGAGATGCAGCAGCCCCGTGCTGCTGCCAAGGGCAGAGCTGCTGTGAAGGAGCCAGCTAGCTCCTGGAGATGGGATGTCATGCTCTGAAGAAGGAATGTCCTGCTCCAGAGCTGAGGTGACCTGGGGAAGTTTCGTGTCCCCCTGTGAGGCTGGCTTCCCTAGAGGCTGGGGACACACCAGGGCCAGGGCAAACCTTCAAACACACCTTTTGGTTGGGTGCAGGGAAGGCTGGACCTGCAGGGACCAGCCTGGTGGAGCAGCTGGAGTCTGACACATCTCCTGTGTGTCAGACACATATCTGGCAGCAAGCTGAGCAGCTGTTCTGGACTCTTCCATGATTTAGCAAGATGTGGATGGCAGAGTTGGTCATTGTGTTGTCCACAGCACCATCTCCTTTCACAAAGCTGTGGAAGTGCAGGTTCCTTGGCTGGGGATCCCCAGTGTCCTGATGCTGGGCAGTTTGCTCTTAGCTCAAATGAGCAGGATGAGCTCTTCCCTCTGCCTCATGCCTTCTGCTTCTCATTGCTCTGGGATTTGGCTCCATCCCCTTGGGGAGGCACTGCCCCAGCTGCTGGCACTGGTGAAGGCTGGGACAGACAGCAGGACCACCGGGACCACCCAGGACTTGGGGCAAGAAGCTGGGAATGAGATGTAGGAACAGGAGCTTCTCTGTCAGTCCTCTTGGGAGCGACTGCCCACAGGGATAAGATGGGGAGACCCATCTCTGATTCCCAGGATGGTTGTGTGGGTGCTGCAGGACCTGTGCAGCCCCTGGGAAGCTCCCACAGGCTGCATGTGCCAAGGCAGGTTGGGCAGCAGAGCCTGCACGTGGCTTCTGAATGAGACAAACCCTTTCCAAAGGAGAAACTCACAGGAGAATCCCTGCCAGGGCAGTGAGTCCCTGCAGGATCCCGCCCGTGCCCGGCCCCGGCAGATGCCACATACATCACCCAGGTCACAGCCTGGTACTGGGGGACAACAACAAACATTCATTCAGTGCTGTCTCAGCCAGTTCCTCTGCCAGTGGCTCCACTTGCAGAAATGTGGCTGCAGCTTTGCTCTGATCCTGGTTTTTCTTCTCTGCAGGTTCAGAAGATCGCAAGTTCTGCATCCTTTACCTGGCAGAGGTGAGTGGTGCTGTTTTCCACTTCAACTTTCCAGTGAGAGCTGGATAGGTACTGACAGCTCTGATCCTTTCTTCTGGGGGAAGGAACACTGAATAAACTGAATTTAACTTCCCTTTAAATGAGTTTGCCAGAGATCTGGAAAAGAAACATAATGGCTGTAGAATATATGAATAAGAAGCTGCTAAAAGGAGTTTTGGCAGCACAAGGACAGCTTTCTTTTCCCCTTCTCCCTGTGGATCTTCCTTGAGGCATCTCACTTTTTTTTTCTCTTAGGATTCTTTCCCCTGGAGGCAGATTTCTTTCCCAAATGTTTTGTCATTATTTTTAGGCACCTTGCTTTTCTTGTCTTCAAATATCCAGGTTTGGAGGCCTCAAATAAAATAAGAAAGCCCAGTCTGAAAGACAGAATCATAGCTCTGAACCCACATGTAGCTGAGTGCTCTAACCAGATTTGGGGTCACCCAGATATTGGCAGAGACCCTTTTGTCTACTCAAGAACTCTGCAAAATTGGTTCACACTGGACCTCCCTAATCATTGAAGGCTGTGAGTTATTTTTCCTCTTCCAGTGACTTTACTATGTTCCTGCTTCCAAGGCCTTGTATTTTCTGAGGTGGAAAGGTGGGCCTGGGAAAGCTCCCCAGGGCACAGAGGAGAAAGGCAAACAGTGCTCAGCAGCACTGTGGAATAATGAACCATTGTGAAAGTTGGGTGCAAATGCTCAGCATGGAAGCTGTTCACCTTGAGTGGCTGGAGCTGGGCCAGGGCACGATTCATTGCAGAATCCTCCACTCCTCTCTTGTTCCTTCCCTCCCGTTCCTTCCGTGTCTCCTCTGTTCTTCCCAGGGTGGCTGGGCAGGAGCTGAGCTTCCCCTCCGGGTTCACTCAGTGTGTGTCCCAGGGCAATGTCACCCTGGGCTGGTGACAGCTAATCCTGGGCTGTGACTCAGCCAGGCTGAGCTGGGTGTTTGGATGAGGCTCTCCAGCATTTTCTCAGGCACTTGGAAAAATGCACTCAAAGCCTGATATTTGATTTAGAAGCTTAGTGTCCCTAAGTAGAAGTGACCAAAAGAGATCTGGCTGTGTTTCATGAGACCTTGAGAGGTGAAGAGGTGTCTTTGTCAGGCTGTAATGAAGTGCTGGCTTTCTTCTGAGGGGCCTAATTGGCTGTGAGAGCTCTAGTGGTGGAGATCCCTGGCATCTGTTGTGGCTGGAGTGGAATAGTTGGATAGATAATGTGAGACTTTTGCTTTCATACCTCCTATTTCCCCACAGACTTGGGATTTAACTCTGCTAGAAACTATTCACAAAGTAGCTGAAACTTTTTTAACAGAGGTAGAAACAACACTAGCTGAGCATCATTTTTGTGCTAAGGACTGACATATTCCTTCCAGACTCTTCTTTCACCATGAAAACATTGACTGGTTTTGTAGCTCTGACTTGATCACAGGCTCATAGATCAAGATATTGTCCCCCAGAGAGCACAACTCTTTTCTTTTAAGGTTCCTTATTGTGTGATGTAAAACCACCTTTTTGGCAGTTTGGTACTGTAGTAATTTTAGCACTCCAGAAAATACATTTACACTGCATTTCAAGCTTGCATGTAACTAAATCCTGTCAAGGAAAATCTTTACATAATGCATCAGCATATGCTGGGGTTTTGTCTCTTTTTTTAGTACAGTATGGTTATACAATGGATTGGAATGGCTTTTCTAAGTTATTAAATATTGCCCTAGGCAAGGCTGGCTTTTTAAATAAGTGACAAGATCTCTAAAAACACCTGGGAAAGAGAGAGAGAGAGAGAAAAAAAAGTAGTTCTGGACGGGCCATGCTGTGGGATTCTGCAACCCCTTGTTGTTCCTCCTGTCCTGCTGGGCTATTTTGGGGCAGGTCTCAAGTGGAGTGGGACTTTCCAGCCCGTGGTGACCAGCAGCTCTGCCACATGCTGGACCCAAGAGTGGGTGTTCATCCCCTGCACTGCCCAGCCCAAGCCTTGAGGTGACACTGGGGCAGCCCCTGGCTCAGGGGCCCCCTTGCCAGGCAGGATGTGCCCCCTGCTACCCCTTCCCTCCCAGCCCCACTGCTGGTGGTCTGTCCTGAGCCAGAGGGACCACCTGGCTCCAAGGTGAAGGAGACAGTAACCTTCCAGCTGTAGGTGCCATCGGGCTCTCCAGCAGTGGGAAATTCGCCTTCAAAAGGGGAACAGGGTGGGGGATTTGTCTGTGAGTCAGCAGTGAGCCAGGGCAGGATGGGGTTCTCCCACCAGACTTGACTTCTGGGAAACAATGACCTGCAGGTCACCTCCCCAGGAGCCACGTGGAGGGGATGACAGGGCTGCAGGGGCTGGGGATGGAGCAGGAGAGCAGGAACATCCCAGATATGCAGCACAGGGCTTGTATGGATCAGTGAATTACCCTTGGCCCCAGGTGGAGAGTTGGGCTCTTCTGAAAGAATGGGATATTCTGGGAGCCAGCCTGGGAGTATTCCAGCAGCTGATTCCTGCAGGGAAGCCAAGAAGAGCACTTCCTTCAGGCTGTCTCTCTTTTCTTCTTTGCATGCACATTTTGGGAGCAAATATTTGTTTACAGGGTTGTGTGGAGGGGACCATCCCCTCAAAGGTGTCCCTGCAGGCTGGCTGCTCACAGAAACACTGCAGGGGGGCAGTGGGGAGGGCTTGGGTACCTCTCTGACCTGGTGGGAGGGTGGGTTTGTGTGATAAGGTGATTTTTACAGTGGGCTTGCTCTCAGATGAAGGCTGGGGCGGGACCCAGGGAAGTGGCACTCGCAGCGCACAAGGAGCTGGGAGGACTCCTGGGCCATCCCAGTACAGCTCTCCCCATCACCTGATAGATCTGGTTTCCAGTAGGTGCCACACTCTGGTTGTGGCAACTTCTTTTAGCCTGGTGAAAAGCTCAACCTCCTTCCTGACTGTAGGAACATCCTACTGCAAGAATGTATTCCCCTGGAGAGGGGCTGGCTGTGCTCGGGGGACGTGGAGAGGGGCTGGCTGTACCCTGGGGATGTGGAGAGGGGCTGGCTGTACCCTGGGGATGTGTTCAGGCTGCTGGGAATTAGGGTGGAGGGGGTCAGGACTGTCTGGCTGCCCACGCCGTGACTGCTGGTGGCACTAGAAAGGATGAGGATGGCTAAGGGCAGGGTGTGTGAGCTGTCGTGGCTTTTTGTCCCCATGTCACCCTGAGGGGTCTCTCCCCATCCTGCCCTGCTCCATCCCTGGCCCTGTCAGCAGCTCTGTGTGTGCCCAGAGCCCTGTCCTGGCTCAGCCCTCACTGCTGGTGTCCCCTGGCATTGCTGCTGCCTCAGGAGGGTTTGTGGCCACTCTCAGCTGGGCTCCTGTTGCCGTGGGCTGGGCAGACACATCCATTGTGCTGCTCTTACGGGGCTGGGAGGTCAGAGGAAGCTCTTGAGCTGCTGTTTCTTGCCTACAAATCATCTGCAATGAACACTAATGTGTTTAGCGCTGCTGAGAGCTAAAAGGAGCCCATGGGGCTGGGCTGACGCTGCCTTTGCAGCAGGAAGAGCTCTCTGCTGAAGCCTTGAGCTGCAGTCTCCTGCTATTGCTCATCTTGAGTGTTTCTGAGTAATGTTCTGACCCATAAGGTCACGAATTTGCATTTGGATCTGATACATTACAAAATGAAAGTATGTTCCAATACCTGTGAGTTGCTTAATTTATTATAAACATGAGAGAAAATTCCGGCCTTCAGGAAGTGTCACAAAACAAGCTACTGCTGGTCATCCTGTCTAATTGTGTGTAATAAATCACTGCACAAGAGTTTAAACCCTGGGCAGTTTGGTTATTTGGAGGCAGAGCTAGCAGGAGCTGCAGAGCCTGGTGTGGGTTCCAGCAAAAAGGGTGTTTGTTTTACAGGCTCTCCGAGGTGTGAATTGCAGGGTTTGGAGATCCTGAGTGCAGGTGGAACTGGTTCTGGAGGGGCACTTGGCATCCTGGAAAGGCTAAATGTAGAATGGGATTGGAAAGAATTTGAAAGAGGGAGGTTCTGCACTGAGCTGCTCCCTTTGGGGGTTTTGTTCCTTCTGGTGGCTGAGGGACAGCTGTGATAATTCCAGTGCAGACGTGAGACGGGATTTTGAAAGTGAAGGTGGTACCTTTTGACCTCAGGAATGCTGTGTGTATCTGGAATCACAGAATCCCAGAACAGCTGGGGTTGACAAGGCAGGGTCACCTAGAGCAGGTGACACAGGAACGTGTCCAGGTGGGTTTGGGTTGTCTCCAGAGAGGGACACTCCACACCCTCCCTGGGCACCTGATCCAGAGCTCTGCCACTCTCATGGACAAAAGTTCTTCATCATGTTGGGTGGACCTCCTTGTATTTTAGTTTATGGCTGTTACAGCTCCTCTAATTTTTCTATTTGCCAGCTGATAATGCTGAAAAGTCCTGCCAGTGTATTGAGACCTGGCCTGGGCATCTTTCCTTTCAGGATTTTAAATCCAAAGAGCACAGTTTGAAGTTGAACAGCCCCTGCCTGTGATAGCTTCTGGCTGATTTGAGCACTGCAGTAGGTAGAACTGGCACAGGGTGCTCAGAGAAGCTGTGGCTGCCCCATCCCTGGCAATGCCCAAGGCCAGGTTGGATGGGGCTTGGAGCTACCTGAGACAGTGGAAGGTGTCCCTGAGATGAGCTTTAAGGTCCCTTCCAACCCAAACCAGTCTGGGATTCTGGGATTCAGTGTGGACCCACATTTCTGCACCCCACAGGATTTGGGGTGTGGGAATTTGTCTGCATTTCCCCCATCCCACCCCATTCCCTGCAGGATACACATACCTTGTGGGATGTGTACAAGCTGTCAGAAGGAAACGTTTGCTGCCTAGTGGAAATGGGCAGCCTCACAGGGAGCCACGTGGAGCTGTGAGTGTGCTCCAGGGCTGTATTCACAGCCTTCCCTGCTCCGGAAATATCCTGCTGAGAGGAAACTGCAGGTCAGGGGTTTAATGCATTGTTACAAGTGTTTGATTTGAACCCAACATATTCAGACCAAATCGACACAAAACCAAACAGCTCAGTAAGTTTTTCCTTTGAAAAGCACTAGCAAATCTGATTTTTTTTTCATTTCCTCTGGAAGTTTTCATCTGCAGACATCAGAGTTTGTCTTGGGAAACTTGTCCAACAGAAAATCATTCCAGTAGCAACTCCTTGTGCTGCTGTGGTGAGCACTCATCCAGAGTTGAGCAAATTGATGCTAGGAATCTGTGCCTGAGCTGGCTTTGCCTTGGACATGCCCATCCTGACTGCATGGGAGAGCCCCTGGACTAGTACCAGAGAAATGCCACTGTCCTCTTGCAACCCTTGCCTCATCATAGAATCCCAGACTGGTTTGGGTTGGAAGGGACTTTAAAGATCATCTTCTCCCACCCCTGCCATGGCCAGGATGCAATTCACTGGACCAGGGCCTCGGACACTTGTAGGGATGGGGCAGCCACAGCTGCTCTGGGCAGGCTGGCTCTGTGTGGACACATCCCTGCACCAGAGGGACCCCTGTGCCCCCTGTTCCTGTTCCCACCCTCAGCTGCTGCCAAGGGAATGCTTAGAACAAATGAATGACAGCAATGCTGCAGCCTGTGTAATGTGCTTCACTCCATCTATGGCTCAGCTTATTCCACAGCAGCATTCCCTTCCCAAAGTGTTCTCTGCTCCTGCTGGGAGTCAACACTGCTCATTGAATGCCCTTTGGGGTGTGGCACTGTCCCAAAGTGAGGAGTCAGGGAGAGCCCAGATTCTGCCTCCAAAGAGCAAATGTGAATGCTGGGAAAAGCAATTTACTGATGGCACAGAGGACAAGTCTCAGGGACACTCTGGGACATGGCAGGTTTTATACACCTGAATAATTTTGGAGTTGGCTGTTTGGGACACGTCATCAGGAGAGTTTACAAGGAGCATTTTGAGCACCATCTTGGCACACCTAGAGGGCACTTGGGCAGATGGTTTGGGGATTGGGAAGAGGGCAAAAGGGCTGGGCAGGGGTTACTATCAAACCTACCTGACCAAGTGAGCAGCTGAAGGGAATTTGTTGAGTGAGAAAGGAGTGGAGATGAGCTGTTGTCTGGGAAATGGGCTGTGTGCTCTATTGGAATAGTATCTCAATTTCCTCTCATTCACAACAGGACAAGATATGGTGCTTGTTAGGTCTGGGGCTGTAATTTGTCCGATGGGCTTGTCCTACCCAGGGGGAAGGATCTCCTGGGCTGGGGGAGAGAAGGCACTGTAGGCAGGGCTGCAAGGGCTGGAATCAGTCGCAGCACTTGAGCTAGAGATAGTCTGGAGACTCCTTGTTCTCAGCAGTTTTGTGACATGTATATTCTGAGAGAACAGAATTGTGTACCTCTGCCTTCTTTGCTCTGTTCCCAGTCCTGTTCAGTGGAAGGGGGGAACTCCCTTTGCTCCTGGTGGTCAGGAGATGTTACCAGACTAAAAATCCTTTCCTGCTCTCTGACATTTCCTTTGTTTCCTTGGTGGCTCATTTCTAGGATGCCTCAGAGGTCCCCCAAGCCTTGAGTCACCCAGCCCACATGAAGAGCTGGACACTGAGTCCCTCTGCCATATCACACTAACAGCAGCAGCAGCTTAACTCTTTCCGGAACTGAGCTTTCCATTTTCCTCCCTCCAAAGGCCACCAGGTCCCAGCCTCTGCATTTCTCTGGGTGGTGCTGAGCAGTCCAAGCTGCAGATGCAGTGAGACAAGGTTAGAGCAATGGAAAAGCTTCTTTAGAAAAGTCCCCGTGGAGGATGCTGTGCACCCATGTGCAGATTGCCCCAGATGCTGAGGCATTCCTGAACTGCCCAACCCAACATCCCCATGACAGCCTCAAACTGCAGCTGCAGTGGAAATGTCCTTCTGGTCCAGGCTATCTCCTGAGATGTCCCTGGAGCTGGAGCACCCATGGCAGTGGCTCTGGGGTTGGTGGCCAGGCTGCTGCTCTGTGCAGACAGACCCTGGGCTTCACCTCCTCTGCCCAGGGGTTTCCCTGGGTCAGATGTTGAGTGACATCAGTAGCAGAAGCCCCAGGATGGCATGACACAGAGCCTGGGCACAGGGCAGCTCTTGGGCAGTGCCAGCTCCCAGTTCAGGGCTCTGCAGCAGAGCAGGGAGTGATGGTGTCCCAGCTGGAGGGACACTCTTCTCTCCTGGTTTTGTGCATCTTTACACAGCTCAGCATGAACCTGAGTGTTGAGATAACAAAAAAATGTGGGTTATATTCCCCCCAGCTTTAATTTTGGAGTCACATTTCCCAGATGCTGACAAAAAGAAGAATTGATATGGTGCAGTTACAGTGCTAAAGAGATTTTAAAAAGGCCCAGGCAGCACGGGGTGATGATTTCAGAGGGTCCTGGATCTTCTTTCCACAGGCTGGAGCCCTCTGTCCCTGCCAGGGAAGAGGCATGAAAAGTTCTGGGGTAGCTCTGGGGCTGTGCTGGCACTGGTTGGGTAAGCTTGGTGTTGCTGGAGCCACTCAGCTCTGAGCTGTTTCCCTCTTTCCTGAGAGGAAAGGATGTTTGCTGAACAGGAAGGTGCTGGCCCTGCTCTCTGTTTGCCAGTGGTGTTTGCAGTGGGAGCTCTGTGCCTGGCTCCTCTCAGGCATTCCTGTGAAGGCTTTTACCTGATGAGCCACTTAAGGACAACTGCCTGACCTGGGAAAACAGCCCTGTGTCCTCCCTGGTTGCTCCACAGTGGGTGGAAAAGGTTCTTCACGCTGATTTTCCTCCTGGAGTTTTAGCAGAGAACAACAGAATAACAGGATGGTTTGGGTTGGAAGGGACCTTAAATCTCATCTTGTTCCACCCCTGCCATGGCCAGGATGCCACTCCCTAGATCAGGTTGTTCAGGGTCCTATCCAACCTGGCCTTGAACACTTCTAGGAATGTGGCATCCACCCCTCTGGGCATTCCCCAGGCCGTGCCATCATCAGTGCTCCCAAACACAAGACCCACAGCAGAGCCACACAGAGATTGCTGTGTTCTGCCAGCGTTATCTCTATGCACGTCCTCTCCTGCAGCCCCCCTGGCACATTTTAGGCATCTCGGCTCTAGCAGAGCCCCTGCTGTTACTGCCAGAGTTTTATGGGCATCACCAGTGTGCCCAGCAGTCCAGAAACCACAGGAAGAGCCATGGTTCCCCCCACTCCCCCCAGCATGGGAGCAAACAGAACTTTCTCACCAGCCCTTGGTTGGTGGTGCATGAAGTCAGCAGGCAGCAGTGGCCCATGTTTTGTGCACAGGATATTCCCAGGGCTGGCTGTTTCTCCTGGGGAAGGTTTGCTCTGTGATTTGGAGCTATTGTAGTCTGGAGCAGTTTCCGAGGTACTTCCCCTCTGGGATCTCTGCTGGCTTTGGCCATGACCCAACACCCGGAGTGTTGGAGGCCAGGGGCTGGCAGGGCTGGGCTGGGAGCCCTGTCCCCAAACCACCCTGCCACCAACCCTGTGCAGAAAAGAGCCCAGGGAAGTAGCAGGAGTGCATCCCTGCATCTGTGGGAGGAGATTGCCCAGAGCAGCTGTGGCTGCCCCTGGATCCCTGGAAGTGTCCGAGGCCAGGCTGGACACTGGGGCTTGGAGAACAGCTGGGGACAGTGGGAGGTGTCGGTGCCTGTGGCAGGGGGTGGCACTGGATGAACTTTCAGGTCCCTTCCACCCCAAACCAGTCTGGGATTCTGTGACATGACCCCTCCCTCCCACTCTGGGAATGTGTCCCTTGCACAGCCAGGGGAGACAGTGGTGAGAGAACAGCCCTGGGCTCTGCTGGACACTGAGCTCAGGGTACCAGAGGTGTCAGACTGAGTCTGGCTCATTTTTCCTGTGGTTTCTCAGCTTTGCAGTGTCACACAGAGCCCTGCAGAGATGGGGTGTCTGCAGTGAGGGGCTCGGTGTGTAGGGTCTGGGGGCTCCTCCTGTGATGCTGTAATTCCCTGGGTTCTCCTCTCAAGATTTAGGGGCTACAGAGCCCACAGACCCTCCTTGTGTGGTGTCTGCATGGCCAGACTTCACCTGGCTGCCGTGGGATCTCAGCCTGGGGGAGCTGTTCCCATGAAGCAGAAGGAATTTTTCCTGCAGATTACCCTTGGTTGTAGCAGGGCCTGCTTGGGGCTGGTGTTGGCTAGCTTGGGTTATTCTCTGCAGTACCTGCTGTGTTTTCCTGCTTTCCCTTGGGAAGAGTGGGGTGGGGGGGGGGGGTCCTCATACTGGCACTACCCTGAGCTGAGGGCTCACCAGTGGCTCCTGAGCCCAGCACACAGCACCTGCAATAACTTGTTTGTCACTGGGGGAAAGGCAGGCAGAAAGCCACTGGCAGCCACTTCAGTCACTGCCTTTATCTGGTGGCAAACGCCCCCTTCACGCCATCTGCATCCTCCTTTCCCAGCAGTGTGAGATTAAACTCTGTTTTCTCTCTGTAAATATTGGCAGGCCCAGCAGCAGCCTCCCTGAAGGAAAACAATAATGGGGAGGCCGTTCCCAGCTCATGGGGCAGTGTGTGCAGGCACAGCTCCTGTTCCCCCTCCCCAGCCTCCCCTGTGTGGGCAGCTCGGTGCACAGCGTGGACCAGGCTCCAGGGACACGTGTTATATCCCAGATAACACCCAGCCCTTCATCTGGTGCATCCCAAAGGACTTTGTCTGGGTTTGGAGGCAGCTGCAGGTGCTCAGCCCCTGCAGGTTGGGCTGCCCCCAATCCAGGTGGGGGCTTTTTGGGAGAGCAGGTTAATAAGAGAGGGAAAATCAGAGCTCTTGCCTTGGGAAATGTACATTGGAGAGGTTAAATGTCACTGTGGAGGAATAGTGATAATAAAATGTGTACATGTTGGATAGATGCAATTTTGGCTGCTCATGTCTCCCCTTGACCTTGCCCACAGTACCTGGGACACACATTGGGGTGATTGCCTTTCCCTGAGCTCTGGAGCAGAGGGAAATCTGCTCTCCTGGCTGTGATACTCCTGGGTGGCTGAGGTCACAGAGCCTGCAGCAGCTGAGGGAGAGCAGGAGGGAGCACAGGGGCACTTTGCTCTCAGCAGCAAGTGGGAGCTGAGCATCGCTGTGTGCTAAATTCAATCAAAGAGATGGGCTGTAATTGAATCAGTGAGGGGCTCAGGGCAGGGCTAGGTGAGCTCTGTGTCTGTCACAGTGAGGGGACACGAGATGTCCTTGGAATTGCTTCAAGCCTTGCTCCAGGGGAATCACAGGGCCTTGGCAGGGCTGGGAGTGTGCAGCACTTACAGCACCGGGGTGGGCTCCACAGCTGCCCCAATGGCTTTGGGGCTCTGCTGAGTTCTTGCTTCATTCTCTTCTTCATGCACTTTCAAAGCAAGTGTAGGGCAGGGAAATGTCAGCCTGGATTCCATCCCAGCAAATGGGTGCTCATCCTCTCCTCTGAAAGTGGGAACTACTTCCTAGAGATGAGTGGGTGCCACAGTGGTCCAGCCTGGTGACCTGCAGGTATGGGACTGGGAGAGACTGGGACATCCAGGATAGGAAAAACTCACTGTGACACACCAGGGATGCTCAGAGCATCACTGCCACCCAGGATCTGGGGGCAAAGGGGAGCCCCACCACTTCCTGTCCCCGAATCCCAAACCTCTGTTCATTCTGATCATGCTCAGGAGGCCTGAGAAGGAATTTTCAGTGTTTAAGCCTGTAAGAATAAGTGTGGGGATGTCCAGACATAAGAAAGCTCAAACTTTCTCTTTCATGGAAGTCTCCCTGTAGGGGCAAGGGACTGAATGAGAGCCCTCTTTCCCAGGAGGTGATGTGGGATCTTGGTTTATTTACCACTTCAGGGGATTTTGGATGAAACATGAATGAATTCCCATCCAATGCAAACAGTGATTTAAATGGTGTGACTAAAGAGCGTTTCCCCTTCTGGCTGTGTTATGTCTCTGAAGTCACAAAGCTCCAGGTTCTCTCTGACCTTTCTGGGAAAAAGCAGCTACTGGAGACCTGCCCTACTGGAAGGAAATTCTGGGGGGAAAGAAAAGGTCTTTTTTATGGCCCTTAGTGAACAGTTCTTTTCCTTTGCAGTCTGTCCTAAAGTTGTGCATTTTTTTTTTTCCCTTCCCATATGGCCACTTAAGGAGATGATCCAAGCTTGGGCATTTCTGGACCCTTTATAAAGTGAAACGTGCAAAATCCCAGCAGGCAGCAGATGTTATAATGCTTAATTTTGAGCATGAGAGATAAGCAGTTGAAAGGCTGGGAGACAGCTGCTGAGAGAAGTTGGTCAGAAAGTTCCTTAAGTAAGATTTGGCCCAAAGAAACCTGTCCAAGAGGAACAAAAGATGTGTGCAGGGAAGGGCACAGGAGGAAGTGGGCTCAGCTGGGATAACTTCCCATCATTTCTCTTAATTCCTTCCTTTCTGGATGTTGCTAACAGACAGTGTGTGACTGGAACTGGAACTGGTCCCCAAATTCATCCTGGTGTGTGATAAGTGAAGAACAGGATGGGGAGTCTGCTCTGGAGTTTTATCCCCAAATTCATCCTGGTTTTAAATGAGGAACAGGATGGGGAGGCTGCTCTGGAGCTTCCCTGAGCTCTTCCTCCCAGCCCCTCCCAGCCCAAAGGCTCTTGTTCTCACCAGTTCATGCTCTGGTGCCTCATTAATGTTTGCACATGGCAAAGAGCAATTTCTACCCTCGGTTTCCACTGAAGTGGCACAGGGTGCAGGGCTGCCTGTGCTCTGCCAGTGCTGTCCATGCTACTCATGGAAGCACAGTCAGCTCCCCTGCACCACTCTCCCTGTCTCTGGAGGGAGCTGATTTCCAGTCTCTTTCACTGTCCTGTGCCCAGCGTGCAGGACACAGGTGGGAGCTCTGCCCTCCTCTGCTGTGGTGTGTGGGGAGCAAGGAGTTTGCAAACCCAGGCAAGGCCTGCGACACACAGCTAATGACCTTCTCCCTGCCTGTGTTTCCTTTACGTCAGAAGTCGGAGTGCTTATTAAGTTTGGAGGCTTACTCCCAGGAGCAGAAGAAGAGGATCTGCTGGTGTCTGGCTGAGAACATCACCAAGCAGCAACATCCGGCAGCAGCTCCTACAGAGAGCAAGGTAAGAGACCCACGCAGGAGCTGAAAATTCCTGCCTGGAGCATGGCAGGCTCTGCCTGTGTGGGGCTCTGCTCAGTGATGCTCCTGCCAGGAGGGCTGTGCAGGAGGATGTTTGTTTGCCAGGTGAGGAGTGAGATTGTATTCAGGCACTGCTGCCTGCAGCTTCCTGCCCTGCCTGGGGAGCAGTGGCTGCATTTGAATCTGCTGGCTGGAGCTGAGGCAGGCTGGGCTGACACCTCCCAGCATCTGTAATAGGATATTTGGACAGCTGAGGCTCTACAATGCCGTGGCCAGCCTGCTCCGAGAGCTCGCCTCTGGGGCAGGACTGAGAGCAGAGGGAGAGGTTCAAGCTGTGATCTCTGGGTGCTGATGAAAAGGCTGAGGTCATGGGAGTAGTGGGGCAGAGATTTTCCCCTTCTGTGCACTTGGGTGGGCTCAGGGGTTTGATCCTGACCCCACAGATGTCTTCAAAGCACAGAGGGGTCATCTGGGAAGTGCTGTTTTCCATGCCCAGCTTGGCAGCCCCAGCACTTTTCCCACACTGAAGAGCTCCAGCCTGGCCTGGGAGTGCTGGTTCAGCAGCTCTGGCAGAGAAATGTGTGTGTGGAGGGCTCTGAGGCTGTCACACACCCTGCCCTGTGCGGGTGTAGTGAACACCCTCATCCACCTCCTCTGGGGCTGGGGCTGCCCCGTGGAGCTGTCTGGGACGGTGGCAGCCTCTGCTGGGTCATGCTGTGTCCCGGGGATCAGGTTTGGATTGTTGGTGAGTGACACTGCTCTGGGAGAAGAGAAACCTCTGTGCTGGGTGTTTGAAGAGCTTTAAGTGCTGCAGACAGGGATTTTGGGGTAAAACCCCCAGATCCCTCCCTTGGCTGGTGCAGGGTGGTGGAGCAGCTCCTGCCGCACGTCACTGTCGCCGTGGGGGTGCCTGGCCAGGCTGGCTCCAGGACAGAGGCTCGTCCTTGGAGCCACGGCACAGCCGGAGCCAGCGCTCACTGCCCGGTCCTGGAGCAGGGAGATGCGGCTGTGGCTCTGCAGCCTCCCAAACTGGGTCAACACAAACATCTCCACAGGAGACAGAGCCTCCAGATTCCTTTTCCTGCACGTTTCAGGCAGACTAAAATAGCAACAGCAGCACAAAGCCTGAGAACCTCGTTACCAACCAAAGCTCCCACTCTGCGAGCGGCCCCGGGCAGCTGATTCATGGAGCTGACAGAGCTCGGCCACGGCTCCTGCTGTCCTGTGCTGCATCTTGCTGGCACAACCCCGTGCCCAGGCATGGGGGCCCTGCTGGAATCCCTGGGATGGGACTGCTGCTAGGGCCTTGATGTGGCTCTGTGCTCAGCTGGGTGTGATCCTGCCATGGGCTGGGGATCATCCAGGGTGAAGCTGTGCAGGGACGTTTCCAATCCAACTATCTCAAACGAGTCCTAAAAAGAGGCATCAGGACAGGAGCTCTGGGCTGTTTGGGGCATGGTGCTGTTTGTCCTCCCCAGCCCAGACTGTTCATGGCAGGGCGTGAGGCTGTGCTCAGAGCAGGGCCGTGGAGCATCTGCTCCCAGAGTTGTGGAAGGAGCCTGGCCACTGGACAGGTGAAAATGCACTCCAGAAGACGTCACATCTCTTTTAAAGGCTTTTCTGTACCTCAGCAGCCAAGAGGGTGTTCTTTGGGTGCTGTGGAGAGCCATCATGGGCTCTCCAAAGTGGCTTGCCAAAGCTGATGGAAATGCCACTGGTGGGGTCTGGGGCCAGGAGGGAGAAAAGGAGTGTGACAGCAACTACCAGGCACTTTAAATGGAGTTTATAGAATCTTCCCATCCCAGCAAGGTGTAAAGTGCCCAGGATGCAATTTTAAAGCAAACCTAGTGTGAAATGCAAGGAGGAGCAGCGTGGGGAAGGAGGGGACAGGGGATGGTGCTTGGGGCAGGGTGGGCACACAGGACTGGGCAGGAGCCTGACCTGGGAGAGTTGCAGCTGGAGCTGTGTCAGGGCTGTTTGGTCAGGACAGACCTGTCTGGGAATGCCAGAGCATTGGGAGGCAGGATCTGGGAAAATCAGCTGCTTCTTGCAAAGGAGAACTGATCCATTAGCTTGGCTTACCAGTCATTTGATACTAGGGCTATTTAGGGAAAAAACCCAGTGTCTGTGCTCTGTGAACAGACACATTAAGCTGGAAATATCAGCCTGACCAGGAATCTGATTTGCAAAGCCTTCAAAACTGCTCCAGCTCAGCAAGAGGCAGCATGTTTTGCTGTGGCCACAGTCTGGCCAAGGGGATGTGGGCTTTGCTGTGGGGTGGGAAAGAAGGGCCAGCACAACCTCAGTGCCAGCAGAGCTGAGCCATGTGCCAGCTGTGTGCTGGAGCCAGGAAAAGGGACACTGTCCAAGCACAGAGCAGCTTCTCAGGAGCCTCCATGGCTGCCACTAGTGGCAACCTTCAAGCTGTGCAGAGATCAGATAGATTTTGGGGTGGTACCTCCTGTTTTTCAAGGCCCCCCTGAGTTCTGCCTGGGTAGGGCAGCACTAAGGGCAGGAACGTCCCTGTGGCTCAGGGACATGGCTCTGCAGAGCTGTCACTGCCTCTGGCAGTGTCACCAGGGAGGATGGTGTCAGGGCAGCAGGATGAGCCCTGCAGGGGCTGTGTTGGCACTGCTGCTTTCAGACCTGGTTTTGGAGCCAAGCTGTTGGTTTCTGGGGGGGCTTGAGCAAATGCAACATCTACTTCTGGAGATGGAAGAAGAGAAGGCCATGAGGGATGCAGCTGTGATAGTACAGCCCTGCTCCCAGTGGGCTTTTCCTGCCAGAGTCAGTGCAGGAGGAGCTCTGGGGATAGTGTGGCTGTTGGTGTGGTCCAGCTCTCTGTCCCCAGTGTCTGGGAGATGTGGTGCAAATGGGGCTCTGCTGCCACTCTAAGACTTGACTGAACTTCCCTGAGCTGCAAACCCACCCTGCCAGCTGCAGCAGCTCCCCGGAATTACTCTGTGGGTATTTTCTCCATCTGTAGAGTCTTCTCCCTCTCGTCGTTTTGTCCAGGTCTGCTCTGGGATGCTGTACACTGCCCTGTGCCTGTGCTGAGTAAGCCTCTGTAAAAGACATGCCCAGGGTGGGCCAGCTTGGAGCAAACCTTCCCCAGCAGGGCTGTGTGGAGCCTGGAGGTTGGCTGGGGCTGCCAGGAACCACAGCCATAGCAGTGTGGTTATAGCAGAGCAGCTTTGTGCATTAACTGAGTTAACCCTGGGTTGGGTGCTGACCATCAGTGCTGGGCTGCCCTTAAATTGCTGCACCATCTTGGGATAATCCAGCCTGACTGAAGAGAGGGCAAACTGCAGAGCAGGGGCAGGGCAAGGCACAGGGGCTGGAGTTGCTCCAGCTGTTTTGGCTGCCAGGGAAAAGATCCACAGCCCAACCCCTGTGTGTAAAGGACCTGCTGCCACCGTCTGATTCTCACTGCTTGTTTCTTTGTGTCTTCCACACTCAGAACGGCTGATTACTCTTCCCTTCTGGCTCCGTGACCTGAGATTACCTCGGAGATGATGGCTGGCTGTATCTGAAAGATGCAGATTATCCTTAAGCTAAATAATTACGGACACTCGGTGGCGTGGACTTTGGGAGTCCAGGACGGGTGCTCCCCTTGTTTCCCGAGGGAGGTGGTGGATGCTCAGCACTTTCCCAGCCCTGGCTGGGAGCAGGAGTGGATGACCCCGGCCCTTCCTGGCAGCGCTGGCTCTGGTGCTGGGAATGAGCGGCCGGGGGGGACTGGCCGGCCCCTTCCTGGCCGTGCCTCTGCTCAGGAAGGGCAGGGATGTTTCTCTCACTTATTTACAACGTGCTTGACAAGTGCGAGTAAATGAGCTGTCAGCAAAAGCAAACAGTGTGTGATGGAGGGCTGATTGAAACCAGGGCAGGTGGGGTGGGAGGGACAGCCCTGCTCCTCCTGCACCTGCAGCTGGGGACGGTTCAGTGTGGGTCACCCCTCTCCTGTCCCATCCCCTGCCTCCTCTTCCTCATCCCGAGCACCCTCGGCACCCACCCTGCTGTCTCTCCACAATCCCTGCTCCTTGGCACCCCCCTGCCCCAGCAACTCCCTCCTCCTTGCACTGGGACATCTCCCAGGCCTGCCTTGCACAGACCAGCACCAGGCACAGGGGTGGCTGTGACCAGCACTTGGGGACAAGGCTGTGGACAGCCCCATTCCTCCCTGTTTCTCTGAGCAGTTGCTTCACTCACAGCAGTTTAGTCAGAGTGTGATCAGCTCTTCAGTGGGGAAGGAGGGGAGGATTTTGTACCTTCTTATTTTGTTTTTGGCCAAAGTCTTTCCATTTTGGGCTGGGAACCTCCCGCCCCATCTGTACCAGCTGTGTTCCAGGGGGTTCTGCTCATCTGCTGCTGTGGGGCAGGACATGGCCAAGGGTGCAAGAAACCTGGATCTTCACCACAGCCTTTCCTTCCACAATACCAACAACAAGAGGCTGGGCAGGGCTGAGCATATTACAACAGCACCTGGAGGCCAACCTGAACCTGGCCACACCCTCCAAGTGCCTGATTGTGCTGTCAGGGGGCTCAGATAGGGGAGAAACCTTGGGGATTATTCTGTCTCAATGAGGGTTAAAGCATCAGCTGGCAGGATGTGCTGCCAGGCCATAAAACCAAAAGAAAATCTTGTTCCACTGAGCACAGACCTGGGCTGGGAAAACTCATTACTGAGGGCAGCCAAAGTCTCCATGGATTGGTGAGGCTGTGGGACCAGAGATGTTCTTCCTCTCTGAGCCAGGCTCTGGTTCAGCCCTGTCCGCTTAAAAATCTGGAGGAAGCTGTCCCTCCTTGTAGTCATGGAACCACATACTGGTTTGCGTTGGAAAGAATCTTTAAAATCATCCGGTTCTACCCCTCTGCCATGGGCAGGGACACCTTCCACTATCTCAGGTTGCTCTAAGCCCCATCCAACCTGGCCTTGGACACTTCCAGGGATCCAGGGGCAGGCACAGCCACTCTGGGCACCCTGTGCCCAGGCCTCAACCCCTCTGTAGTAAAGAGATTTTTTCCTAATATCTGACCTAACCCTGCCTTCCTTCAGCTTAAGCCTATTCCCCTTTGTCCTGTCACTTCAGGCCCTTGTCCAGAGTCCCTCTCCAGATCTCCAGGAATCCCTTTAAACACTGGATGGGGCTCTAAGTTCTCCCCAGAACCTTCTCTCCTCTAGGCTGAACAGTTGCACATGAGTTGGCTTCCTGCCTTCATTGCAAGGACACATCCCAAGACCCCAGGGAGCTGGGATGTACCTGTGGGGCTGGGCTGGGGTACTGACCTGTCTGTCACCTCTCTTGAACCCTGGGTCACCGAACCCTGGTTCCCCTGGCCTCGCTGCCCAGCCCTGAGGCTCTTGGTGCCGTTCCTGATGGCACCGAGTTCCAGAGGCTCCCAGTGCCCGAGGCACGGGCAGGAGGTGGGGAGCAGATGGACCGGCTGAGAGCCACGGCTCCCGGGGGTTTGTTGGTTCTTTAGCTGGGCTCTGAAGCCATTAGCAGAGCAGACCTATCCCCTCCGACAAGCAGGACTCCCGTTTCTCGGGGAGATGTTCTCCCCGTGCACCCAGCGAGCCCGCATCCCCTCACCCCCGCCCCAGCAGGAAGGCTCGGGATTGGAGCCGGGCACGAGCAGCTGCCAACACTTCCATCATGGCCAGAGGCAGTTTTAAACCCTGGAAGGGCTGTTCCTGGCCAATCCCCAGAAGGGCTGGTAAGAGGGAAAGAGCCCGCAGGAGCGGCGCCGGCAGCCGGGGGGAGCTGAGCTGAGCGGTGTGAGATCATTTGCACAGGGTGGTCAGAGGCACAGGCTGAGTGCTCTGAGCCAGCGCTGCTGTGATTTAATGAAGCTGCTTGAAGTGCGTTGTTGCAGGCTGCCAGGCTGGAGCCTGGCTCTCCTGTGCCCAAACACCTCCTGCCTCGGGTGGCTGCTCCTTCTCTTCCCTCCAAGCATGGCAGGGAAGTGTGAGCGTGTGGCTGGGCAGCCTCTGAAGTCAAATTCAAGTAACTCCTTGCAAAAGTTACCCAAACCCTGATATTTTTGTGGAGTCAAAGGATTTATTCAAAATTCCAGGGGGCTTTGGGTGTTGATACCCAGATTGTTGTGGGACTGGTAGGCACAGCTTCATCCCTCCCCCAGGTACCCTGGCCCTCCACGAGGCTTGGTGTCCTGCCCTGGAAGGAGCACCTTCCTGATGCAGCAGCAGGGCAAGGCCTGCCAGCACCACTGCAGGAGGGTTGTGTGTGGCTTTGGAGCCACCAGTGTTTGGTTTGGGACCGTTTGAGATTCCTCCCTCCTGTGTGTGGCTCTGGCCATGGCCTTGTTGGAGGCAGTCACAGCAGAGCTGCTTTGCCAGGTCCTCTCCTCTCAGTGGGTGTTTCTTTCCAGTGATCTCTGCTGGCATCAGGAACAACTTCCAGCACCTCATGGTCCTGTGTAAGAGGTGTTGGGATGAGTCCTTCTCAGTGGATCAGCAGTGGCTGAGTGCATCAGGCTCTGGTTGTCACCTCCCTCATCCTGTCCAAGGGACAGAGCTCTGCCCCTGCCCATAATGCTTCAGAGATTTCCCTGCTGAGCAGCACTGAAGGGAAAGGGTGCTGAGGTTTGTGGGCTGAATGGCAGTGACAAGATCTGCTCCTTCCTTCCCCTTTCCTACCACTCTGGATTTTTACTGCCAGGGTTATTTATGACCCAGACATCATCTCACAGCTCTGTGTCCCCTGGCACTGGCCCTGCAGTGATGAGGCTGCAGGCAGCAGCTGGAGCCCAGCTCAGGAGCTGTGTCCCCATCACAGTGGGCACTGAGCAGTGGGGGTGGGCAGGCTGGGGTGGTGTCTGGGTCATTCCTCAATGAGAGGGGCTGGGCACTCTCAGGCCGGGGGTGCTCTAAGTCTTAGGAACATCCAGGTACCCCCAGTGCGGTGACATCCCACAGACCTGCAGCCAGCCAGGTGGCCAAGAGAGGGAACAGGCACAAGCCCCATCAGGCCCAGCTCCCTTCAGCAGTGCAGGCAGGATGGGAGCTGAGCACAAGCTGTGGCGGTGACATGGCTGTACCCTGTCACTGCTGTCCGTGGTGACAATGTGTAGCTGAGCTCAGCTTTGTCTCCAGTGAGACCAGGGAGCTTCCTGTGCCACTTTCAGTGCCACATTTTGCCACTGCAAAGCTGTGGCTACCTGTGAGGCAGAGGAGGCAGCACAGGTTTTCTTCTCCATCCCAGGAGCATTCAGGTGGCCCAAAGTCTGTGCTGGAGGAGAGCTGAGCACAGACAGTCACTGTGGCAGCAAGGACCTGTCAGTGAACGGTGGCTGTGGGGCAGATAAAACCAGCACATGTTTGAGAGTGGCTGTGCACACACCCCTCACTGTGCTCTCTCTCTGGAACCATCAGGACAACTGTCTCAATCAGTGAAGTGTAATCCCAGCAGGAGAAATGCCCAGCCAAGGCAGTTGGGTCCCCAGCCCAATGTGCACGGGGGTATCACGAGAGGGCCCTGGCCTTGCAGGAGAAGAGGAGGGGCAGATGGTCATGCGTGGGCTGTCCCCTGGGTGGACACCATCCAGCATCCTGCCTGTTTATTCTCCGTGTCCCTGCCCATTAAGGTCGAGCTGCTCACAGAGGTTGAGAGGGCAAAGCATCCCATTGCAGAGCATCCCCCACTTCAGAGATGCCACTTTGCCACGGAAAACACTTTGGGGGAGAAAACCCCACGAACAGCGAACTTGCAGCACAATTTCCTTAAGCAAGAAGCGCCGGGATCTCCGTGCTCGGTGTCACTCGGGGGCAGGACAGGGCAGAAGGGGATCGCGGCTGCTCGCGGGGTGATGCGCGGCCCTTCCTCAGGGCACAGAGGCCGTGCGCTGCTGTCAGCAGGTAACAGCACCGCCAGGGAGAGCCGGCAGAGCCAGAATTAGCACGAGGGGCACGAGGGAGCCGTGTCTGGGAGAGGCTGGGGCGGTTTCAGCCGCCGCTTGACACGGACATTAATAACAGCAGGGGCAGAGCCGGAGCGCTGCGCCAGCCGCAGCCGAGCGCTGCCGCGGGCACGTGGCGGGGCCGGGGCCGCCGGAGGAGACGCCGCTCGCTCGGCCCGGGGGATGCAGCTGAGAGCCCGCATTTGGTAGGTTTTACAAGCCAAGATTGCAGCCTGAGGGCCGCACCCTCGGCTGGGCAGGAGCCGGCTCAGGCTGAGGAAGCGGCGCAGGGCGTCAGGAGCAGGGATGTCCTTGGGGATCCGAGGTACCTGCTCCGCTCCCTGCCCCGCTCTCTCCTGGGGAACCTGTGGCTCCTGCACGGCTCATTTGCCACCAGGCTGGTCTTGAGGGCTGCTAAGATGCATCCAGGAGGAGCGAATTCGTAGCGCGGGGGTGGTTTGGGGTTCCCTCTCGAATTTGGGCTCTGCACGGCTGTGCCATCGGCACCAGCTGGCTCTTGCTGTGGGATCAGCATTGCAATGTGCCCGCAATGTGGACCTTCTGCTCCAGGACTTTTGCAGCCTTTTGGATACCGTCCCTGATCTGGCACTGGGGACCAGTCAGCCTGGAACTGCAGCCGTGGCACACTCGTAGTCTCGCCGGGGGTGGAGGGCACCGGCTGGGGGATGGGTTGGGATCCGGAGCTGGGACTGCCGGGGCAGCTGCGGGTCGGGGCTGGCAGCGCGGAGCTGCGGCCGTGTCGGGTCCCTGGTGACGGCGTGGGAAGGGTCGGTCCGGGCTGGGGGCTGACACCTTCAGCAGGTGGTGACACCGAGATGCGGGGTGCACACTGAACCTGCAGCCGTGCTCCTCTCCCCGGGCACGGGGCTGCTGCCCTCGGGTAAATGTCGGCTCCGCTTCCCGCTGGCTTTGGAAAGCGGCGCAGGGCTGGGGCTGGACACAGCCCTGTGCGCGGCGACCCGCTGGGAACGCAGGGATGGGGAATGGGATTTGTGCGGGGACCGCGGGATCCTCCCGTGCTTCCTCCCCCGAGGACGGCTTCTGCCAGGGCTCTGAGGCAGCCCACGGCCAAGTTTTGAGGGCGGTACAAACATTACCCCCCCAGTCTGTACCTCCACCCTCACTGCCTGCCCCAGGCACTGCTGTTCGGGTTGATACACCCGCGCTGCTTTTGCTGTTACACTAATTGCTCGGGATCAATTATTCATTGTGCAGTAATGAAGCAGGGAGAGGGTAGAAAAGCCGGCTGTGCAGCGAGCCCTGGGCTCTGGCTGGTCTCGCAGAGGATGAGGAGCAGAGCTCAGGGGATGCTCCTCATGAGCACTTTCACAATGACTCCCACGAAGATTTTCTCAAGTTTCAGTAGTTCTGCTTTGCATTTCTGGCTTTTCTTTCTTCCCTTCAGCCCCGTGCTGTGCATTAGATGCTGTTCCTTGTAGCTGTGAGCTTCCTTGGTTCTTAGCTGTCACTTTTTAAATCCTGAGGTGCTCGACATTGTTTCACAGTGAGAAATTTCTGATCTGGTGGGGTAAGTTCTGGAGAAGTTTCTGATCTGGGCACAGTTCGTCCCATGCTAAGAACTGAAATTGTAAAATATTTTCCTTCTGCTTTAGGAAAGATCTGCTTTGGAGAGGTTGCTGTTTCCCTGGATGATGCAGGTGCTCTTTTCCCTGCAATCCAGCTGATGTGGGGTGGGATGTTGCCTACAGCACAGGGAACCCATTGCTGTCTGCATCTTTCCCAAAATAACCCTGGAGAGAGAGTTGGTTTCATTCCCATGGAGTTAAATGCTTTTGGGAAGAGGTGAGGCATCTCGGTCCTTTGAAGGGCAGCAGGAGCCACAGAGGTTCCCCATGGGACACACAGAGGATGGAGCTGCCATGGTTGGGGACAGCCACAAGATTGGCTCTTCCTGTGGTATCCCAGCAGGTCCATTCACTCCTCCTGGTGAGAGCACAGCTGGACCAGCACATCCCTTGCTCTCCCACTCACATCAATATCCAACAGCCTGCAGGGACTTCCCTGCTTTTCCCAAGCCCTGGTTTTGACTGAGGAGGTACCTAGGTTCAGAGCAGCTCTCTGAGCTGTGTTTTGCCTTCTCTTCCTCAGCATCACCACAAAAGAAAGAAAAAACTTGAACATTCCCATCAGGAGCCAGGAAAGGCTCAAATGTTCCTGTGGCCAGGCATTCCTTGACCCACAGTGGCTCCATGGCTGAGAGGAGCAGAGGCTTTGAAATGAGAAGGTGAGACTTAAAAAAAAAAAAAAATCCCTGACCTCCCCTTGCTGGGGATTCCAGGGAATGCCACCCGTGGTGGCACTTCTGGCAGCAGGAGAGCTGGCAGCACCAGGGCAAGGGCAGGGCAGGCTTCAGCTCTCAGCCGTGCTGTCTTTATGGCTGGGGTTTTCCCAGCTGGAAGTCCCAGCTGTGGGCCACCAGCAAGGCCACATTATTCAAAGGAATGCTGGAGAAGTCGAGGTTGTGTTGATTCTCCTTGAAATTTGCTCTGCTGGTGAGCTGGAACAGTCCTGGATGTGAGCAGCAACGGAGAAAAACCTGCTTGAAGTACAAACCAAAGAGCAGAGGGTTTGCAGTTCTTCTGCCCTTAGTTTCGATAAAACTTTAAAAACTTGAAAAAACCCTTGATTTTTGAGATAGTGAGTGATCCTTGAAAGCAAAGAGAACCCAGGGAGTGGGTAACAGGTTTGAGGCAAAGTTTGAGGATGCTGGAGAAGGCAGGGCAGCGTTGGCTTTTTTTGGAGTGTGTTGATATTTGTTCAATGAGGAGATCATTCTTAGGAACTCTCTTGCTGTTGCTATGGTCTCAGACCTATCATCCTCCTTCCCTAAAACGACCTCAGAGACCCATCCTGGGCTTTGGAGGCAGCTCTTGCTTCTGCTCTCTCTTCCCTTTCTCAGGAAATGATTCTTGGCCTCTCAGTATGAGATAGAAACTGGAAGAGTGAAGTGTGAGATCCTTCAGGGAGGATGGAGTAAATCCCCTCAGCCCCTCGACCTGCCCGGATGCAGACAGGGAAATCCAGATGCTGGAAATGGCAAAACCAGTTTGTTGAGTGCAGGGGAAGATGCAGATGGTGGAAAAAGGGAAATCTGCACATGGAGGTCAGGGACACTCAAATGCTGAGTGCAATGAGACCAGAGCATTGAGAATGGAGAAATCCAGATGTTGGCTGCTGGCTCCTCAGCTGCTGCAGCTGCAGTGAGAGCATGGAATGTTTTGGGTGAGTCTGTGAGGTGGAAGGACAGCACTTCCCTCAGACATCACCAGCACTGCCTCCACTGCTGCCTCCTCCAACAGCCCCTCAGCCACATGAAGTGGTGAGAAGCCCCTCTCAGGTACTGGAAAAGCTCCAGAGAGAGCTCAGAGTCCCTGCCAGTGCCTAAAGGGACTCCAGGAGAGCTGGAGAGGGAATTTGGACAAGGGCCTGGAGTGACAGAACAAGGGGGATGGCTTCCCACTGCTGGATGGGATACTGGGAAGGAATTCCTGGCTGTGAGGGTGGGCAGGCCCTGGCACAGGGTGCCCAGAGAAGCTGTGGCTGCCCCTGGATCCCTGTCAGTGTCTAAGTCTCCAGGCTGGCTGGGGCTTGGAGCAGCCTGGGATAGTGGAACCTATGGAAGGGGTGGGATAAGATGGGCTTTAGGTCCCTTCCAACCCAAACTATCCTGTGAGTCTATGAAACCTGGTCACATTCCCATCCTTGAGGTCCCAAGTCAGCTTTGGGCAGTGAGGTGACCTTGGCTTTGTGCTGATGAAGTCCCTGGTGCCTCCAGGCAGGAGCAGGTCTGTGGGCTGGCAGTGATGGCATTGCTGCCTCTCCTCCCCTGTCTCTCCCCAGCCCAGGTGATGCTGAGCAGAGCTCAGCCCTGTGCAGATAGGGTTTCACAGCCCTGGTGATGCTCTCAGCCCAAGATGGAACTAACCCTTGCTCATGGTAAGGCTGCTGCTCATCCTCTCCATGCCAGAGAAGAGCAGCAGAGGCTCTGATTGAATTAGTGCAAGGATTTAATTTAATCCCCAAATGTCTCTCATTTTAAAGGAGCCTGCTCATTTCCTTCTAGGACCTTATCAGATGCAGGCACCCAGCAATTCGAGCAGCAGGACTGGGCAGATAGGCAGTGCTGGGGGGAGGGCTTTGTGGGGAGTGACTCGAGGGCTGTGTGGGTTTTTCCTCTAATTATTTCATGAGATAATGATGACAATGATTGCAAGACAAATAAAACATCAGCAGGATCAGTGAGGCACACGCTGGTACAAATGGCAGCCTTGCAGTGGCAGGGCTGGGAACATTCCCTTAGAAGGAATTACTGTGTGGGGATGAGTGGAACAGCCCCAACGATGGGGTGAAAGGAGCACTTGCTTTGTGCCTGACACCAAATCCAGCTGTTTCATGGATGGGGTAATGTCATGAAGGGATCAAGCACATTGTGGTCTCTGAATTTTTGTCTTCAGACTCACTGAGGGAGTTCAGGTGATGCTGAATTGCTGCTGGGGCAAGCTAGGCTGGGTGGGACAGAGCTGGTGCTCTCTGTGCTACAGGTGTCACAGGGACCCTTTGGGTGTGATAAACCAGGACAAGGCACAGCTGAACACATGGGGACTCCTGCCCAGCTGGCTGTGGCACTGAGCTCCAGCATCTTCCTGGAAACCTGCCCAGCTCTTTGCCCCCTGAGCTCAGGCAGGTGCTGCTGGCTGGTGTCTGTGCTGTCCCCTCTGTGCACATGGGGCTTACAACCCCCCCGGGGTGTTTCCTGGAGGTGACAGCAGCTTTTGCAGCCTGACATCTGCACACAGCTGCCTGGGGAGGTTATCACCTCTGTGCTCTGGGGGATGAGGGGTGTCCAGCAGCAGGGTGGCTCTCCCAGGGGTGCTTTCACAGGCTGGGACCTCCACGGGGATAAAACCTCTGTCCACTCTCTGGGTGCCTCCTGCCAGTGGGATGTAAGGCTGGATGGGTTGACTCCTGGGGCTAATGCCCTTTTTGAAGCTGAAGTCAATTTATACAGAGGGGGTGTCTTTGTTTACTCCATCTTTCTGGTTGTCACTGGGTTTGTGAAAATGCTTGAATCTCAGCTGGGGATAAAGTGACTTCTTTTCTAGGTGACTTGTTAGCTGGGGGTGGTCCTGTGGAATAGCCCCTGCCCCAGGATCTGTGTAGGAGGGAATTGCTTCCTAAAGAGAGGATTTTTCTCTCATTTGGTCTTTTTTTCCCTGATGGGTTGTTTTTGCGCCTTTGGTTTAAACAGAAAAATCACACAGGACCCCACTCTGGCAGGGGAGGGCTCATCGCAGGCTCCCCCTGCTCACAAAAACAGCCTTGGAGGTTTTTCCCTTGGACTTCTCCTTTTGAAAGGACAGAGCTTGCTCAGGCCTTCCCCAGCTGCAAAAAAAAAAACACCTGGAAAAACCAGCCCCAAAGGTTTAAAAGCTCGACAGGGGCTTACAGGAGTGGCTGTGGTTTTGTAGGGCTTGCCCAGAGCCACGGGCTGAGCTGGGACAATCCAGGGATGGGCAGAGCCCGGCGATTCCCTTTGGCATTTGATAACGCGGTGCAGGAGGGGCCAGAGCTGCTGGACGAGCTTCTGGGTTTCTCTGCAGCCCTTGGGGGAAATCTGCAGGGCAGCAGCTCCCGGGGGACGCGGGGTGAGGATGCTGCTACGGCTCTGCTCTGCGGCTGGAGCCAAGCTGGCACCCTGGGATTCCTCAGAATCCCTGAGATTCTTCAAAACCAACCGGAGCTGCCGGGTGATGGAGGGGAGAGCTGAGTGCCACCATCCCACTCCTGCCAGCTGGGGAAACCTGGTGTTCCAGGGCTGGGTGCTGACAGAGCAATGGGTGACTTGGCACCACCTGGGGACATGGGGCCAATGCTGTCCCACCCCACCAGAGCACTGTTAACCTTGTACAAATCGGTGCCAGCCTTGCAGGTGGGGTGTGAGGAGGTGAAAGGCTCCCCAGGAAAATGACCAGAGAGATTTGGGGTGCTTTTGCTTTCATCCTTCTTTATCCTCTCCTCTGGCAGATGCTGGAGACGGACTCCGAGAAGCCGGGGCAGATGCACTCAGAGGATGGGAAGGCAGCAGTGGGTGCCCCTCCGGCTGCCAAGGCAGCGGCTCTGACCGAGCCCTGGGATGCTCTGGCGCCCACCCAGGCTCCTCTCCTGGTGGAAAAGCAGCCGGTGGCCACCGCAGAGAAAGAGGAGCAGCCCAGCTCCCTGCCAGCCTTTGTCATCCCCGAGCTGCGGCTCGACAGCACCTTCAGCCAGAGTGCGGCGGGCACGGCGGGCAGCGCCACGGACGGCGAGGACGAGGAGGAGGATGAGGAGGAAGACGAGGAGGAGGACGAGGAGGACGAGGACAGCGACGAGCAGTACCTGGACAGGAACGAGCTGAAGCGCAGCAGCATGATCGAGACGTCGGGCGGGCAGCCCGGCTACACCCTGAGCGTGCAGGGCTCCCTCCGGCGCCGCACCCACAGCGAGGGCAGCCTCCTGCAGGAGGCCAAGGGCCACTGCTTCACCTCCGACACCACCCTCAACTGCTCCGACAGCCAGGACACCGCCGCGCACTGGGCACTGCCCTCCCCCAGGACCCTCAAGAAGGAGCTCGTCAAAAACGGCGGCTCCATCCACCAGCTCACGCTGCTCTTCTCGGGCCACAGGAAGGTACGTGAGCCACGGCTGGCCCTGGTGGTGGGAGAGCTCCCGGGGTGGAGGTGTCCTGGCACACGGCCCTGTCTCCATGACCGTGGCAAAGCTGCCTTCTGAGCGGTCAGGAGGGTCCCAGCCCCTGGCAGCCAGCTCTGGGAGGTGCTTAGGACTGGGACGTGTCACCCCGAGCAGCGTGCTGGGTCCATGGGTGGCCATTCCCAGCGCTGCATCCGCACCCTGCAGGTCCCACGGCCCGGGCAGCCGCTGTCTGCTGGGACTGCTGCTGGCAGAGGTGCACATGGGGATCTGTGCTTGTACAGGACTGCTCCCAGCAGCCCTGGGGAGAATCCCTGGTGACAGTCCGCAGCATGCAGAGGGTGCCAGGAGCAGTGTGACCCTCTGCCCCCACCAGCCTTCTGCAGGGCTTTGACCACTGTGGGGGTCCACCTCAGGAAAAAGCTGTGGTCAGCAGTGATGTGTGACCCAGTCATGCAGGAGGAGCAGCAGAGGCTGTGTCGAGGGAGCTCTGCCCAGGATTGCACTGGCCTGTGCAATCCCAGGGGTCTGGGGTGCTCCCTGAGCCCCCAGGGCAGAATTGGCCCTGGCTGCACTGGTGCAGGAAATGAAGTGCCAGTGCAGAGATAATTCATGGCAAGTGCTGCTGTTCCCATTCTGCCCAAGGTGACACTGGTAGGATGCTGAGAGTGGCCCCTGGCTCCATACTCTGCTCTGCCCCTCCGAGCCCCCACCATCTCTGTCTCAGCTCTGGGTGCTGCTCAGGGCTCTGGGTGCAGCTTGGGGCTCTGGTGCTGGGCACAGGACCACAGTCCATTGCTCAGGGTCATGTTCCCAGCTCAGGACCTCGTTTCACAGCTCAGGACCATGTCCTGCTGCTTGGGACCACCTTGCAGAGCCACATTCTGCTCCAGAACAATGGGCTCCTTGGTAGGAGATGTTGCTGCAGACCCTGGGATTAAAACCATGCTGGAGTTAAACCCGTTCTGAGTTAGCCCTCTTCCTGTCACGCTGATGCTGTTTCCTGAAGGAATTTTTGGGCTCAGAGTCCCTGACCAGCTTGTGAGAGCCCTTCCCGGGGCTACAAACTGCTGGGATGGGGCTGCTGTCCGCAAGGGAGTCCAAACTCTCTTGGAGACTGATGCCAACAGCTGTGTGCGGGAGGAGATGAGATGTTCAGACCCTCCCTATCCCGAATAAAGAAAAGCCACCCTTGTGTCAGACACACGGTCGCTGCCTATCGCACTTGCGAGGGAGGTGGTGACAGCGTCAGCGCCGGCTGAGAGCGTCCCGTTAGCGCTGCTGTGCCCTGAAGGAGAGCTTACAGTGCCGCTGTGCGTGCAGCCCCGAGCCTGCAGCCCTCTAGCCCTGCAGCCCTGCAGTGCTGCCCGAGCCGGGCGGGCTGTGTCCCTGCCGGACACCCCGGATCGTGCTCCACCCTGCCCCGGGAGCCGCCCCCTGCGCATCCTGCTCTCGTCTGGATGGATGCTTCCCCGCAGAGGTGAACGGAGCTCTTCCTGCGTTAAACTGTTCTGCTGCACGTTAGATTGGGATTTTTGGGGCAGGGACTGGGGCAGCCTGTGCCGGTGGGTGCACCTCCTGCAGCTCCCAATTCCAAGTCTGCAGCAGCTCTGGCTGCCTGGAGTCTAAATCCCTGCCCATGTGTTCTCCTGGGCATCCCTGCCCCGTTCCCACTGCCCTGTTCTGATTCCCCTGTTCCCATTCCCCTATCCCCGTTGCCCTGTCACCTTTGCCTTGCTCCCACTGCCCCATTCCCACCGTGCTCCCATTGTCCCATTCCCCTTGCCCTGCCTCTCCAGCTGTCTGTGGAGAGTGTGAAGTGGTCAGGGAGGCCAGACATGGGGCTGCGCCACTGTAAGATTTGGCTACACTTTGGAAACACTTTTATTGGTCTGTGCCTTTGAATAGTTCAATGAAGCCTCCAAGCTTTTTGGAGCAGGACGCTACTGCACAATTCCCATATGGAATTCCCCCACCAAGCTGTCAAGCACTGCTGGTAACACCTGCACCCTGCGGCCTGGGCTGCAGGGCCATCACATCCATCAAAGTTCTTGGTTATTTTCCCATCTGGGAGTGTTTCAGAGGGGCTCATTCCACAGCCCTTTTTAACACCATCGTGCCCGGTGTGCCTCCGCGTTCCCCCCTTCCCGTGGTGGGGCTGGGAGCTGGCTGTTTTATTGGGCATTGTGAGGAGCGCTGGGACTCCTCGGGAGAGCTGTGCTGCTGCCTTTTGTCCCCGAGCACGGAGCCTCTCAGGACAATGGCAGGAAGCCCCGGCCAGCCCGTCTGCCGGGGCCGCAGCGGCCCGGGGAAGGTGCTCGGCTAGGGCCGCATTGTTCGGGGCCGATAAACTCCGGAAACCCGGGCGCAGAATGGAAGGAAGTGTCCGAAAGTTCGGGCCCGGGGCTGCGGGGCTGAGCACAGGGTTCCCACGGCCCAGCTGCGGGGTGATGATCCTGGAAAGCGCCTGGCAGCCCCCGGAGCAGGGGATGAGCTGGCCGTGGTCTGGATGGGCTGGATGCGGGGTGGGATGCAGAGCTGGCTTCGAGTATCTGCAGCGTTCAGGAAGGGACGGAATACTAAAGCCCCCGAGCTATGGTGATCCCGTGGGTCTCCCTGCCTGGTCCCAGGCTTTGTGGCTCAGAGGCTGTGCTGGTGTTGCCCTGAGCTCATGGCACATCCCAGGTCCCCTTGATTTGTCCAGGCTGCCCTAAAGCAGTGGTCAGAGAGTGGACTTGTAAACTGCAATGACATGATCTGATTATAGGTGAATTGTTCTGATTTCTCCTGCCTGGGGGACTGCTGGGAACTCCTGATTGATTTTGGGTGCCCAGCCTGGTTCTGGGGGGCTCTTTGGGTGGTGGCAGGATTCCTGTGCCCACTCAGCAGCAGGAGTAGGAGCATCAGGAGTGGGGATGTGAATGTCCTCCCTGTAGGAGGTGCATTATCAGCACCTTGAACCTGGGGGTTACCTGGGCCACCAACCATGGGGTCTTCTTGGATGCTCCAAGAACACCACAGGCTGAAGGTGACAGAGGATGAGTGAGGGGAGGGAGATTCCTGTGTCAGGAGCTTGTCTCGTGTCGTTGCCATCATGAGGGAGGGGCCTGTGGGTGCTGTGGGTCTGGGCTATGTGCTGTGGGGACCATAGGGATGCTGGCCCTGCTGATTGGTGACACAGAGAGACACCATGGGCATGTCCTGATGTGATGACAGACATTGTTCTTCTGTTCCCTCCCCAGCTGAGTGGAGCAGACCCTGAGTGCAGCTGTGATGAAGGAGACGAGACCTCCCGCAAGAAACGCAGCAGGAGCCTGTAAGTTGTCACATCAGGGGTGCCATCAGGGTGTGCCAGGGCTCTTTGTGGGGTCAGACACCTCAGCCAAGCCCTGCTGGATCCCTGTCTTTTCCCCGTGACTTTTTCCAGCAGCAAAGCCATGAACTCACTTCATGGGTCTCAGTTCAGATGGAATTGTTTCCAGGGAGGGTGGTGGGGTGTGCTGGGGGCACTACCCAGCCCAGCTGGGAGCACCCCATCCCACCGTGCCCGGACAGGGTGAAGACACGGGCTCTTGGGAAAAACAGCTTGCCCGGGTTCAGGGAGAGGACATGGAAGCAGTGAAATCTGAGCTGGGGGCCTCCTTCCCCCTGGCCCCACGCCGGGAGGAGGAATGGGGAGGTTTCCCACCGAGGGTCAGGCTCAGCCCTCGCGGCACATCTGTGGCAGCACGGTGGGAGCAGGGACCGCAGGGACCCCGCGGGACACCGGCAGCTCCTCTGCTGCTCCCGGTAAGGCTTCGGGGTGCCAAAAAAGTGGGTGCAAGCAAGGACAAGGCAGCCGTGGCCTTCGCTGTCTTCAAACACAGCTGCAGCTGAGGGGGGGCAGGAGCACGAGTGAGGATGTTCGGGAACGAACTCCTCCAGAACGCGGATCTAGCCGGGTGCCAGGGCCGCGGGGATGCCCGTGGCTGTGTGCCCCGTGCCCAGCGCCACGTGTGCCGGGCAGGTGGAGCAGCCACACGTGGTTCGAGCGGCTCAGGGTGCGAGGGGGCTGCGCACGCAGCTGCCCGGCCCCGCCGGCTGTGCCAGCGAGCGGCACTGTCGGCCCGCGCTGCCTCATCGCTGCCGCCTATTTTTAGCTCTTTTTATTATTTCCCCCCACCCCCCCCCCCCCCCCCCAGCGCTCGAATTGAAAACGAAGCCCTTGCAGCAGGGACGTCCCCTCGGCCGCGTGGCAGCGCCGGGGGAGCGGGGCTGGCGGGGGAGGCTCGGCCCCCCCGGCACGGCGGGGTCAGGGGCGGTTGCGGAGCGGGCTCAGCGCTCACCTTGAGCCGGCAGGGGATGCTCCGGGGAGCGCTTGGCAGCGCCATTGGCTGTCCCGGCCGGCTCCGGGACTATTTATGGTGCTCGGGCCGCGGGTCGGCATTCGCTCCTCTCCCGGCACGCTCTGCCGGCCCCGATGTTCCACGCCATGGTGGACTTTTCCGAAAAATACCTGGAAAGGTAGGACACCCAGCATCCTGTGAGGAAGGGGGATGCGCTGCCCAGGGGATGGTTTGGAAGCAGCACGGGGTGATGGTGCTGGGCCTCGCGGTCATGCTGGGGTGCCGGGGCAGATCGCTTTAGAGAGGCAAATCAGCAATTTTTTTACGGAATTATTTTCCTGTGGCATTTATTTTGAAGTGTGGCTGCAGCTGGGGACTGTGCCTGTCCGTGGTTCTCACACCCTGGGTTGGTGCCACTCCTTCTTTGCAAGGGTGTGCGAGAGGAGCAGCACGTGGAAGTTGGGGAACTTCCTTAGGAGGTGTTTGCCTGGTGTGTTCCAGCTGGAAAATCCAGACGGGAGCCAGGATCACCTGCCTGCTGTGATCTTGTGCCGAGGGCTGTGCTGTAGAGGTGACCCATGTGTGTCACACACGAGGTGTTCTGTGCTCTGCCAGCCCCGCTGGGCGCTGACTGCTGCCCTGCTAAAGTGGGAACGCTGCTGAAGTTGTTGCTCGAGGCTGTGTGGGATGGCTCGTCCTGTGTGCTGGTGGGTCCCCAGCTGTCAGCGGCGTTGGCAGCGCAGTGATGGGAGGCAGATGGTGTTTGGAGATGGTGTTTGGAGCGTGAGGCTCCGTGTATGGAGCATGAGGCTCTGTGTTTGGATCCGCTTTTCTCATGTTAGCAGGTGCCTGGCACCAGCAGGAACACATCCTGCTGGGATCACAGGCCAGGGGGTGTGAAGGCAGTGGAACTGTCCCTGTCTGTGAGGGTACGGATGGCACCAGGGACTGGGGGGAGCAACTGCCCTCTACAATCATTCTGTGGCTCATTGGACTGAGCCGTGGGGTTGTTGCACCTCTTTTGTTTTTCCCAGTGTTTCTGTGTTTTACCCTCCTGGGACTGGAGAGACAAGTGGGTCTGGAGAACATCACCTGGCATGGGGTGGTGCACCTGTACCCTGAATTCTTCCTGTCCCACTCATGTCTCTGGGCATGGCTTGACCAGTTAGAGGTGGCTTCTCTGAACATCCTGGCTGTGTGACTTGTGTGAGGTCCTGTAGCATTGAATTTACAGAATCAGAAAGAACAAGGAGTAAAAACTGAAGCCACTTGCCTAATGAGATGTTGTCAGATATGGAGCTCCAGATTTAGAGGGCAGAGTCCATGTATGTTGAGAAAAGATGATGCTCTTAAGTTTTGATAAATACATTATATCCACAGGCAGTGAAACACTGTCTGTGTACACTTTATGGTGAGATTGAAGAGTGGTATTTTAAATGGCAGAAATTTAAAACACATATGGAAGCTGTAATTCTTTCCAGTTATAAGGGTTCCAGCCACATACAATTAAGATAGCATTATACTTGCTTTTTAATGAGTGACAGATCACTGCCATTGGGAAAAGACCGCCAGAAAAGGGATCGAGAAGCGAGGCCCAAGCGCTAAGAACTGTCACTAGTGCACTGTTCTTGGTTTTTGAGAGGTGTTTGGTGCCATCCCCCCCCGGCCGCTCCATCCCGGTGTCCCCCTCCCTCCCCCGGGCCGCTCCATCCCGGTGTCCCCCTCCCTCCCCCGGGCCGCTCCATCCCGGTGTCCCCCTCCCTCCCCCGGGCCGCTCCATCCCGGTGTCCCCCTCCCTCCCCCGGGCCGCTCCATCCCGGTGTCCCCCTCCCTCCCCCGGGCCGCTCCATCCCGGTGTCCCTGTCCGGCTGTGCCCGGCTGCAGTGACCCCGCAGTGCCACGCGGGGGCAGCACCGCCCGTCCCATCCCTGCCCGTGCCGGGGTTGGGGGGTTGGGGGGGGCTCCTTTTCCCACGGAGCTTCACAAAAATCTGTAAAACTCTTGTGTTCCTGGCGGCTCCCTGGGGCAACCGCGAGCCCCATGTCCGCATGTCCGTCAGTCTGTCTGTCCAGGGATGCTAGAGCGCGGGCACCCGTGCGCGGGTGACAGCGTGCGGTGTCTTTGCCCCAGTGCCCTGCGCTGCCAATCCCGACCAGCCCCTTATGGAAATGTCCCCACGGCCATGCCCCACGCCAGCTGGCACCGCAGACCTGTGAACACGCGTGGGGTGTGAATGTGTGGACGCCCACGCAGCGGGGACACAGGGCAGCGCTATCCCCGCTCTGCTCCCCAGCCCGCTCCGCCCCGCCGCCGGCCCCGCTGCCTTCCCGGGATGCCTGCGCTCTATAAATAGCCCTCGTAAATGCTCGCCGTGATTATTTTTCCCCGCCGTCTCTTGAAAGGCCCCACTATCCGCCTCGGCGCTGATTTTTCCACCTTTCCTCAAGTTTCCCCAGCAACGGCAGAGCCGTCCCAAACAGCGGCGGGGCTGACACAGCCTTTACTCACTCGCACGCTCCGCGGCCGCCCCACGCCGCATGTAAAGCTCTCGGCGCTGAGCCCTCCCACTTCCCGTTCCGCGCTGGCCGCTGCGGCAGGAGCGCGGCTCGGGGCGGGCGGCAGAGCGCCCGAGCGTCCCCGCTGTCCCCGCTGTCCCCGCAGCCATGCCCTTCTTCCGCGACCTGTCCAAGCCGCAGCCGCTGGAGTTCCACGCGGAGATGCTGCTGGCGGTGCAGAGGCCGCACTCGGGCAGCCTGCAGCGCCGGCACACCATGAAGGAGTAGGTGATGGGCGCGGGGCGCGGGCGGGATGCGCTGCCGGAGGGTCCCCGCGGGGCTGCGGCTCCCTCGCTCGCCCGCTCACACTCGCTCTTCTCTCTAGAGCCAAGGACATGAAGAACCGGCTGGGGATTTTTCGGCGGCGGAACGAGTCCCCCGGAGCCAACCCCTCCGGCAAGCTGGACAAAGTGCTCAAGTCCCTCAAGTAGGTGCTTCGAGCGGGTGGCGCGGGGATGGGGACCGTGGGGGCTTGGGGACAAGCTGTGGTCTGGAGCTCCTCACCTTCAGGGAGGCTGTGTTCACCCCATCTGGGGAGGCTGTGGACAAAGTTTTTCTATCTGGAGGAGCATTTAAAATATTTTTTTGGCTGAAAATTTCCTGCTGGAGGGAGGGTGAGAGGTCCTGCCTGCACAGTGGCACTGCAGCAGCTTGGGCTGGAAATTTACCTGACAGCAGCGTTCTCCCAGTGCCTGTGTATGGAACTTTAACTGGCCAGAGGATGGTTTGAAAAACCACTTTGCTCTGGAGGTGCTCTAGCAGCTGGAGAACAAGCCCTCCCTGCTCTTGCTCCTGGCAGCTTCTCTGGCAGCTTGAATGGGGCAGCTGAAATCCCACTTTTCCACAGCTCTGCGCCACCTGGAGTTTCTCCAGTTCTTCCTCAGACACCCCAAGTGCCATAGCTGCCTGCACAGACCTCCTGGGGTTGGATTTTCTTCCTGCCAGCCTAAAGGCAGAGGTTTCCTTTCGGCAGAGCTGCTGTGGCGCTGCCTGGTGCAGAGCCTGGCTGTGCCTTCAGCTGCTGTGCCAGTGCCAGGACCAAGGTGGGAGCCAGGGCCAGCCCCTTGGGCACACAGCGTGGCTTTATCCTCTGGAAACGTTTAGCAGAAGGCTGATTTGGGAGCTGGGAGCAGCCGTGCTGGGCTCACAGCCTGGCTTTTAATCCACTGGAAATGTTTAGCAGGCAGCAAAAGCATCTTTTGCTGCTGAGTTTTGCCAACGTGCCGTCC